>NC_060210.1:22772500-23087500 GCF_021130785.1 Homalodisca vitripennis
CAATCGTAATTCAGTCGATTGAGAAGAAACAGCGCGTATTGCTAGTCAAACATTTAAAATAACAAATTATAACCTCTAACCTGTCATAACAGTGCGACCAAACAAACGAACTAAACCGACCAATCACCACGCGCGGAGTTAGAATTTAACTGTGTTTAGCAAGAATTTCAAATTCCAATTTTAGTAAATGTTTTATTCAACTTTACCATTTACAATAACAAATTTTAATTAATTTCAAATTATGTACAATGTTTTAGTAAACAAAATATATTTCTATAGTTAAAATTTGTGCAATTCTTATTTTCATTCAATTCCTTGTTCCTATTGTGCAATTTAATAATATTCATATCAATAAATATTCTACCGAGAAAAAGACGTTGTCACGTAAAATCTTCGCCCGTAAAACCGACTTTACAGGCAACCATAATTTTTTTTAAACGGTTCGTAGCTGTGGTGATTTGTGATTTCATTCCTAACAATACATACATAATTGAAGGTTCCAGGGGAAAAGCGATCAAAGTGACAAAAACATTTTTGTAGAACAATTAATTAAAATTTATTTTTCAGTAGGCCTACTTAAGTCGTTTTAATTCTTTTAAATGCTTTTTTACCACAATATAATTTTAAACGAGGTTTTGAAAGGAAAACTAACTATACATAAATATAGAACACAAAGTAATTTAATTTATAATTTAACCACGCAAATTTGTATAGAATAATGATTAAAAGTCTTAACCAACTAGTAAAAAATGATCAGAGCCCAATGGATTTTATTGCTAAAAATCAGTTATGCCTATATCAAATGTGTTAGCCTTAATTTTATAAGATTATTATCTTTAGTTTAATAGGCTTCGATTATAAAACATTTTAAAAAGTAGGCCTATAACAACAACAACGCAGTTAAATTTAGCACTAAGTGGAAACTTCAGGTGAGGTAAAGAGTTTCTGAGAATTGTCCTCGACCTAATTCTATCTGTACCAGATTGACCACTATCTTCTGTATTGTTGTTTAGTTTCTCGATAAAAGACAGCTGCAGGGCCGCAAAACAGTTTGATTAAAATTAAAATATTCACGTACAGTGACAGACCAATGAACCATTGTTTCACGAATCAGCTGTTTACTGTACACTCACCAACCAATCACAACGGTTGACTTATCAATTGCCCACCTTGCAAGCGGCGGCACGCTTGCTTAGTGTTATACTCTCGGTCCCGCCTGGGGCACTTATGTACACTCTAGCCACTGCTAACCATACTTACTCAACACCTGACTTTATGCCCCATGTGTTACTCTCTCATTTAAATATTAGTTTATCTCTATTTGTTGTACATTTACATTAACATTAAAGTCAGTGCTCTGGATTGGCAATCTCTACCAGAACGTCTCTGTTCCCGGACAACCGCGTCTACCGTGCTCTACAGGACTGGCCACAGTGTTATGAACTATTCGTTTGCGGTCGTATTGTGCGTGAGTGAATCCGTGAAGGACATCTTCCGTCTTCACGCCTGCCTACAAGACAGCAGCCTATTTCCACACTTCCTGATCACAACCTGGCCCTCAACAACAGCAGACTACGGTTACCCCTCATGAAAACAAAGGTAACTGTTTATTTTCTGCACTTTATTTGAATATGCACTGTTCATAAACTCATTATGTGTAACCTGGTGAACTCTTGTTAAAATCAGTGTGTTCGGCGTCTTCACTGCCTAGTGTGAAGTGGTCCTTCTTAATAGAGCCTCTAAAATCTTATTTTACGGTTCTCATAACCAAAATTCATTCTTTTCAACCCGTATTGGACGTGTGAATCATGGGCAGTCATTCGCAAAAAAGCTTTAAATTTAAATGTTCATTCCATTTTTGTTTTGTCCGTCACAGGAGTCACAAAATATTTTCAGGTAGCGAACATGATGGACTCTGGTTGTTTTCCCTGGACCCTTCAATTGATTTTTGTGTTAAAAACATTATAGGTTATGTGTATGTTTTATAAATACTTAACTGTAAAGACACTATTTACTATCTATTATAACAAAAAAACGTGTTAAATTTTTACAAGAGATGAATTTTTTTCTTTCGCACTTAAAGTCTGTAAAAAAGGAGTTCAAATTTAGAGTTGAAAATTTAAATTATTCTGTCTTACCGTAGGGTTATTTGTTCATAGAAATAAAAATACACAACAGAAATTGTCTCATAAATGTGAGAATAATAAATCCTAACTCTTAGGTAGATTTTTGAATTATTAGATGTGGGGAAAAATCGGTCTACTATGTGATAAAACTTTTAACTTTCATGTGTAAAGGGTGGGATTCTGTTTACGGACAAAGAAAATCAAATAGTCCTAAAGTGAACGTTTTTCATTAATATTTTATGGCCAGTTATACATCTGCTAATCTTACACTTTGGATAAATTAGTAATCTTCTAAATACAAGTATATTGATGCATATTAACAAAACATTTTAATGATAATATGCCGTGGACATGTGTTAACGTAACAAATATTCTTGGATGGGCAACAAGGATAACGTAGTTATCCTAATAAATAAAACCCATTTTCAATAAACTACATTGACAGTAATTTGTAAGAAACCCACACTTAACTACACAGTAGTGAAACTTGTAATGTTGCATACAATTGTGCACCTGATGAGAGAATGCGGATACCTTACACCATATTGTTATATATTGCAATCTAGATGTATATGATGTCGGAGCAATGCGAAGGAGTTCATTTAGAGGTTCTTTTTCGTCGACTTTTAGACGAACATGGCTCCAGATTCCAGGAATCAAGTCTGTGACAGCGCCGAATTCTTGATTAAGAGAAAGGTAAACTGGAGCTAACAAAATTTTAATGTTAGAAATTTCCTATATCACAAAACCTCATATAAAATCCTCCAAAAAGTGCTTTGTGTTATCTATAAAATTGAAATCATTATTAATTAACCTTTTAGTCAGAAACAAATATTTTTTCCCGCCCTCTAAGTGATAAGCTTCGCTAATGCTCAGCCAATAAACTCTGTAAAAAGTTTTTTTTTAAGTAGATATCTCTGTAGTTCCATAGTTAGTCGATTCCAAGAAGGGTTGACGAATGGCATTCGCCACAGAATGCACTGTGAGAAGTGAATTGTTTGGGATCAGAATACCTTCACCTATGGAAGTGTAGAAAAATTACTTGCTATAAAAGTGGTTGTGAGCCATCGGAATCTGTGATCTTGAAAATTTGCTGTCCATTAACTAATTCATCCGTTGGATTCAACCACCCGCCCTCCTCCTCACAAGGGACTGACAAAATTACGTAATTCGACGTTATTACGTTGAATTTACAGACGTTCAAAGTCACAATTATAAAGTAGTAGCCTAAATGTGAGAATACATGTTGTCTGAAAGATAATGTAAGGCTATTGCAGAAATTTGTTTAACAGCTGATTGCAATTGAATGGTGACTTTTCTTTGTGCAATTATAAATTGTATTCTTGTCGAAGGCAAGGCCAGTGAAGGTGTTAGAAAAGCCTCCTTTTGATCACGTGACCTGTTCCTTACTTTTCTAAATGATCCTCGACTGGCTTTGATCTCGCATTTTGACGTTTACTTGAGTCTAAACTTTTTAACGGCTTTTTAGAAGAGTGTTTTTAGGAGAGAATAATTGAATTACGAGTAAAGCTCCCTAAAGGTTGTTAGAACCCAGAGGTAGTTGCCTTTACCACAAACGGCTCTAATGATCCTACTTGTACGCGAACACCTGTTGAAGTGTACAAGTTTGTTTGAGAGCCTTTTTGTGAACTTTGTGCATTACCTAACCAGTAATTTAATGAAGACTTTTCTTTTATGTCTCTGATCGTTGTTTCCCTCAAACTACCGACACTGTTCGGAAAACAGTGCTCTTTAAAATGTCGTTGTGTTAATTTTTGGGTTCAGATAATGAAAGGGCAGCATCGGACATTTTATATGAGTGGATAAAATAACAATCAGATAAGTTAAGTTGGTATAACAAACATATTGGAATTTCTGTATAATCGCACAGGTCAGTGGGCCATGAAGACGGGCAGAGTAAGGCTTCAAGGAGATCGACCCCTCTTTAATAAAAAAGCAAGTTCTCCATTACCATAAAGAAGGCTTTGACACTTTATGTTATATTTATCCAAACAAAACATTAAATATTTGTTTCTCAAAACCAATGCCATAGTGTATCTGAAAACTGTATTTAAATTTCAGGCAACAGTATGTAAATGAGTATAGAAACTACATGACAGAACACTAATTTCGTCAAGTACCAGTTTTTTATACGGATGGATGATATTTTTACGCAGGTTTTGATGAGAATAGTGTACAGTGCAATATTATAATTTGTAGTGTGAGGAAAACTGCGGTTTAAGACAAGATTTTACCTCGAGATGGATATTAGACTTTTATCGCCTTTGGTAGAATTTGGAATGGATTGCATTAACTAGCAAGGACAATAGACAAAGCCTTGGTTGGTATCAAGTTAGACTGAAGGGGTATCCAGCCTAGATCTCATTGTCATCGTGGTTTTGATGGGACAGTGCTGGCAGGAATGCTATAACTGGGAGTTTGTCCTGTTATTCTGAAATAAGGGACCACAATACAGTACATATTTTAGCTCGCCTTGCGTTTCTTCCTCCAACTCAATACAATATGAGAGACGAGTCGACGGTTAGAGATCGTGGTAATAGTCAAAGTGTCATACGTCTGGTTCAATGATCCAGACTCTAGTCGGTAGATTATTCATGTGTCTTCTGTCCACTCAGATGTCCTTTAAACATAGGAGCCGAGGATATGAATTGGCAAGAAGTTAAAGGTAGAGGGATAAGTTAGTTCCTGGTACAAGTAAATCCAGAGACCGATTCATAAAAAAAAAAAAATATAGAAAAACCCATGTGGAATGACCTATTTTTTCTCAAGGAGTTGCCTCTTTATAATCCGAACGAATTGATTCAACGTATTATCCTTCAGTATAGTACTGTCGTTTGAATTAAAAAAAAAATATATGTTGCAACTAAAAAGCACTAACGAGACAAAATCAACTTTCCAAATTTGTTGAATTAAGGAGCAGTAGCAGTTGCTACAAATTTGATTTTAGTTTAATGCTTAATTCAAAATTGGCCTATTTTAACACTACTTATGGTGTCATGGGAAAATTAACTAAATTTTGCCGAGCAAAATCTTCAAGGACCAAAAAAGATTTCCATAATCGTTTATACAAGGCTTAATTATAATTTTAATTTTGGTGTGAAAATATTCAAACGAAAAAATCTTAAAAGAAAAATGTTTGTAAATACGAAAAGTTCCAAATTTAATTTCTTTTTCGCATATCGTTAGTTAACGGATACAGCAATGACAATTCATAATAGAATTTGTGAGCCAATTCTGATAAAATTTGGCTAAGAAATGCGGTAAGTGAGTAGGCCACCATACCCCCTACCACTCAAATTTCACCCTTTTGTGACACACACCACGAGGAAGTCCGCTATAGTTCTTTTATGGGAATTCGCTAAAAAAATAATCTTTTCTTATACCGACAGAGAATGGAAAAGCAAACCTTATTCATGCTTATCCATAGGTTTGTTCCATGTAGTTGTTCATTAGATAGTAAGAAGACAGATAAATAGGATGTTTTAACACTCTTATATTAGTTCTTGTAATTTTCAGACGCACTATAATAATACTTTACACCAATAGTATCCAGGTTATTGTACATAAAAATACTCTTACGATTGATTAACCATATTTACAGTTTTGCCCGACTTTTGAGCTTTTTTTTAAAATTACCAAATATTTAAGTATTTTTGTATGTACAAACAATTTTATGTTTTGTATTAATATCTTATTAGAGCCCTACGCATTACTTATACGAGTATATCGCATACGATAGATCGGGAGGAAGGGTATGTGCGAAGGATCCACCTTGCTGTGCAAGCGTAGAACATGTCTCTCCAACAAAGTTTGGTATGTATATAAATCCCCAAAATTGGGAGGTGGGGGACAACTCAAAATATTTAAATTAGGAGTCCATTGAGTAGTACCTCAAATTAAAGGTATTAATGAGTCAAAACCAACGGCACCCAGAAAACAAAAAACCACTGCCTAGCCTATGTTAATTTTATTTTTGACATATGACTGTTGAAAACTCCATCAGAAGCAATTATAATGCTTTGAATTTCCAAATTAGTATGTGTGTAAGAATCGATAGTTCTAACTTCAGAGTTTTAGCCCATTTCCCTCCTTAAATGAAGGGTAGTTTCCGGAAGAGCTTTCTCATTGTCCATTAGACTTATTCATTACTTCTAATGAAGTTTCAATGTTACAGAGCTCTAAAATAAAATTCATTATTAATAATGATTTACCATTTTTAAAGTAAAAAGCACTACCTTTTTAGGGAAGGTAAGTTTTTGATGTCGTTCGTTTTGTCTTATTAAGAAATTTAATTAGAGACACTAATTGGTCGTTCTTCCAATGGAAATCTTTGAGTCGCCCCCTACTCACATTTTAAAAGTATTCAGACATTCAAAATTTAAGAAATAGAGGGGGGACTTAACTTCTACCCTATTTATAGTAAAAAGTAGTTAGGTTAGTTTAAGATCTACGTGTAAACTTGGTACAAACAATTGAATAAATCCTTATAGTTCCATGTCCGATCTTGATAAGTTATACTTTAGTAGTAGGAAAAAATTTAAACAGGTGTCATTTTTGAGTACGCTATTAAACCAGTTCGTTTTAAGTATGTTTAAATTGGGATATTGTCTCATGGTCACGAAATGTATGTTATAAACGTTCTTAAGTTTGTTATTTGTCAAAAATTACACTTTTATTAACGTGGCTTTTTGCACTCTATTAAAGTGTTTTGAAATTAGTGGGCTTCAAAAGGTTTTCTGACGTCTAAACATTTTGTAAGCCACTAACTTTCTTCAAAAAGGAGAAATTAAAAGTAGTTTGCATTTGTGAAACCCTTTTTGCCTGAGACTCGGCTAAAGTTAATCAGGGTCGTTGTTCTAGCGCTGCAAGACACACATTTAGGAAATTGAGGAACAACCGTGATTACAAATATTGCCTCAGATACTTTCAATATTTTTACCATTACCGGATCCACTGTACCGTGAGCCTGGCTGTCTCTGCTGAGTCAACACAGAGACGACTGTTTGCTAACTGGATTGAAATAAAATAAATTCGACATGCAGCCTAGCAGCGCTGACGTGATTGGAGCAACATTAAATTCCAAGTTATGTTCGAACAGTTGTAGCAGGAACATCTGTTTTACATCAGTGTTTTTTGGCATTCAATTACTTATACTAAATACACCAATAAACAGTTAAAATTCACTCACAAATTTAACTGACCTCCCTGGAATCGAACCCGCGAACTCTCGGTTAGAGAGCTGCCGCTTTAGCATTACGCTACGGCGAAGGTGAGATTTTATTAGTTTTGAAGCAGTAAAGAGAACTATACTAAGTCTGGCTACATTTACTCCACATTATTGTTTGCATATTTACAATCCAATTGCAATTTCCGCCAAAGCTAAAAAAACATGGGAGGACTTAAAATTTGTTTCTTTTTTGTAGAAAAATATTCAAACAATTTGCAATTACTACAATTATTTTTTTGAAATAAACATTACCACACCTTCGGATTTAACGAGTGAACGAACTCACAAAAATTATTTAGAAATCAAGTTTTTCCAAATTTGAAGTTTTAAGCGAGCTTTATTTGTTTTAAGTTATAAGCGTGTATACAAAAGCGCTCGACTATTTTTGGCAGTGGAAAATTTGATTGTTTGGCACTACCAACTACTACCAATTACGTGGTATGTACGAAACTCGACTAGATTCCGTTCGGTCAGAATCAATACAATCCAAATAACCTTTCATTGTGGTTTTAGAGAGGGTTTGAGCACATCGTCAATACGAATGTTGCGCGATAACCCGAGGACGTGAGCGCCAGGACTAAAAGAAGGTGGCAAATGAGGTGGCGGCGGCTTTGCAGGAAATGGACCCGACATACAGAAGTGGCCTCTATTTCCTGCTGTAACTAACTGCATTACAGGACCGACCGACCCTTCTGGTTGCGCTGATTGGCTGGCCGTTTAGCGACGCTTCTCCTGCCAGTTATTGATATACGAAATCCGACTTCTGTCTGTCTGTCTCTATGGTCGATGAGTGGCCAACAAGTTGACCTACAGGGCTGAAACTTTCTATGGAACTATATCTCTATTGCCTCTACATCACTATTGAAAATGGTAAGCATCGGAACATTGGATATATTGTTTTCTGTCCACCAAAGGGTGACTCTGGTTACGTATATGAATAACCATGTTGGCTGCAAGGAAAACACAGAATAAACCATTAAATGGAGAGAAAATAATTAAAGCCTAATTTTCAGCACCTCATCTTGACCACATTTAAAGCCAGCAACATTTCAGTTTTTTTTTCCTTCCTGAGGGAAAAGAACAGTTTGTCCCCGCGCTTAGTCCTAAAAGGACCTTTGTGCCTCCCTTACTTTAATTTTGTGCCCTCAAAGACCGAGGCTTTTGCAAAAATCAATCAGATGTAAGGGCTCCTGTTCTCTAATGTCCTTGGGGCTGAGGAGATATGCTCCCAGGTATCTTTTCCGAGTCTCTACTATGGCAGGACAATCTAACCAAATGTGCTCCGCTGACTCCTCCTCTCCATAGAGTCTACATTCGTTACTCTAACTAAGGCCTACCTTCATAAGGTGCTTCCTCAGAGGGCCATGTCCTGTCAACATTCCTAATATCAGTCTTATATCCTCCTTATTCTGGTCTAGGAGAGCTGTCCACCCTTTAACGTAAGGAGAGATAAACAATTTGGATAGTCTTAATCCTGAAGCTCTACTCCAATTATTGTGTCTTGTCCTCTTTTCCCAATCTTTGACCAGAGCTTTAATGTTGGAGAAGGCTATCCCACAACCTGGCTCAGATCCCACCAATGTGGATTCCGCTCCCTTTTTGGCAAGGATGTCTGCTTTTTCATTCCCATGAATACCTTAATGACCCGGTACCCAACCGAGTAACATTTCAGCTTAATCTGCAATGTTTTCATAACAAGCTAAAAGGTAAAGAGCTTTTCGTTGGGTCATGTTGACTTGGATTAGTGATGACCACTAGGATAAACGGAATATGAATCTCTCTCATGTAGTTCTGAGAAGACATGGAATTTGGAACATACATCAGAACTGGATAACAGTGCGTCAATGTATAATGACTAATATGTGGTACTTTACTTTGTTAAAAGTTCAAAAATTCACCTTAGTAAATTCTCACTACATTTTTCGGGACGATCGTCTCATCGTCGGGTGTATAAAAACAAAAAAGTCAAATACTTAAAAAAAAACACGCAAATCCACATAATAAAACATGCAATTCAATAAATAAAACGTATACTCGATAAATATTGTACCAAACACATACACTT
The DNA here is from genome assembly GCF_021130785.1 of Homalodisca vitripennis. Lineage (NCBI taxonomy): Eukaryota > Metazoa > Arthropoda > Insecta > Hemiptera > Cicadellidae > Homalodisca > Homalodisca vitripennis. The sequence continues at coordinate 22,781,940 of NC_060210.1, forward strand.
AGGCCTACAGCCACTTACAGCCACGGACTTTGTGCCGACCGACCGGTTGGTATCTGTGGTACCCTTACATTTTATGGCAAAGCTGTGTTCTCTCCATTTTTGGTGGTGATGTTGGTGTTTTGGTCCATTTTTAAAACCGATTTATATGCATATAGATAGCTTTCTTTGTTATACCTGAGAGCGTGTTTAACCACCAATTTCACTAGCTAATTTAATCAGTTATTGCTCTAGCTAGTTTAGCTCTTTACGTTGCAGCACTGGCATAAGATACAAACAAGGATATCGTAAAGCATTTTTAAATTAACGTAAATGCCGTTTTTCATCAACAAGTATCAAAATTCATTCAAAACGTTGTAGAAGCATATAAATGTATTGAAAAGCATATAAATTACTTTATAGGTTGTCGCTACACTTTTAATAAAAACCTTTTTCTCTCCACTGTTGTGGTGATTTTGACATGTTGGTGCATTTTGAAAGGTGCTTCACTTAAGATGAAAAATTCAAACGCATCCAGATGACTGTGTTTTTTAATAACTAAGGCATCTTCAGTAAAATAGTTTAGTAAAAGATTTTGTTTTAATTAACAATAATAATGGACAAACAAAAATATTTGTATACGTTTAAACTGTATTTTGATAAATTAAATGTGTTTCAAAACTATGCGATGCAAAATAAGGGTGTAAAACAGTTTATGGGTTATCACAGCCACCATGAAAGTAATATTAAATATATTTACTATAGGCAGATAGGTATTATATAATGGTCTAAATAAGGCCACTAGTACAAGTCTACTTTTAACATAACCTTATAACGGCGTTCCTGCCAATGATATCTACAAATCTGCAGGAACGCTACACGGGAGGGAAGTAACATTGGAGAAGAGACGGCCTTATCACCGAACTGAAGATAAATCCAGATGACCAGCTTGACCTAGAAGATAACGCGATGGCAAGCGTCTGTTACGTGTCACTAAAATATATCTCAAGTGAGATTTATCTCTAATCACTGACCAGACTCTAATTATGTCTTCAATAATTAATTACCGGTCATTTTTAATTTGGTCATTACTATAACGTGAGCTGTTTGATCCACAAATCTCATAATTCTTCTTTGTTCTCCGATTCTAGGAATGTGTTCCTTGAAATCCCCTTTACGATTATCTACTTCTCCTTGTAATACTCTAAGAACTGTTTGTGTTCTTAGTTTATCACACTTATTATTGTTTCCATCTCAAACATCTGGTCAGATACTTGTTAGTTGCAAACAATACTTGTTTCTCTGTGATTAAATTAGAGGTAGTATTCCATTTTTCCACAAGGCAAGTATTTTTATTTTTTCCTAAACTTCATTTTTCATGGAACTGATTCTATTAGTCTGGTCAGCATACTTCTTTTTGATATGTCGTTAACCCCTCGTTCATTCAAACTCGTTATTTTTAACACATTCTATGATATTTATATCGATGCATTATATGTCATTTTGCCGCATTGTTCTTTAAATTTTGTTTTAATTCTAACCAAATACGTCTTATTAATTATACCGTTAGTTGGCTTACATAATTTTTCAACAATTTAATTAATACAATCAAACTTTCTCAACTTTAAGTTTTAGCTAATTATTTAATTTATAGCTAAAATTACTAGCTACTTATTGTTTTGAATTAGTAAATAAGCTCATTTAAAGTAAAAAGAAATTTTAAAGTTTGAATTTCATACCTTTACTCAATTCAAAGATACAGTATATATATATGAAACAAAGCGAGAGACGATAAACTAAGTTGTGTAGGACTATACTTTACTTGATATTTCTCAATTGTTTGATATGACAATTCCTGGCGGATTTTGATAGAGGACTTATGCACACCCTGTACATTCACATGTCTTATCCAAGGACGTCTCTCCGGAGTGTAACATCGATCTGAAGCCAAGAGACACGCTAAACAGCCTGTTTCTGCCGAGACACGTTCACTTCGTACATTCACATGTGACAGAGACTCGAAGTTCAATAATCTCAGTGTTCCCGTATATATTTACAAGTGCCGCAAATATATGTAGGCTTTAACATTATTACAGGGTGGAAAAAAAGTATGGAAACGCTTTCACTAATTTTGTATGGCTTCACTTATACAAATTAAATTTTGTACATCCACCACTTGTATAAGAACCAAGTTTTTGAGGACCAGTGGGGACATTTTATCTTTTCAGGGGGGCGGCCCGTGAGGAGTCGGACGAAAATCTTAAATGTAAGCATAGGCCGAGTTTGGTATCAAATAAAAGGCCTATAAAGAGAAATCATTACCACAAACCGCACTTAAAAAGGTTGACCCTATCCAGAGTAACGGGCCGTTTGAATTTCAGAAGTAACGTTTGATTAAATTATTATTTCTCCGCAATTTCACAGTCTCAAGTAAACTGTTCTGACTGAAATGACACTTTATGGAACACAATTATCCAAAAGAATTAAATTAAAAATTATCTATGTATTACAAAAAATAACCATACCTTTAAATGAGGTGCTCAAACTGCTCTCCGAAACACTTGTTTGGCAATGAGCTAGTCTATTATAAAAAACCTACTGCAGTCACATTTTGAAGCATCTCGGGTGTAATTCTTCTAGCTTCTTCTAATAAACGATTTGTCAGCTCCTCAATGTTGGCTGGTTTAGTTTTTATACACACATTATCTTTTAAGAAGCCCTACAAAAAAGAAATCTAGTGGATTAAGATCCGGTGACCTAGCCGGCCACTCAACGGTACCCCTGCGACCAATCCAACGGTTAGGAAACACTTCATCTAACAGATTGCGCATCCGCAAATAGTAATGGGGCGGTGCTCCATCTTGCTGAAAACCATACTGCATTAGAATTTTGCCCCAAGAAGAGCACGCACTGCTGGCAAAATTGTTATTTGTCAACATATTGAAATAAATTTCGCCTGTTAGATTTCCATCTATCACAAACGGTCCTACAATGTTATTGTTTTATTATTCCAGCCCACATATTCACTTTCTGAGGCCTTTGTGTGTGGCCTTCTATCATCCAGTGTGGGATTATGGTCGGCCCAGTAACGGCAATTATGCCTATTAACTTGTCCATTAAACAAAAGAATGTAGCTTCATCTGAAAACAATATCGAACTTAAAAAATTTTGAATTTCGTCACACTTTCTCATCATTATTTCGCAAAATTCAGTCCTTCGATCAAAATCAATCCTCTGCAAGTTCTTGGGTTAGGGTTACTTTAAAAAGGGTGATACTTGTTTTTGTGTAAAAACATTCAACACTGAGGTATGGCTCATATCAAGATCTTCTGCAGCCCACTCTGGCCGAGGTGCTGGGATTTTCAACAAATTATGTTTGGAGTACATCCACAGATTTTTGTTCATTTGTTGCCGATTTTAGGCCTGCCACTTCTTTCGCGATCTTTGACTGTTCTAGTTTCTTCAAATCTTTTTACTGTCTTAAAACACTGTTGACTTACTAATTGGGGGTCTATCAAGAAAAGTGTCATCAAACAAATGCGCTGTTTCTTCATAGGGCGAACTAGATATCTATACCCACGCATCATAAGCAGCGTGGTTCTCTCAAACTCACTAAGTGACATTGCTTTAAAAACTAGTAGAATAAAATGTAAACACTTAAATAAAAAAATTTATAACTATCGCCAGTACCTTCTAGTGAAGACTTTCAACTTTATCTTACGTGGACGAAATTATAAACGTAGACTAAAAACCAAGCTGATATTAAAAATACAAAACTGTGGAGTTTTGCTGTGACAGTACTGTTTTGTATTGCCTAAACCAGTTTATGTTTGCTTGAGATAAAAGGGCTTGAGGGACTGGACCTTGACCTCATGTTGATAAGGAGTTACGGTGGTATTATTGAATACTCTCAGTTTCTTGAAGACAAGACAGGAAACCCCCTATTTACTGTTATCCAACAAATGTAGAGGTAAAAAAAATAATTTTTGTTGGAAATTGTTTTTCAAATTTACATAACCGACATAAAAACATACTACTGAAAGTAAATTAGTTACTTCACAAGACAAAATTACAAAATTTCATTGTCATGAAAATTCATACGGCCCGTACTCTGGATAGGGTCAACCTTTTTAAGTGCGGTTTGCGGTAATGAGTTTCTCTTTACTAGACCTTTAATTTGATACCAAACTCGGCCTATGCTTACATTTAAGATTTTCGACCGACTCCTCAAGGGCCTTCCCCCTGAAAAGATAAAATGTCCCCACTGGACTCAAAAAACTAGGTTCTTAACACAAGTGGTGATGTACAAAATTTAATTTGTATAAGTGAAGCCATACAAAATTAGTGAAAGCGTTTCCATACTTTTTTTCCACCCTGTATTTTGTAGCTTAATTTCTGAGTTTGTTAAAGTAAACTTTGCGGATAAAGCTATTTATCCACAACAAGTTTGAATTTATATAAATAATTAAAAAAACCAATCACACAAAAGTTTATAAACAATAAAAGATGCTCATGAAATGTAAACTATTGTACGATTTTCTTATTTATTTTATATACACTTTTTTGACATGGAGCTACTACATTACCCTAGGCTTAGTAATAGGAGGCAAAAATGGATAACCCATATAGTGATTCGAACCCGGATCCCTGGGTTGATAAGCTATAAGTTAATCACTCGGACGCCATGCTTCGGACCTTATACCTAAACCTTAGTAGACATAGCAAGGTCTGGTTAGGCGGTAGGGAATGTGCAGCAAACAACAAAGCGATTTATTGCGTATTGGTGCCATTTGTTTGCTCCTATGCCCCCCTCCCCACCCCCAACGTGTACACATGAAACTGTTGTGAAATGTTGTATACAAACAATGGGTAAGCGTAATTAGCATATATAACTCCCATCTAAATTACTCGGAAGCGATTTGTAAACAAGTCATGTTGTGTTGTGTAATGGCAAGACTATTGTTTTTCCCATGACACATGTTTATATTTTCAAAGCTGTATTTAAATGAACCTGATATAGTTTTAAGTGCATAAGTTAAGCAGCATGGAGGAAATAAAAAAGATCGGAGAAGGTATACGTGTATTAACACTGAGAGTTTTGTATCAAGAAATATCAGTGAAAACGAAAATATCGTCCAGTTTGTACATAGACAATAACAATAATAATAATAATGTGTTTTATTGCTGTCAGACAACACTTACGAAAATGAGAACATATTTAATTATGTAGTAGAGTTTAGTCTCTTACACTGACTAAGATGGTACTCTAAGAAAGCGAAATGCCACATTCTGCTGCACAATCTTCAACTGAGTACTTTGTAACACAGTAACAGCTGAATCTGCTGTCTATGATAACTGTGTCTGAAGAGACGAAATATTTAAATATTTATTATTTGAATAATTACCACTTATTTTATTGCCAAGGGGTGAACTTCATAGCGTTTAAAAATGTAGTTATTGGCAACTTTTACTACTTTGCCCATTTTTCAAAATGGAATATTTTTAGGGTAACTCCAACAATTCCATTATAATCTCCATGTGTAGCTCCAGTCAAAAAGAAATAGCGCCTAATTGAAACGTTAATATGTTTTAATAGGATTTTGTGTTTCTCTATGGAATGAGGTAGCAATATAATCAAGCATATTCTGTTATCATTACCTATAAAATAAATTGTTACTTGATGGGACTTTCCATAATTATTGAGACTACTCAGTAAATAACCCATTTTGAGAAAGAGAAAAGTTCCAAAAGTTATCGAAAAGTACATTTTAATATCCTGTTCGGATATGCTGAGTTTAATTTTACTAATTAACTAGCTTTAAAATATACGAAGACGTTCCATACTTTTTTCTAAGTCTGTATGCTAAAGTATTGGTGCAGTGAAAGTTTTACATTTGCTTTTAATGTCAGAGAATATGTATTAGTTATTTGTTGTTCGCAAGACTCTCTTTATTTACGTACAACTCAGATATCTGAAATGAGTTATTCAAGGAATTCATCACATTCTTTTCCTATTCAGTTGTCGTGTATGTGGCGAATGCATTCAGGGAATAATTCTAAAGCGTTATTGAATAGGAATATCGAAAAGTGATATGTTTTTCTCGAACATTCCGAGTTCTTTCCTCAGAGGAAAAGAAATATAAAGAACTGGATTCTTTTCTTGTGTGCCCTTTTGCCATATTGTACAAACCCCGTGGAGAGAGTCATAAATCTTTTAGACATTTGGTCGTTTCAAATCTCCTAATCTAAGTCTACCATTCTCATTCTATGTGGAATAAGAACAAAGTGAGGCTGTTCTAGTTTTATCCTTAATTGGCAACTCTATAATTTGAATAAGTCTACTTTCTACTAAACTAATATTAACAAACTATAAAACGAAGGACTAATTAAAAATAAGAATAGGTTAAATATACCGAGTCTATAAGGAATAGACGTTTACAGTAAAAGTTATGTTTTTGGTAACTGTAATACATAACTTTGTGGATATTATCTCTTCCAATAGTCAGATGGATTTAGATTTCACATGCTACCACCAATCCATATCGATGATGAACTTGCAGTTATGAAGAATCGATTCAAAGTTATTGACGACTTTTGTGTCCTATAATATTTACAAGATATTTAGTTACAAACAAGAGGCGGTTTCTAATAAATTGGAGTTTTGCTTAACGGCGCCGTTGCCTTCCTGCATTTACTTTGAGAATACATATTAAAACGCACCAATATAGACCATTTCACCGAATACTCTACATTGTAAGTTAACCAACAGAATCCTTCTTTTACATTAAAGATACTACTTTATTTCAACGGAATAAGCCGTTATATTCAATGACTTACAGCCTCTTTCAGGATACACTAGATTCTGTCTGCGATACGGAAGTATTAGTTAAAGTATTATAGTTTTCACTCCTCCCTATAGGCGTTGTTGGTGGCCTATTGTTTAATAAATATTTTACACTCACCATCTCGAAACCCTACTAAATTTTCAGAACAAAATTTGATGTGAAGGATCGGTGAATTCTCTCAATGTTTGACTACTATAGGTCATCTACAATCTTAGATGTTAATCAGAACACACTTAGTCTGTACCAACCGGATTCTGTTTTAGAACAATTCTTACATGCAGTTTGTATCAGTCTGTATTATTTCTTTATTTTAATATCATTATTATTTGTTGTTTTATTCTTAAGATAATATTTATTTAATGTTTTAAATTGTACGTTTTCCCAGGTTAAGTGTAAGAAAGGGCCATGCGGCCCTAACTTTGCATATATAAATAAAGAATTTTTTCATTTAATTTCATTTTTCATTTCTGAAATACTAATAAGTTACGAGCGACACCAAATTCATATCTGGTGTTAATAACATTTTTATAACATATAACTATAAAAGCTGATAAGCCTTGATTTTATTAAGTACTTTGAAATAAATGTTCAGGTATTATGAGAATGCAAAGCATATATTGTATAGCATTCTTCTTTATGGAACATGTAGGTCATGAACTTTGCTCGCTTCATCTTAATTCCTGGCGTTTGTTACAAGATGCAAATTATTGTCTTGAAATGTTAATATTTTATTAAATGAATATTGTGATGTAGACATTTCTTAAACATTTAGCTCCTTTCCCTTTTGCAAAGTTTAGAATTATTTCAAAGAATATATGTACGTTAAAGTTTCTTCTTATCAATATTCCACTATCAAAATTCAACAACATGGCAAGTAATTTTAACGGAAACCTAAACAAGTAATAGCCATAGACGTAGGTAAATTACTGAATATGTAATATAATCTAAGTAGTAATAATCACTAGCTCGCTCCTTCAGAAGAGTTCGTTGGCATTTAGCTACACAATGGTGCTCTGCAAGCAGCTTTGTAGGCGTACTCGTGGAAATCAAAACTAAAATAACTGCCTAATAACAATATGTATTCTGCTATTTCCAACCCGAACAGTGTAAGTTAACTATTATTACCAGTTTCTCTCGAGAGTTAGCAAAACAATAGTCATGGAATATTATGATCTTAAAGTTGTTATTAATATGTCGAGGTCAATTTTGTTAGTCCAGACCAAACGTTTGCAGTGTTTTGTAGGGAACCATCACAATGCTTTCGTTATTAATGTGGGGTTTAATTCGTGAAAGCATAATTTATCTTACATTCTTGAAGCTCTTGCCTTATTGGAAATGATATATTAATTCAAACAAACTCTCCAATAACATAAAGTTTTTTTTATTTTTGTGAGGCCTTTCGTACTCAATGAAAAAAATAAAAAAACTTTATGTTATTGGAGAGTTTGTTTGAATTAATATATAATTTATCTTATTTACAAGAAAAAAGACCGTTTATTCTAGACTAAGAGTTTAAAACAAGGTTTCATGCTATATTTTGTCCATAGATTCATGTATTACTATGTCACACGTTTATTTCTCGTATTATTGTCCTCAGTTTATTTACGAATGTATTTGTTCATTTATTTATTCTGAAATGTTATCGTTGCTGTTATGGTACACATAAGACCAATGTACAAATGTTCATTAACGCTCAGACAAATCCCATGGAGTGACATGTACCGTCATGTGAGATTGTACTTGATGTTGCTTCTATTGAAATGTTATCGTTGCTGTTATGGTACACATAAGACCAATGTACAAATGTTCATTAACGCTCAGACAAATCCCATGGAGTGACATGTACCGTCATGTGAGATTGTACTTGATGTTGCTTCTATTGAAATGTTATCGTTGCTGTTATGGTACACATAAGACCAATGTACAAATGTTCAATAACGCTCAGACAAATCCCATGGAGTGACATGTACCGTCATGTGAGATTGTACTTGATGTTGCTTCTATTGAAATGTTATCGTTGCTGTTATGGTACACATAAGACCAATGTACAAATGTTCAATAACGCTCAGACAAATCCCATGGAGTGACATGTACCGTCATGTGAGATTGTACTTGATGTTGCTTCTGTTGAAATGTTATCGTTGCTGTTATGGTACACATAAGACCAATGTACAAATGTTCAATAACGCTCAGACAAATCCCATGGAGTGACATGTACCGTCATGTGAGATTGTACTTGATGTTGCTTCTATTGAAATGAAGCTTCATGCAAAAGTTCAAGTCTATATGTCAGTTATTATCGTGCAGAGAGACAGACAGAACTTCACTAAATCTCAGCCAATTAAGAAACAAATATGAAGAAAGTTTGCATTAATAGTTAAAAAAAAATACCCATAACATAGACTAAGCTTCCATTAAATTATAGTTATCTTACAGGTGAAAAAATACTGAGAAAAAAATTTTCCATCACATTAAAAATTATTCATAACACTAAATTCCATCAAGATATTAAACAAAGTTATATTAAGCAGCATTCCTATAGAACTAAGCACAACAATATAGAAGGATATTGTATTCTGTCCAAAAATAGTTTTGAAGTTCTTTGTTAAGAAGATATTGAAGAATATTAAGAATGTTGTGAAGAGGTTCAAGGGCAAAATAATATGATAGGGAAAATATGAATATGTGCTGACAGCCACGGTAAGGATATATTGTGGTATGTGAATGAAAAAACCACTCTATAGAATCTGTTGGTTCAGTAACATCAGATGGTCGTGCAAATTTAAACATGAATAACATCAATGGAGAGGTTATCAGATTATCGATCTTTATAAGTTAAAGATTTCTTAGTTATAATATGCGGATATATTAATGTAGCACATAATTAATCTGAAAGTTTAATTGACACACTGAAATATACTAAATTTATATAAATATAAGTTTATATAAATATAGCAAGTACTTTTTGTGATTCAATGTTTATTGAAATTAAATTAGGCTATTGCCATTTATAAAAATTTAATGCGTAAATAAAAGTAATTTGACAGGTATTTGATCTTCCGATCATATGTTAGTTTGGTTATTTAAAAACATATGTGAAATAAACGGCCAAATACAAAATAATTGGATCGTAAAAAGTGGGGGCTCTGTGGTGTAATGGTAGCACATTCACCCGGCAAGTGAGAGATCCCGGTTCGAGTCCCGGTGGAGCAAGTACTTTTTGTGATTCAATGTTTATTGAAATTATATATATATATATATATATATATATATAATATAATTATATATATATATAATATATATATATATATAATATATATATATATATATATATATATATATATATAATAATATATATAATATATATTCTGTTTCTTAAAATAATCTTTTATGTAAAGAGCAATATGAGTTTCTTAAGAAATTGAATACAATAAAAAACATAGCAAAAAATAGTCAAATGTATTTCAAAAAATTAAAAAAAAGGATTTATCACCTGCAAAAGTAATAAATTTAAATACAGACTTCTTATTTGTCTGGCAGGGAAAAATGGTTGTCTATGGAAAATCAAAATTAAATTTTAGAAAAGCCCACGTAGGAGTTTTCCAGAGTTCTTTCGTTCTTCCATTTTTCCTGTTTGATGATGCAGATAATGATTTTTCTTTCAATGTACCTTTTAACAGCGTATTGTATGCAGATAACTCTGTTACGTTTCAATACAGACACAAGAAATATGATAGTTGAGGGAGAGCGTTCAATGAAAATTGCTTTAGAATGGTTTGATGCAAATAGTCTAGCAGTAAATCAAAGTAAAACTAAACAAAGGAAATTTTCTCTTAAAAATTCCATCAAAAATAATAATGATATTTTTGATTACTGGGTGTAAATATAGACAATCAATCGAGCCGGGATTATCATGTAAATTATTTATGTCCAAAATTATCCAATTATATATGTACATATATATTACGTAAATTAAAAAAGTATGTTAGTAAGGTAATTTTAATTATGCGTATTATGTTTTTCCATTCTCATTTAAGATACGGTATGACTTTTTGGGGAACAGCACACACTGCAAAAAAAGTTTTTGAGAGTCATAAAGATATTTCTAATCATGAATAAAGTGTACCAAAACTTGTATAGTTATTGTTTCTTACACCAAGTAAAAGATACTTTTAATAGCTTAATAAATAAACAAGTAATAAATACCTATAAGACCTGTCCTCAGTTATATTACATAAAACCAGTTTTACACTGTTCATTGCCTGACTTGTGATATTGGGTCAGTCGTGATTTAAACATGTTTCAACTTAGGTACGGTATTTTCATTAATATAAGTATATCTATTTCTTTGTTATAGGTACTGCATTTATTTATTTTAGTATATTATAAGATAGTTTTCTTGCATTAGAAACGTGAATTGGTTTGAAGATATGTTTTATTATTATTATTATTTTTTGTACAGCATGCCTATCCAGCAGCGTAGTTTGACTTTGTGTATTGTATAATACGTAATTGTGCTTAGTCACTAGAAAATTACTTCAAATCTTAAATCGTATAGTACTAGAGAGCTTTAATATACTTCGACCATATAATTAAATATTCTTCTGAATGGATTTTTCTAAAAAAAAGTATTAATATGGAGTTCGTGTGCTTACCTTTTTAAGAGCGTAGGTAGAAAAAACGTGTGATAGACACTTGTGCTTGTGCAGGATTGGAACAATGAAGGTGGATTGAGAGAAGAGATTCGGTAAAATCGCATTAGATCCATGGAGATTGTTTCCGATGATTGGCGCAGCTATGGAAGGTAACTCGGTGGAAAGTCAACAGCGAGCGAAGTGAACTTGTCGTCCGACAATTGTTGGAGCGAGTAATTGAAGTAAAACAGCGCCGTAGCGTAGTTAAATACGCCCTCCATTGATATATCAGAAAAAAACAATTTCCAGGGGAGGGAAGGTTGAGTGAATATTAACAACACTCGTTTTGTCTTTATGAATGATCAGATTGAAAAAATTTAAACAGCAGCGTTTACTAATTGATAGGCAAAATGGGAAAAGAATCCTGGATATCTCTCTATCAGAGCAACTTTTCCAGATTCTCCTAGTTTTTTACGTTAATAATATTTATACTAAAACAAAATACTAATGTTCTTCAGAAAATGCCTCTCGTCAATATTGACATTACATATCTACGGATACAGCCAACGTGGGGTTGTACAGTATTAAGAGTCCTAACCGACGGGCGATGTCTCGGCACGTGATCACTGCTCGTAATTAACACCTCTCCAATATTGTCCAACGTTATCTTAGTATACAGGGTGTAAATTAAGTCCTGATACGCCTGAATATATTCCAAACGGATCTAGATCAATTACAAACTTCACCGTACTTCTTAAATTACTCTTTTGAATTTTTTGAGGGTAAAATCAATTTTTGAATTTCAAGCCCCTATTTTTTGACATGTCATACACATGTAAGGACTATTCAATAGAAAAAGCAGTGATAATAGGAAAACATCTCTACAAAGATCCTAGCAAAAGTTGGGCAAATAAACAAAACAGTAATAATGTGTAAGGACAATGTCTTGCCGCATATCAACACAATGCATGCGTGATATCTTTTAGTAAGACTTTGAGGGGCTCAGCTTATCCTTTTACGTAGTATCTAACGTTTCTGGTGTGCATAGTTTTGGTAAGAGGTGTCTTTTACAAGGTTGCATTACAGTGTGAGGAATTATTTGCCCATAACTTTTGCTAGGATCGTTGTAGAGATGTTTTGTTCATGTCATTATGTTTCCATTAAATAAACCTTTAAAATGACATGTCACAAGATAGGGGATGCAATTTGAACATTTAAAGTGACTCCCCTCTACACCCTTTGAAAAAGAGGGGGGGGAATATTTTTGCCCTCCAAAAAGGTATTTTTAATAGGTATGGTGAAAATTGTATATGAATATCTCAATCTGTTTGGAATATGTGCAGGCGTATTAGGACTTAATTTACACCCTGTATGTAATGTTAACAGTAATGGTGCCAGAACAAGATGTAATTCGACTGACAACCACCCCCATATGACTGATGTATAATCATATTGGTATTGTACTCTTTTTACACCAGTATAGTACAGTATGTTTACGGCTACATCAGAGTTCCTTCAGCGTTTCTAAACATAAATATATTACAATTTCGACGTACAATACCAAAAATAATAAAAAAATCAGTATCTATTTTTGAAATGCCTATGGCGTAGTCAAGCGGGTACAACGGTTATCGCCAGACAACCGTACCAAGAAACGTCGAGCGTGGCTGCTGCTTGGATGGGTGACCGCTGAGCGATTCTGTCCTTGCAAGCAGCCCGCCTGCCCGGCCGTTGGTGATGGTTCGGAAGTAACATTTAAGCCGTTGGTCCTCAGGTTGTGTTAGAGAGGAATTCTTAGCCCTAACTTCGCCTGGCAAAATAAGACATCTTTACTTTGCTTTAATTTATTTTACCTCCTCATTGCTCATGTAAGTACATCGACAGAAACATAACCAATAGGCGTTCTTAGCTAGTCAAATTTACGCAGGCAAATCACGTATACAGTTGTTTTAATGCCGTTAAAAACTCTGATGCACATAGGTATACAATGAGTAGACACGACCTGAGACCTGGGATTTGTAGAATGGAGGTTTCACCCTCACTACAAAACGTTCTGGCTCAATCTTATTTGATAGATTATCCCATGCCACAAAACCCACTTCCACCACGCCGGGTTTCAAGAGGCGGTTGAGGAATACTTTGTTTGTCAGCAATGTGTTTTATAACGGTTGTAGAGTTTCTGAGTCAGTAATGATCTTAATGTATGTAAAACCTTTTATGCAATGTACGAGTACATAACACATACAGAGTAAACCACAGTTGTACAATATTAAATTTTGTAACAGTATGTGTCATGTAACATTAATGTGATGTAATACGATTTACTTTTGATCGTGAGGGTGTGTGTCAGTTGTTTGTGTCAAACAATAAACAATTTGTGCTTGTAGCATGTTGAAGCATTCAAATTCAAAGATCTAGCCGACGACAGACACATGTGTACTAGTGTAGACTGCCCTGAACCCTATCACAGACGTCACGGTTGGTTCCCCGTGCTTTGTAATCGTGCCTAAAACACGGTAGGGCGCTGAATTGTGCACCTGATAAGACAATGGGAATATCTCTTCACCTAGATTACATTATGTCTTGTAGCCGTGATGTCTCTGTATCGAAGCGATATAAACAGTTCTAATTAAGCTTCTTCGTCGCCGACTTTTTTTGGATCTCTTCAGGCGCACGTTGACTATTTATTCCAGAAGTCAAGTCTCTGATAGCGTCAGATCCCAGACGAAAGCCATCTGTAGGTAAACTAAACATTTACATCGAATGTTAAGTATCCTTATTTTATTAAAAATTCCAATTAAGAAACTTCGTTTAACACTAAATAAAGCATAAAAGTACGGGCTAGGTTATTTATGGAAATAAAATCCATAAATAGGGAACAGAATGAAAGTGACCTACTTTGTAATCAAGCAGAGACAGATCGTGAGAGATTGAAAAGTAATAAATCTAAACAAAAATAACGTGAAAAATAAAGTTCACTAATATTACATTAAAACAACTTTCCTAAACGTCTTAAGCAATACTTTCATATTCTCAAGGCAGTTTTTGAAGAACTCTTAATGGTTGTTTAACCTTTTCGAGCGAGTTTTCAATTCAAACTCCAGCTCCAGACGCAAAGTACTGAATGAATTGCATCGTCCAATCGGCGGAAACATTAGTTTATCAGCGACAGTAATAAAGCTGCCGTCAATGAAAGAGTACGAGTGGCGGAAACCTTTTTAAAGTATCAAGAGGTTCTTAATACGGGCGGCCCGAGGGGGTTTGCGCTTAAACAAATACATAATTAATGATGCCTCTTGAAACGCTTTGAGCAGCAAATAAACGAGATTCTTAGCAAACAACCAAATGGAGGGCATAGCGAACCGGCGAGTGGAATTCATAAGTAGCGGAGACTTAAATACTGCGGGGCCGCGACGCGAAGGGGCTCTCAACTAGAAACGCCCAACAAACAAACGTTACGTTTCAAACTTATTAATGTTCTTTCAACTTAATAAAACGACACATTTAGACTGCTTTCCAACTTGCAGTGTTCTCCAGAGCAATTTCGTTTTATTAACCATGGCTTTTTAATACTATACATATAACAATAACGTAGACACAGTGGGCAATGTTGATTCAATGTGAATGTTGAGATGCGTTATGTGTAGGAAAGTATTTTTACACTGTTTTTTGGGATAGGCATCAAAGCATTATAGTGCACTCAATTGTTCACCTGTTGAGACATTGAGCATACATATTAACCTGTATTACATTTTGTAGCCTACGTGTCTCTGATATCGAAACGATGCAAAGAGTTTCTTTATCGACGAATTCTTTGTGAATCTCTCCAGACGAACATGACTGAAGATTCCAGGAGTCACGTCTGTGACAGCGTAAGATTTCAGACGCTGCACTAAGAGAGGATGTTGAACTTGAGCTACACTCAGCATTCACACCACATTTCTATTTTATACAGCGGGAAAAGTTGGGAAAATTTAATACGAATGAAGGGACAGTAGGGTGGGTACTGAAAACAAATATTAACTTCCGTTCTTCCAACTGCCACCCAATAGATAACTATAATAGCTATTTTATTGATATAACAACATAACGTTTTCATCAATACTGTAATAAAATGACTTTAAAATTTATAGTTTTTATCCTGCTTATATCATAGTATTAAAAATAAATATAATACAGTTTATCCTGGGAGATATTCAAATAATTTTAGATTAAAAACGTTTATAATTTATAAATAAAATTCATTTTTGATTTTTAATTTATACAATATTATGTTGCATAAATTCGTTCACTATGTTAAGTGTTCTGGAAAACAAAAGTTGTTTCAATTTTCTTTCAAATTGTTATTAGTTTCTAATTCAATACATTTTGGGACGAAATTCTAAAATTTAGAAAGCAATATTATTTGTTAAATGTATAGACAAGGCAATGTCAGACGTTCTAATGTTAGACATATTTACATTAATCTTCTAACCGTACATTTTTAATAATCCATATGGATATTTTTGTAAGACAAACAGCAATACAGTATACAATCCAATATGATAGGTGAGAATATATGTATAAGGCCATAATAAGCCAGTTTTAAATAAATATTTACTTAAATTTCTTAATAAATATACACCATGAGAAACTTTTGAAAAGCAATTATTGATGTGTTCCCTAAAGTTCAAAATTGTCCATCTCATAAGAATTTTGTTACAGTTTACAACCTCAATTATGGTTTCTTTAATGTTAGTGCCCTCAACAGCAACATGGCAACTAGACAATTGTGTATGATTATATTTTTATATTATCGTATTAGTTTCTAAACAATATTAGAAAACAATTGTGCATATGAGTTTAAGTCCATCACAGTTTTCGAGTTACAACTATTTATATACATATTAAATATTATATTGGAACACTGAGTGATGCCAAATTCTAATTTAATTGAAAGCGATAACTTTCCAGCAAATCCTACTTTTTGAATTCTATTAGCTAGTCAACTCTGTGGACCCCACCTTGAAGAATGATCGAAAGTATCTGATGACTTACACAACCAAACATTTTGGGTAGATGTAGGAAGATAATAATTGCAGATTGCTGTTTATTTTCCAATTCTTTAACTATTAGCTTGATTACGAGTGATACATTAAGATAAGGGACCACCACTGTCTTTACAGCCAAATTTGGCGGTTCTCTTATTTTGTCTCCTAAGTTAGCCCTAATTTGGATCCTTCTAATCAGCCTAGACGGTAGGCTCAAATCAGCAAAGAACTCCCGGCCTGACATTGTCAGAATTCGTGCCAAAGTGACAAGTCAATGTGCACTAAAAGAAAACACTATAATATAGTAATTAGTAAGGGGAACGGCTAAATCTATGTTTTGTTTCTGTTTTTGATTCAGTTAATTTAAATCGTTGAGTGAATATATTTACTTTAATGTGTTATTCAAGTTAAAGATCTTTATAAATCTTCTCACACGTTAAAAATCATCTAGTAACTGTCGTACTGACATTTAAGAATACATAATGCAACTTGATCTAGCTGAAATTCCTGTAAGATTATTAGCAGTTTTTTGTAATATAGGAACAATTGATTAAATTATCCCATTTTAACAGTAAATAACGGCCATTTTCGGTAAAATCTACCAACATGAAAATAATCTGTATTGGTATTATTCTCGTATTTAATACGACGTACAACTTATCTAAGGTTTATATTAAACATTTCAGACTCTTCCTATATTGTCTTCTCAGCTGCGATAATACAGAAAGTTGACGACGTTCTTGTTTTTATACAGGAATATTGAAATATTAAATTAAAATAATATTCTTAAAATACGGTTCTCCAGATATTTCACGGTGAGGAATACGCGAATCTTATTGTTACATAACATAGCGTCTATTATTATGGTTAGCCAACCACAGAAGAAAGGGTAAACTATTTGGTAGAAGTAGTGGTCGTACATGAAGATATGGACAGGTCGAGTATAATCGCGGCCTGTATAAGACAGTAAGTGGTAAGTGGTAGTAGCAGTGGTCGTTTACGTAGAGTTTTTAGGTCGGGTGTAATCGCCGCTTGTATAAGAGAGTAAGTGGTAAGTGGTAGTAGCAGTGGTCGTACATGAAGATATGGACAGGTCGAGTATAATCGCGGCCTGTATAAGACAGTAAGTGGTAAGTGGTAGGAGCAGTGGTCGTTTACGTAGATTTGTTAGGTCGGGTGTAATCGCCGCTTGTATAAGACAGTACGTGGTAAGTGGCAGTAGCAGTGGTCGTTTACGTGGTTTTGTTAGGTCGTTTGTAATCGCTGCTTGTATAAGACAGTAAGTGGTAAGTGGTAGTAGCAGTGGTCGTACACGTGGATCTGGACAGGTCGGGTGTAATCGCCGCCTGTATAAGACAGCAAGTTTACCGACACTTGAGCACGGAACCCCGGTCGGTAATGCTGCCATCAGCCGGAAGGAGAAGAGCAAACATCAGACGCACGTGAGCAGCACAACAATCTCTGAGAGTTATCAAATTAGGAAATGATACGGGCTTAAGTGTCCTTACCACAAAGAGGGATCAGAGAGAAACACGGAACTTTACTTCCTTTTATTACAAAAATATTTCTGTCTTTATATAATATTTTATATAAGAAGATTAATTTTAATAATTGTTGTTAAACACGAGAAATTCGATAACCACCATTCTCATCTAGTTCTACTATAAATATTGATTGAATAATTTTAAAATTGGTATTGTTAGCAAAGTACCTCTTTGTTTAGTTGTTTTATCAATGTATCTTATAAATAAAATAACTCATTTCTATCGAAAAAAACAAATTCATAGCATTGTATTTACAAAATTTGTAGAATATTTTAATTTGATACATCACCCTTTAGAAGTTTTTAAATTGAAGTAACTTAAAATATCAGATCTGGTAAAAATTGCGAAGAATAAAATAATGTCAAGATTTAAACAAAAATAATTTCTTTAGAAAATATTGAATGTAACTGTTATAAAATCCGACATAAGCAATTTGCTAAACATTGTTTCTGGTAACTGACACAGAGTCTAATTAAGGTACTGTATGTAACATGTGTAAACCAACTAGAGCAGCTTGGATCAAAATACTCAGATTACATATGAGGCTGTGTTGCCATTTCGCTGTTGAAGCTGTTCTCTGATATGGGACTGATCAATGATTTTCCATACACATAAAACTGATAAAAGTGTTAATACACTCAGTTAAGAGGGAGAATTAAATCGCGATAGCCACTATTTGTTTATTTTGCGGGCTGCTCTGGTTACTGTTATTATGTTAAGTCGTGTTTATATGTAGTAAATTGCTTGTAACACCTAAACGGAACATAACACACCTAACACCTTTATTGTTTTCTAAATAAAGATAACGGAATTAATGGTTTTGTTTTGGAATTGTGTGTTTTAAAAAGAAATATTTACCTATCTGATAATTGTGCAATTTTTAAAAATTTACTGGTTGTAAATGTCCAAAATCATTTGAAATTGGCTAAGGAAAAAGTCCTTGAATAACATTCCTAATAGTAAATTTCTCTTATTCGTCGACAGTTGGTGTGTTGGTTCAGAAATATACTTTCACAAACAAAAACCTGCTCATTGAAAATGTTTTAATCAAATTGGATAAAGGGTTCACTAGATCAAAATTCACAGGCAGCTCAACATTTTTGCACGAGTGTAATATTTTAAAATAGAACACGAAAACCTTATCAACGGTCTCTGTATTTTTTTATAATTAAGCAGACTTCAACTCGTTAAGAGCTGCCATGCTTTTTCCAACCGACTTGACTAAATATTGTAGGTACATTTTATAATCTACTAGCAGTTTCCCGCCGCGCCGCTTCACAAGTTTTTCGTAACCATTATCAAAAGTGTATATTTATAGTTATTGTAAAAGTTTATGTACTTTATTATAAAGGGGTGAAACACTCAACCAGAAATTTATTTTAAAGACAAAAGTATATAAAAAATTAGCGCCTTCAAATAGCTTTTGGCTATTTATTATACGTAAATGTCTCATAGTTACACTCTATAATGTGCAGGCAATTTGACAACTTTAATATTTTGCAGCACTGCCCCGGTGGCGAGTCGGCATAGCATATAAACCTTCTCCGTGGATAAATACACACACATACAAATTGTCATAATGATCAGTCAAATAGTTTTAGAGTCTAAAAAGGACATTGTCGTTTGTTTATACTACGCACAACAGTGCACGTATTTAAATTAATTTAATTTTATAGTAATTATTTTGGGAGAAAAAGAATTTAAGAGGTAAAATCAGAGTTACGTTAAATTTTAATCAAAGCTAAGTGCAGAATTGTTGCAATCTTCCGAGAAAATCCAATTAAAGTTTGCCTAATGAATTAACGGGCAAGAAATAATCTGCGGTAAGGTAGAAAGTTTGGCGAGTTTCGAGTGGCAATAATGATTACTTCAACAATCGCCCAAGACAACGGTGCGTTTAATTTCTGTTAATCTAATAAGGTTGTTGCTGGATATTATTAAGTTACAATATCCTCTGGTACGCACCTGAGAATAATTCATTTGTCATGGTCACCCATGTGTAGTCAAATGAGAATCTTAGTTACACTTTTGGCTGAGCGTTAACTAAGCTTATTAAGAGGGACTGGAAAATTGTATTTCCGTTTGTCATTCTGTCTGAAGATACCTCATGAACGAGCTGACTTCAAATTTGACATGAAGTTTCATCCATACGAACGCTTTACACTGATTTTATGGGTAACAATGATTTTGACGAAAAATTCCATCATATTTAAATTTTAAAATTAGCTGGACAATTATATTACACTAGTAGTTACCCACGGCTTCGCACGCGATTTCCTACAGAAAAATTGGGACATAGGAGGTATATTTCTTTTGAATGTCGTTATTACCCTTCTGAGATAAATGATAGTCACTGAAAGATACTCCAAGCTCATGATCTGTTAAAGATTTAAATTTTAAAACAGTCTCAGTATGCACCTGTGAAATAACTGGAATTTTTCTCCAATATTCTACAATTTTTGTATATAACTGAACTATATTAGCCCAGCGTGGACAGGAGTCACGCTAATATAGTCGAATTCATTAGCGCACATACGATGTAATAAATGATGGCGCTCAATGTAATTTTGAAACGAAAATAGGCATATTGTAGGTACATATTATTACAGTCTAATGATTATGAGCTTCAGATGTTAAGCGAAATTGCGTATGGTTTTTATTTTAGGCTTTGAGCGTGTATCACTTCTGGATCGAATTAGTTATATATCCGGTGCCATGATTGAGCTTGCTTTGTTGTCTCGATCGAGAGAATATGTACGCACGGAGTGCTGAGAACCAACTTTAAATGATGTAAACATATATTTCTTTTGTCGCATTATATATGTTTACAAAGAACAGCTGATTAAATTTGAACAGGCTCTTTCACTTAATAACATATGTTTGCTGCAGTGCATTTCTTATGGGTATTTCCGTAACTTTTAGAGATCAGTGGGGCGGAATCCTGACCACGGGAACGGGATAAAAAGTATCCTATGTCCTTCTCCCAGTTCTTAGCTACCTCCCTACCAATTTTCAGCCAAATCGGTTCAGCCGTTCTTGAGTTATAAATAGTGTAACTAACACGACTTTCTTTTATATATATAGATTTTAACATATGCCACTAAAATATTTGTCCTAACTATTCGTAAGGTTTCTTGAGGACATTACTATCTGTAGACTCTACATTTTGCAAAAACCTTCAGAGACAAAAATGCGGTCTCCTTGGTGCATGGTCATCCAATACGATTAGTAGCCATACACTTTGAAAATAGTGTGTAGATTACATAGGCTAATGATCTGTTCTTCTTGATGTTTTCAAGTCTTTATTTAATGTGTTATTTACATAGAAATTTCATACACACAGTAGTGGCAATGACATTAAAATACTGTTGGCTGTAAATGAAATAAAATAAAATTGTTTTTTTGGCTTCATCTATGATACTGTCACATTTTAACAAACATTGTTTTCAGGATAGCTTCAGCATTGTAAGGAAGAGAGATGTAAAATTAAAGTTGTATTACATCATTATACAGCTTAAAAATGCGCAATTTTCTGGGATTAGCCTCTCTTCAGGATGTACCGTACGGAAGTCATCGTAATGTAGATCTGATACTTATTTTACAAAAAATATTGAAATTTTACTTCACCATAGATGCTTTTTATTACACTGATTTAAACAAAATAGGGTTCACTTTATTGTAGAATGTTGTGTATATTTGAAAATTATTTTAAAAGTGGAAAATGAAAATAAATAATAGTGACAACTAAATTTCACTAAAACAAAATTAGTGAAAAATACTAATAAAAAAGTCTGCAATTCAAGATGGTTGATAAAAATTCTAATTTTTTGCTAACAACTTGATAGTGTTATCCAATCAATTTTGTTCGTACCACTAACGTTTGTTCACGCAGTATAAATGTCGATTCAGACACGGAAAAGTCACTGCCGTTTAGCACTAAGTTTGTGTTGGGTGCTTAGTCGCGGCTGTGTCGGGAGGAGGGCAGCTGTGTTGTGGCCCATTTCTCCAACACAAGACGTGCTCGGCACTGGAAGAGTCTTGAGTCGTATCAAATTAGGAAATGATCGTGGCTTAAAAGCGCTTACCGGCTTTGCAGGGAGGGGCAAGGGAGGGAAGAATGGTTTCCACCCCTCTGTGCTAAACCAGCATTTATTTTATGTTTATGAAATATATTAAACTGTTGAGTAGTACGCTGCTGAATTACAAGAATACAGAAACTTTGTTGAGTATTAAAGTGCCTTCTTTAGTTTACTATAATTGTGCTATATTTATTATACTTTTATTTAAATGCCTAAATAGTGGCATTTTCAAATTAAATTTGTAAGCCTTTCCGTAGATAAATCAAAGCTTTTTATGTAGTTTATATCCCCTTTCACAGCCTGGCTCTTTGGCCAGAGGTATTTTTTAAACATTTTGCAGTGTTTTATATAAAAATTAGTATGATTATTATTACATATGATATGAAGCTATAGTTTATAAGTAATCTTAGCATTAGAAATAATATTAAAATGGCCTATATTATAACTTGAAAATTAAACAGTTTTACAATATCTGTTGCTTTTATTTAGTTTTTTTTTTTTTTTTAGTTTGACTTAGAAAGGAAGCTTGAAGCTCTAATTGTTCCAAGATTTCAGTTGTGAACTTGGGTGATGGTCATGGCTCCGTTTACGAATGCTGATAAAATTAGCTTTCTTACGTTTGTACCCAAAATCCGCTTTAAGAAATTCATGAAAATATTTTAAAAGAAATGCTAGATTGCAGCACATAATCACATACCATATATGACAATATATAATATCAGTTATTGCCATCTATTAAAACTTTGCCGTCAGTTTCATATATAAAAATTGACCGAATGCGAATTCACTGATGGACGATAAGTAAAGTGTCTCTGGTGGACTGTTTGGCATTGTCGCCCGTCAAGTAACACATCGTGGTGGAACGAGTCATTTTGGTTCATTAATAGTTATCAATAACATACAATTATACACTACATCCACCAGTTGACTTGACTATCGTTATCAATAACATACAATTATACACTACATCCACCAGTTGACTTGACTATCGTTATCAATAACATACAATTATACACTACATCCACCAGTTGACTTGACTATCGTTATCAATAACATACAATTATACACTACATCCACCAGTTGACTTGACTATCGTTGTCAATAACATACAATTATACACTACATCCACCAGTTGACTTGACTATCGTTATCAATAACATACAATTATACACTACATCCACCAGTTGACTTGACTATCGTTATCAATAACATACAATTATACACTACATCCACCAGTTGACTTGACTATCGTTATCAATAACATACAATTATACACTACATCCACCAGTTGACTTGACTATCGTTGTCAATAACATACAATTATACACTACATCCACCAGTTGACTTGACTATCGTTATCAATAACATACAATTATACACTACATCCACCAGTTGACTTGACTATCGTTATCAATAACTTACAATTATACACTACATCCACCAGTTGACTTGACTATCGTTATAAATAACTTACAATTATACACTGCATCCACCAGTTGACTTGACTATCGTTATCAATAACTTACAATTATACACTACATCCACCAGTTGACTTGACTATCGTTATCAATAACTTACAATTATACACTACATCCACCAGTTGACTTGACTATCGTTATCAATAACTTACAATTATACACTACATCCACCAGTTGACTTGACTATCGTTATCAATAACATACAATTATACACTACATCCACCAGTTGACTTGACTATCGTTATCAATAACTTACAATTATACACTACATCCACCAGTTGACTTGACTATCGTTATCAATAACTTACAATTATACACTACATCCACCAGTTGACTTGACTATCGTTATCAATAACTTACAATTATACACTACATCCACCAGTTGACTTGACTATCGTTATCAATAACTTACAATTATACACTACATCCACCAGTTGACTTGACTATCGTTATAAATAACTTACAATTATACACTACATCCACCAGTTGACTTGACTATCGTTATAAATAACTTACAATTATAAACTACATCCACCAGTTGACTTGACTATCGTTATCAATAACTTACAATTATACTTACAATTATACACTAGATCCACCAGTTGACTTGACTATCGTTATCAATAACTTACAATTATACACTACATCCACCAGTTGACTTGACTATCGTTATCAATAACATACAATTATACACTACATCCATCAGTTGACTTGACTATCGTTATCAATAACTTACAATTATAAACTACATCCACCAGTTGACTTGACTAATTATTCCCACTTGTGTAATCCAACTTTACTGGAAAAACCCTGTCGGAACAAAGAGTCATAAAAGTAAAAGCACGAAAGTCACGGCGACATAAAACTTAATACTGAAACATTTCGTCAAGCGACAGACTTAAAAACACATCAAACAAGAGACGTGCGGCAGCGCGAGAGTTAAAGAGGCTGTTTCCCGCCAAAACACGTACACGTCACTCACTTTGAGGTGTTCGTTGCCTACTCGGTGTTTGTTAACTTAACATCAAAAACAAGATGAGGTTGTGACACCCCAAACACAACAATCTCAAATATATTAAAAGAATTAATTTTCTATATTTAAGCAATGTTTGCGACATTCTTGAAAAGTGTTCTCGTCTAAACTGAGAATTTACAATTTAACAATAACAACTTTTTAAGCCGGAATGAACAACATCCTGAACCAATTCTATGGCATTAAATAATGTTGAAATGTAGTGTATTTTCGTTGATTCATTTTGACTCATTTTATAGACTAGATTACTACAAATCTTACGAAATACATTGGCAATGGCGCAGTGTAGCGGGTACAGCGGTTATCGCGAGATAACCGGATCGAGCAACGTCGAGCGTGGCTGTAGCTTGGATGTTTAGCCGTTGGTCTCCAAATTAAGTGGTCTTCTTAGCCCTAACTTCGCTTGGTAAAATAAAACATCCTTTACTTTATTTTTACTATAAAAGTTATTTTCATTGAGTCGGCGAGTGATCATGTGGTACCGTCGGTTTACTTATGTCATAATATTGCACCTTTTGTACTCCTGCAGTCTGTGGTGGTCATTCTTATTTTAATTAAACTGAAAATAGAAGTTGATAACATACAGAAAATGAAAAACAATTGAAAATCAACTTCCCCTAGTATTATTTAACAGTGGCGTGGTATCTTATATGAATGTGGTAATGACAACGTTTTAGAGTGTAATACATATAAAATCAACGCAGGAAAACGCTAAATCACGAGTCGCGTAACATGTTTCGCTGAGAACGCATGAACAATTGTAAGTCTGAAGCTCCTTTTATCCCTGAAATCCTGTGAATAGACTGACGAACAAGAACAGAAATGTTTACATCTCAGACAAAAGTAAACTTTTGTTAGGCACAAATATTAGGGAATGGCATTAACATTCCAGAACACTTTTTGACTTAGAAGTCCTCAAATAACTTAGTAATAAATACACTTTTTTATATTGTACCAAGCAGATAAATAAAGGTTAACAAGTTCCCATTTCTCGAGAAATTTGTATGGGATTTACATGTGATAGATACCTCGAAAACGGTTAGAAATATAAACATTTGTTAGTTACGAAACTTTTAAAACGTGTAAAACGTAAAATATTATGAGCATTTCAGAACACTTTTTTCAATAAGGCCATTTAAATAGTTGTAGTTATTAGGGATTTTCGAAGGCAGGAATCGTTTCCACAAAACCGCGTTATATAGCATATGAAAATTCTAAAACCGAAATCCAATGTTCAAAGTTTCAGTACCTTTACGGAATTATTACTTTCAATAATCATGGTGCTCTATTTTCCAATAGTGATTCATAAAACATTAATACTAAATAAAATGACGGGAGTTCATAGTTCAATATTGATTTTATTTCAGCAGTCGCCATTTTGTAGTAAATAAAGCTTATGAAGTGTGTTTGCGACATTACATTCTAATAATAAAGACCTTTAAAACGGTATCAATATTGACCTAGGGTTCATATGTGGATATATTCCTTAAGTGGTCCCGTGAGAACAATTGCAATAGGCTGATTTCGTATAAAAACCTCCCTAAAATGGTTGTGGTAAAGTTTTGCGGGTAAAAAAGTAATCCAAAGTATTAACAGCGGTTTTTAAATTGCTCAAATTTAAGAATTTGTTATGCAATAACAGGAGGCGGTAATTTTATATCTATGTCTGACGAGATACAGAAAAGTGGAGGGGTATTTTAAAACCAGGAAACTAGTTATTCTTTTTGAAATCAAATTAATTGTGGCCGAAAAACGAATTCTGTATAGCACAATAGCTCTAGACCAGTTTAAGTATTCATATTTTTATCAGCCTACTTTCTTATTATTGAAGTGTTATCTTTAGTTCACGGAAATTTTGAAAATTAAATTGATCGTTTGCCAGGAGTCCACGAATATAGGGCTTTCTACTTTTAGCCGAAATGGAGGTCAGAGTAAATTTTTTGTCATTTACTCGTATTCATCTAATATGTACTAAATAAATGTTTCTCTAAAGACATGAAACCAAAAGTTACAATAAATTATTAACTCTCAACTCATAAAATGAATAACGCATGTATGTACTTATATATCGCAGGAGGGACCACTTCTGGCTGGATTATACTGCCCGTAAGACCTATACTGTGTAAAACGAACACCGCAGTGTCACTGACATCTGTTAAACCGAGTGGGCAAACCAGTAACTGCAAAGAAGTATGAAGGTAAACTGGATCAATAGGTCCAGTTTATTGTTGAGGACTGTTGGAGCTTTCATAGAGCTACAGTTGGAT
Organism: Homalodisca vitripennis; assembly: GCF_021130785.1. Classification (NCBI taxonomy): domain Eukaryota; kingdom Metazoa; phylum Arthropoda; class Insecta; order Hemiptera; family Cicadellidae; genus Homalodisca; species Homalodisca vitripennis. The sequence continues at coordinate 22,808,826 of NC_060210.1, forward strand.
TCAAGACTATAAGTGAGGATGATCCTTTCTAGTGCCACTTGTGACTGGAAAGGGAGGAACAAAACTAACCTCATCTTCTTTTAATGGGATATAACTGAGACAGAGCCAACTCACTACATTTCATGGTTGATGTAACATGGAATATATGGGTGGCGACTCCAACCCTAACCTTACCCACCCTGAATGTTGGATGTAACATGGAATATATGGGTGGCGACTCCAACCCTAACCTTACCCACCCTGAATGTTGGATGTAACATGGAATCTATGGGTGGCGACTCCAACCCTAACCTTACCCACCCTGAATGTTGGATGTAACATGGAATATATGGGTGGCGACTCCAACTCTAACCTTACCCACCCTGAATGTTGGATGTAACATGGAATATATGGGTGGCGACTCCAACTCTAACCTTACCCACCCTGAATGTTGGATGTAACATGGAATCTATGGGTGGCGACTCCAACTCTAACCTTACCCACCCTGAATGTTGGATGTAACATGGAATCTATGGGTGGCGACTCCAACTCTAACCTTACCCACCCTGAATGTTGGATGTAACATGGAATCTATGGGTGGCGACTCCAACCCTAACCTTACCCACCCTGAATGTTGGATGTAACATGGAATCTATGGGTGGCGACTCCAACCCTAACCTTACCCACCCTGAATGTTGGATGTAACATGGAATCTATGGGTGGCGACTCCAACCCTAACCTTACCCACCCTGAATGTTGGATGTAACATGGAATCTATGGGTGGCGACTCCAACCCTAACCTTACCCACCCTGAATGTTGGATGTAACATGGAATCTATGGGTGGCGACTCCAACTCCAACCTTACCCACCCTGAATGTTGGATGTAACATGGAATCTATGGGTTGCGACTCCAACCCTAACCTTACCCACCCTGAATGTTGGATGTAACATGGAATCTATGGGTGGCGACTCCAACCCTAACCTTACCCACCCTGAATGTTGGATGTAACATGGAATCTATGGTTGGCGACTCCAACTCCAACCTTACCCATCCTAAATATCCTGTCACTCCGAAAGCAGCGAAAATGGCTTACTTCATAGTTCAATGACCTCACCTTCTTACGGAATGGAAAAATGTCTTCGCATATTAATTATGAGTAGTAAGTTATTACATTTTATTTCGAATAACACAGAACAAAAATGTGTGTGATAAAAATGTTTTATGAACCACTTATATGTCAGAAATGAATAGATTATGGTGTGACAATAACAAAATGAGATAACACGTTTTTCTTATACACAGTTTGTCATAACAGAACTTTGCATTAATCCATTTTTGGAAAGTTGCATGACAAGGAGATTAAAAGCCACTACGTAGATTATTTAGTTAGCAATGTTTTATAACTCACATTATGTTAAGATTAATTTCCTATTGAGATCAAGAGTGGTTTTCAATATCTAAAGCGCTGTGCTCCCATAACGGCGTTCTTCATCAGTGCAGCCAAGTGCCTACGTCTGTTCGAGCCCATCCTTGTGGCCAGATCCCCGCTATCGGCGGAGAGGGCGAAGCGCCCTATGACCATGTCGGTGGCCTCCTGAGGACTCGTCAGATGGGCCAAGTGCTCCAACTGGGGCCTCACGTTCTTCACCGCCTCCTTCAGGGTGCTCTTGCTGCCTAGTGCCGCGTCCCCTCCTGACTCCAGGTCTTTGTTTATAGAGGCTGATATGCTTGCTGACAAATCCTCAACTAGCGTTTTGTCCTGAAAACGATGTCAAAAATCAGTAAATTAAAAAGAAATAATTTTTATGTTTTTATAAGGATGTTATGAAAAACCAAAAGCCAAATCTGAATGAATAGCCAGTAAAGTCTCTCACATTATCAAGTACAAATAAAGAAAATGTTTATTAAGTTTCTTTTCTTTGTCACTTTATAAATTGTAGTTTAATTAAAGGTGTTCGTGAACCAACATGAGCAGACAAAATTGTATTAAAAACATTTGGTCTTTTATATGTTAAATATACAAAATAAATTAACACGTAATTTATATACCTAAATAATAAGGTTATTGAAATAATTTTGTCCACTATTGGCTACCAAAGTTTCAAAACAAACAGAATGGCAACCATAAAAATTTGTTGCAAAATAAAATAAAATGTCCTTAAAAAGATTGAAATACCTTGTTGATACTTTCTAAGGTTTCACGTTAGGGACAGGTTTCATCAATATTTTCAATTTTTGTTTTTATAATTTTACTATTCCATGTTATTATACTCATGATTATTTTGGTATACAACACATAGTATCTATGACTTAATGTATCAATTTTATTTGAGTTTTTTAAATGTATCGGTCGCTCAAATGCACCAGGGGCAAACAGCAATCAGTTGTTTAGAAAACTATTCACACAATAATGAAATACTTCATTCAATATTAAACTGTATGAAAGGTTTGATACCCAGGACTCCTTGATATCGAAATGAAAGCGTAAATAACGTCATTTGGAGTCGACTTCACAAAACTGTGTTTGTCGTTATAAAAGCAGAACATATCGGTGTATGAAGTTGTTAAGTCTTTTAATGTTGGTTTCATTGTGAGGTGTGTAACCATGGGAGATCTGAGAATGGAGGTCATGTGTAACACGAGCTATGTCAATGGCAGACAAGACCCGAGTTTACTTTGCTAAAAACCACTAGAGATGGTGAAAAAGTATGGAAACCAGAAGGCAAAGAAAAAGGAAGCTTGAAGAAAATCCTGATGACTCCATTGGACTTTATCAATGAAGGTCGGTATATACGAAGTAGACATCCGTTGATAAAATAATAAATAGTATAGATCTAATAAAGTAGTTTATATTTATATATAAATACAAATTCAAGTCTTTTGATACTACTCCTCTTTCAGAAGCTAGAATCATCCCTTTGCAGTAAAAATAACGGGTTAAATTAGTATATTATTGTAAATTATCTATCTTGTTTCTTGGTTATTTCTAGTTACTTAAACATTGGCAACCTAATGGATGTCCAAAAGCGCAACTTCACTAACCGCAAATGTCGAGATTCTGGGGTGTAAGGGTAGATTTGTCTAGCCTGCTGCGGCAGATGGCTGTTGGAACTGATAGGGCTCCCCAAGTGTTAAAGGCTGTTGCTAGCCTCTCCCCAAGTGTTAAGGGCTGTTGCAAGCCTCTCCCCAAGTGTTAAGGGCCGTTGCTAGCCTATACATAAGGGCACAAGACTACGAGAGACTAGTTTAATGCCATAAATCCTCCCTCATAGATTTAGACAGGATGCGTCCCCTACCCCCAAACTTATCCATCGAGAATATCATGTCACTTTTGAAGTAGCACAAATGTTTCGGAAGTAGCACAAATATCCTTTGAGGACTAAGTGCAATTTCTAAGCTTCTTGTCCTAAGAAAATAAAATAGGGAATTAGTGAAAGTAGTTTTGTTTCAATGAGCTGCATTGCGTCTTTGTATTGAAACCATGTTCTGCTGTGGCCGATTTTTCCACATATCTACATTTCAAGTGTCTAACTTGTCCGACGTGGTGTGAAGATTTTGGTGTTAGTTATGAACTGAAAGGTTAAACTAAGTTGTTATACCAGTCGCACTATCTACAGAGTCTATCGTATTAATGTATGAAACTTTGAGAAACACAAGAACGTCAAGAAAATGTTCAGACATCTATAGATATAACAAAATCCAATAAAGCTTAAAACTAGTTTTGTTTTTTAGACCATGAACTTTTATCTTAGACAAAACTACTCGTACGTAAAAGTACTGTTAACTTAATAAATAAAATGTTAAAAATAAAAAAACAAAAAATAAAATTACTTTTATTTAATTTATTATTTATTTTAAATGTTAGAGTTAAAAATGGATTTTATTTTTTATATTAATAATAAACCAAATTATTAAAATTATTATTGTTAATTATTTAATTTTCAAGAGGCTATTATTCAATTGACAAAAGGCTATTAATTAATTGACAAGAGCATAGTAGTATTTAATTGACAAGAGCCTAGTATTTAATTGGCAAGAGGCTTACGCATTGATGCATTCAGTACTGATCGCGAGAGAAAAGAAGAGACCTGGATTCTGGCCTATCTGAAGTTTGCAGGCGCTACTACTAGTATGTTGCCGCGCCTTGTTTCGTAATTCCATTATTGTTTCACTGTTCCATTGCTATGATAAACAATTCGCAGGGTTGGCTGTGGGGCGAAGCGCCTGAAATTACCGGGCGGCAACACACTAGTACACAGCTGTGCGCCGGCACGGGCCAGGTCTCTTCTTTTCTCTCGCCAACAGTAGTAATAACAGCAACAATGACGGGAACTACTTTGTTTGAAATCAGGTGACAGGGAATACAGCAAAAGGCTTTTAGATTCTCAATGTATGGGTGACGTATGCAACTAACCGCACATCGTGGTTGAGTCTGCCAAACCTCTGTCATTTAGCCTACTCATATCTATTTACTCTCGGCTGGTGCCACGTGGTCTATATGAGTTTTTTGGTTTACAAACGGCTTGCGATGAAAGTCCTACTAACTTGCGTGTAAAATTATATTTTTTAGTTTTCAAATTACCACAATTGTAGAATTTTTCGATTTTATTAAAGAGAATATAAATTGTGTAGACGTTGCTAGCTCAAGGATGAAAATATGCCAATCCCACTCACTCCCACGTGTAAAGAGCTATCAGAGTGTAATAATAATAAAACTTTATCGCGTGAACAGATGTTTTAATACGCAAAAAGTAGTTAACGCGGCCGTTTTGCTTCCAATATTAAAAAATATTCGAAGGGCGTTATGGTCATCTTTTGTAATTTTTACAACGTAAGATTATATATACATTGGAGCCTTGTAAACTGGACAGCTTTTCACCAATATATTTCAGAATTTCAAATAAAATGAGGTCATCATTTACCATATATTATACGTTTGCATGTGTTCTTATTGATGTTTTAATATTATCCAACTTACAACAGTCTTTCCATGTGAACAAGTAATGATAGCCAATCCGAAGATGATCGCAGAAGTGAACATCGTAAAGATCCGATAACTGATAACCTGCAAATCACATTGTTCTGTAAAAAACCAAGCTATAACAAAGTCGAATTTATATTGAATATTTGTATGTTCTAACGTTCCATTCTGTCCATTCCTGGATTTTTAAAATAATATTATTTTTCCATAAAAAGTGTATAATGCAAGGAATAAAACATAAATAAAGTATAAAATACAGGTATATTGTTTGTTCACCGTATCTTTTATCACATTCTTATCACGTTTAGTAGTTAGAAAAAGATTTATGGAAAATAAAAATTAACAAAAGAAAGAAAATTAGACAAGAAAATATTTTTTTAAATGTACATGCTGTTTCAAAGGGTAGGCTAATATTTCCATACATAACTCTATCCCAGTTCGAGTCATCCCTGAAATGTAGTAATAGAACAAACGCTCTTACATACATATAACATACATACGGGTATGCGTGTATGTGTAATATGATCATTAATATCACTTTATAATCAATAAGTCAAAGTATGATAAGTTTAAATCAATATTATTGTCATTTCTGCTCTTTTATTCTCCAAATTTAAATAAATAATTAGTACTGAAAATTGTTCTTAGATTGGCACTCTCAAAGAAGCCAAATCCAGTCTCTTTATCTGGGTTTTCCTAACCGTGATATAACTATTATTTGTCTTTTTAAGTCTATCAAGCTATACAAAATATAATCGAAGAAAATAATTATCGTTTCATATTTTTAATCTTTTTGTTATCCTATCATTTTAATTTCCACAAAAATTATTACACGTGACAGTCAATTTTTCTCAGTTAGGAAAAATTCATCTATATATTTCAAGATGAACCATGGTTGTATGTGTATACAGAGAAAATTGTCTCCTAAAGTACTAGGCTATGTTACATCTTAACTGTATTAATTTAGAACTATTCTTATTTGGTGTTTATTAATCGGATTTGGGACTAAAAAATAATTTGATCTAAGAAATATGGACCGTAACAACCATAACATGTTAGATATCTAGAGCTCTGCTATTACTACTGCACTCAATTGTGTAGTCTGAGTTCTTGTGCAGCTGTATAACGAGAAAGTGGTGTATAACAGTAGATAATGCGCTACCTGGGAGTACAGTACGTAAAACTGAAACTACAGCGTACCGTTTGTTCAAAGTCGTACTAAAACGACTTGTGACAATTAGCACATTACCACAGCGCTTATTTGGTGTTTAAGCTATGCGGCGATATCACGGTTACAATCTCATGTACGAGTATATGACATAATTAAAACTGCTATTGCACAGACTTCTCTGGTTAGCATCTAAAAATGGTCAATCCTGGATTTATAAATCTGCCTTTTGCAGTAAAATTCAGCTTAACGTGATATCTAAATTGGAAATGATTTTCATACCAGTTATATTTATATACATTTATGAATCTCTACAGGGCCTATTTAAAAGAGATTTGGCTCAAACTAATTCTTTCAATTCCATCGGTTTTTCGTGTTCTATAAATTTAATTAGTGCATTTTTAATTTTTAAAGTAAGGGTGAATTACATTTTTAAACCATTTGCTATGTCTATGTGAGTTGCGCATTTCTACTTATGAATGAAATTATTTGTGATGATACGTACACAAAAATGCTATTTACAAAGTTACCTCGATTAACAATTCCCATGGTTCAGGAATATATAGTGTGCCAAGTTAAAATTGTAATTTTATTCTAAACTAATAAAAATATAAATAAAATGTTTAAAAAATACAAGAATTCCTTCCTAAGTTAAATTTATGTTCATATTTACGATAATTTTTGAAATAATAGAATACCTATTTATAAAATTACTGATTTTGAAAGTTTCTTAAATACAATATGTATTGTAATTTTGTTGGCATTATTAAACACATTAATTTTTTAGTAGCATATCCTAATAGAAATATGAGGTTTTATATAACTCTTATTGTAAAAATTATAACTGGGAAAAATATTATGTGGACCGACCTAATCCTCTAAGTGTCTCTTAACGTTTTTTTTGCATTTTAAAGATTTCATATACATAAATATCATACACAAATATAAAGAGTTTCTTAAAAATCCCACCCTCTTTATTCATGATAAGCAAATTTTAGTAACTATACTGTTTTGAAATGTAACTGTAAAGGGAATTTATTGTATTTTGAGAATTTATTGGTTTTACTATTTTAGTTTTAAGTTTTTAGAAAATATCGGATTTTAAGTAAAGCCCTAATATGTTTTTCGTCAGCCATTTTGAAACGGTAAAATGTTGTTTGAAACAAAATTGAGCAATTCTTACTGTAGACAAGAGAAAAATAAATGAACCGTTTATTACAGGTTCCCGTTAATCAAATGAAACATTTAAAACCTGGCCTATAATTTTGTCCCAACTTGTTCTTAAAATAAATATATGTTACTGAAATAATAAATAGATATTTGCTATCGGTACGGTATCTTAATATACGTTTAGAGCACTTTAAGTGACTTATTTTGTATATGAATATATATATATATATTATAGATATATACCTACATATAAGTACATATATACCTAATACAAATCTTTTTAAACTATAACATGTCTAAATTGTTAATATAGAATAACATTCTACGGTCCGAATACAAAGCAGAAAATCCTACGGTCCATTCAAACTTTTATTTTCAAATAAATCATCTGTAACACAAACAACTATTGGTACAGCTTCTGTTGCACTATTGACTGAAACAAGATATTTCAGCAACCGTGGGAGTGACTCTATTCATCGTTTGTGATGGCATCGAACACAAAGCCGCTGCATCTCCAATAATTATATTATTAACAATAGGTGACAATAGAAATCCATTGCTACTCTGCAGCCAACCATATGTGCCGCGGGCCCGATCATGTTAAACCCTAACTGGCTCAAACTAACAATAGAATAAAGCCGTTGGCTCACTAACAATCCGAATCAAATACAGAGTGGAACTGCTTTTCTTCTTAGTGATTAATCCGATTGTGGCAACAATCCTAATTACTCCTCATTGTCAATGAATTAATTAATTTCTAAAACAGCATTTTATTTACCAGTGCAGTGCATTTACTAAAACATTTTACGGGGAATAAAAGTGAGTAAAGACCCACAGCGATGCAATGGTTAGTTGTAAAAATTGGAGGGTAGTAAAATTTTATTTTAGTCTGTCTGTCAATCTGGCAGCACGTATATCATCGAGAATAAAATGACCTATAGATTTAGATTTTGCAGGAACCTTCATTTATATATAGGAAATATCGAGTTCCATGGTGGTGAACTAATTGAAATATGGTTACTCAACTTTAGGTCACTCCTTGGGATTTGGCAGAAGTTAGTGAACATTTTTTTTATTGGTCTTGTGGGTAACCGTGATGGCAACGGGAAAAATAAAATAAAGTAACTGGCCTTATTTTACCAGGCGAAGTTAGGGCTAAGAAGCTCTCTCTGACACTTAACCTAAGGACCAACGGCTTAAAGGTGACTTCAAACCACCACCAATGGTCGGACAGGCGGGCTGCTTGCAAGGACAGGTTCGCTTAGCGGTCATCAATCCAAGCAGCAACCACGCTCGACGTTGCTTGATCTGGTTATCTTGCGATAACTGTTGTACCCGCTACACTTCGCCATTGAAAAAACATAAAAAACTACTCCAAAAACACTTATAGGTCTACATACATTTTTCTAAACATAAAATGAAAACTGAACATAATCATATGAGATTATAACATGTGTCATATAACTATAGACTTGAAGTTTTGGATTTCGTTAGACATTTGGTAATAATGTGTATGGTATGAAATATAAGAATATAGTACTATTTATTATTAATCTTTCGTTATTAATTTTAATGACAGTAGTTTTTAAGTATTGTTTAAAGCCTCTAAAAACTTAATGCGATTATTCGCTTCAAACCTTCCAAATGAAGTTTCGCAGCACATGTCGAACGAAGTTTACGGAACAAGACAAACAATGGGCAGCAACAGGTAAGGTGTCGTTCCCACGTTCTCTCTCTTTTGTGTTTGCGATACAAAGATCCTCCCATTTAGACACTCACAGTGTAAGCTATTCACAAACATGTATTTGTCTACTAACTAAGCTAGGCTGACATCATTGTTGGGTCAATAATAGTTGGAATTTAATTTAATTCAAAGACAAGACTCTTTTACATAGGATATTGGTCATGTTTGAAATAATAATCACCGGAAGATTATCCCATCAAGAACTTCTAACAGTACTCGTATTCTTTGTTTAAAGGTTGTTATTGGCGATGGAAGGGTTGAAAGGATAACAGTATTTTGTGCATTACTGTCATCGTTATAGGTTATAAAAGGTATAACATAATGTTTATTGGAATCTATCATCATCGTCAGGTGGGGGAAGAATTAACACATACAAAAATAGAGAACAGAAAGAAGTAAAGAAGGGGAAAGAAAAGGGTTGAAACATAAAAGAAAAGCTGCTTGGAGTCCAGTCTAGGCGTTATCACTGCACAGGATGCAATTCCCGAGCACACATCACAAGTAAGAGGATAACACACACACACATCGTACTCGCACAGGCTGCAGTGGGATACTAGTATTATCGCAAAGTTGAATTTCAGAGAGTCGTGCAGGACAGCATTCAAAAATTTGCAACTGTTGATTTTGCCCAGTCTTTACATTTTAGAAACATCTTTGTTCTGTTGGTCTAAATGTGCCCTTATCAGAGGACGTGACATACACGGGTATGAGACTAGATGCAGAGATAACTACCGTACTGGAAGACACAGAACGGTGGTTTATGAGCACTTGCCTTCGCAGGCAGGTATTCATTTCATCAAAAGTTTTCCAAATTTTAAAAACGCCCAAAGCTCGTCTTAAGCGCTTTCTGGTTTCAAATTCATTCTATAGCGTTGAAGAGTTTCTGGCGTTTAACTGGGAGACCGCCCAATTCGATGACTGACTCCAGCGCTGGAGGTGGGTTGAGATTGGCGAAGGATGAATGAGACTGGATTGTATGAACAATGATGTAAGTTTGGTCGTGATGGTAATGTGGTGTGAGAGTTAACATTTTACAATTAATTATGATGTTTGCCACACAATGTATAATTGTTACGAGCATTTAAAAATATCGTTTTATTAGTACTCGTATGTTAGTAGTCAATGATCTGCATATTTACAGGTCAACAATTCTTTATAATCCAGGAATGAACATTTCACCTTGACAGTAGTATAATAACAAGAATTGTGGCGAATAACATTTTTTTATTTATAGTATAGATCATTACTTGAAATTTATATTTTAAATCTTCAGCTTATCAGAAAAAAACTTAAGAAAAATTACACAGTTTAGGTGTTGTAAATACTTAAATGAAAAAGAAGCAGAAAATCCTCCAAGAAAGCACGATCAGCGTAGCCTTACTCTTAAATGAGCAACCGCAAATTTGAACGTATAAGTCTCAAATTGCTCATTTATTACTTTCGTTAATTTGTAACAAAAATAAATTTCTTTGTTTGAAGTTAACCGGTAACACTTTTGTATCACTGAACGATGGCAATGTCCCGAAAAAATCCTGTTTTTTTTTTTCAAAAATTCAATAATAATAATTTGAATCTAAATTTAGATAAATTAGACAGATAATTATGGTAAAATTAAGTCTCTATGATTATGTTACACTATCATTTATATTTACTTTAAGAATACAAATGGCTTTAGAGAAAATCTTTGGACGTGAATGTAAATAAAGAGAATTACAAAAAAAAACTGCAAATTAGCATTTGTGTGGCAACCATTGTTTAAAAACGTGTCGTAACTCTAACAAGAAGTTCATTCAGTCCACAACCCTGCGAGAAGCAACTGATTCGGCAGCTCTGCAAAATAAAGCTTTCACAGGGCATTAGTCAACTGGTGCCAATTGGGGGGGGGGGGGGTTCTGGGGGCTAAAACAATAGACACCCTCCCTCTCTTGTCTCAGAGCACAGCGCCATATGCAGCGATACAGAGCAGGACAATTATCGCCTTCGTTGGTTAGTAATGTGTTGTGGGAAAAATAATTAATTTCAATGAGCATTCACATGAATTACATCAAAATATTTTAAAGGTACATTCTAGTAAATACAAGGTGATACCCCTGCCCGCTTTGCGCGCAAACTCCGGTTCGCTGTATTGGTTTGTATCTCAACGTTCGGGATAGGAAAGTTTGTTTGTTACACACTTCAAGAATGACAGAACGATATCATTTGGAAATGTCGTAAACTATTGAAACGAGTTTATTCGACATATTAATGTCATCAACCAATTTACAATTGAACATTGATTTCAATACTCCCAGCTCCACGATAAGTATCATTGTAATAATATTTACACTTGTTGTAGATTAACATGGACGCCTGGGGCTGAAAGTGTGATACTGAAAAACTGCTCATAAAAATTGTTAATATTAATATACAAATCTTAAAATATCCGAATCCTAATATTCTTTCAAATCGATTATTTTAAATAATAAGAAACTCTTGCATTAAAGAATATTGAAAATTAAAATCTCATTTTTTTATTAAGCTTAATTTCTCAAGCAGCGTTATATAAAAACAATTGCTGTTCACGTTTTAAAGCCTTATCAAGTCTTTTACTTGTCACGTCTAATACCAGATTACTAATTGTTTTCTTTAAAATTAACTTTTACAATCAATTTGTATTTTTAAGAAACATTAACAGTACAAAATTATAGCATACGTTTTCTCTCTTTAAGTACGAAGGATTGTATTACGTATGTGATTTTTGTTACATATTTACTTTCTAATGGTGTATAAACATAAACATAGCATATAAATATTAATAAACCTGTAAATTTTAAACAAACACTAATATCTCGGCTAACGGTAAAATAAAAACGTATTGATATGCGAGAGCACCACACTCTGACCGATACGATCAAATGCTCCTTCAAATAATTAATGCAATAAAAAGTAATAAACCTGTAAATTTGAAACAAACACTAATATCTCGGCTAACGGTAAAATAAAAACGTATTGATATGCGAGAGCACCACACTCTGACCGATACGATCAAATGCTCCTTCAAATAATTAGTGCAATAAAAATTAATACAATAAAAATCAATACACCATACCACAACACATATTATTCAAAATTGGTTCCACAAATAAACTATCCCAAACTGTCAATGGAAAAAATTTCACTTTGAACTACTTGCAATTATTTCACGTCGAAGAACACATATTTTATTACGCCCATAAATAAATAAAGGCAAATAAAAATTAATTTTCAAACATATAAATTATAATACAATTTTAATATAATACAACTCCTACGAATAACGCCTGTGACCAAACATTAACAATACATTACTTGAATCTGAGAAAAAAGTAGGAATCCATTATGAATAGTTCATAAATTGCGTTTTGGATGGTAAATAAAACATTAACATAATCAAAGTGCGATAATTCAAAATGATAGCCAACCCCTGACGGTTATGATCAGTAAATAATGATAAAAGTGGAAACACCACTGTAAGAGGACCCTTAATGACCACCCAGTGGGGTCTTCTTTATCAGCGTCAGTTAAAATTGCCAAGAAACATAAAACCACTCTTCCCAGACTGTAAATCTGTTAAAATTGAACCTTTTGTAATTATCATGTGTGGGGTATTTATTGAAAAATGCATTTGGTTGTGATCGCTTATTACGGTATAAAATACAGTAATAATAATAATATTCTACGGTTATTAACAACGATAAAAATTGTTTTTCAAAGCAGATTATCACTCGATCGTAGTATAAGAAATCATTTATTGTGTTGAACATATTTAGTACATATTACTATATGTTAATAAAAACACAAGTAATTTTTTTGTGGAGTTGCCTGAAGATGAAACCTTTGGTTTTGAAAGGCCTCGCCCAAAAAGTAAACAATTTGGAAAAAGTTGTGTTTTTATTAACATATAGTAATATTTAAAGAATTTTCCAATTGCTCCAAGAGTCTACAATATTTAGTACAGTCTTCATAATGAATGCTTTGATTGCTTTACAGATAGTGTAGACTGTGTCACTGTCAGTACACTATGTACATGTACAGTAGACTGTGTATGTAAGACTACACGTGCCCCAGCTTACACGCTATTGACGGTACAACAGGAGCTGATATAGCAACAATCACGCTGTCACTGATGGTTTACTGACCGGTCAGCTCGTAACCGTGAACTGATGGCGACTATTACATGTACAGCCACACATTAATACAGGCTCTCTGACAGATGACCTCTATTGCTTTACAGGCAGTGTGAACTGTGTCACTGTCAGTACACTATGTACATGTACAGTAGACTGTGTATGTAAGACTACACGTGCCCCAGCTTACACGCTATTGACGGTACAACAGGAGCTGATATAGCAACAATCACGCTGTCACTGATGGTTTACTGACCGGTCAGCTCGTAACCGTGAACTGATGGCGACCATTACGTGTACAGCCACACATTAATATAGGCTCTTTGACAGATGACCTCTATTGCTTTACAGGCAGTGTGAACTGTGTCACTGTCAGTACACTATGTACATGTACAGTAGACTGTGTATGTAAGACTACACGTGCCCCAGCTTACACGCTATTGACGGTACAACAGGAGCTGATATAGCAACAATCACGCTGTCACTGATGGTTTACTGACCGGTCAGCTCGTAACCGTGAACTGATGGCGACCATTACGTGTACAGCCACACATTAATACAGGCTCTTTGACAGATGACCTCTATTGCTTTACAGGCAGTGTGAACTGTGTCACTGTCAGTACACTATGTACATGTACAGTAGACTGTGTATGTAAGACTACACGTGCCCCAGCTTAGGTACAACAGGAGCTGATATAGCAACAATCACGCTGTCACTGATGGTTTACTGACCGGTCAGCTCGTAACCGTGAACTGATGGCGACCATTACGTGTACAGCCACACATTAATATAGGCTCTTTGACAGATGACCTCTATTGCTTTACAGGCAGTGTGAACTGTGTCACTGTCAGTACACTATGTACATGTACAGTAGACTGTGTATGTAAGACTACACGTGCCCCAGCTTACACGCTATTGACGGTACAACAGGAGCTGATATAGCAACAATCACGCTGTCACTGATGGTTTACTGACCGGTCAGCTCGTAACCGTGAACTGATGGCGACCATTACATGTACAGCCACACATTAATACAGGCTCTCTGACAGATGACCTCTATTGCTTTACAGGCAGTGTGAACTGTGTCACTGTCAGTACACTATGTACATGTACAGTAGACTGTGTATGTAAGACTACACGTGCCCCAGCTTAGGTACAACAGGAGCTGATATAGCAACAATCACGCTGTCACTGATGGTTTACTGACCGGTCAGCTCGTAACCGTGAACTGATGGCGACCATTACATGTACAGCCACACATTAATATAGGCTCTTTGACAGATGACCTCTATTGCTTTACAGGCAGTGTGAACTGTGTCACTGTCAGTACACTATGTACATGTACAGTAGACTGTGTATGTAAGACTACACGTGCCCCAGCTTAGGTACAACAGGAGCTGATATAGCAACAATCACGCTGTCACTGATGGTTTACTGACCGGTCAGCTCGTAACCGTGAACTGATGGCGACCATTACATGTACAGCCACACATTAATATAGGCTCTTTGACAGATGACCTCTATTGCTTTACAGGCAGTGTTAACTGTGTCACTGTCAGTACACTATGTACATGTACAGTAGACTGCGTATGTAAGACTGCACGTGCCCCAGCTTACACGCTATTGACGGTACAACAGGAGCTGATATAGCAACAATCACGCTGTCACTGATGGTTTACTGACCGGTCAGCTCGTAACCGTGAACTGATGGCGACTATTACATGTACAGCCACACATTAATACAGGCTCTCTGACAGATGACCTCTATTGCTTTACAGGCAGTGTGAACTGTGTCACTGTCAGTACACTATGTACATGTACAGTAGACTGTGTATGTAAGACTACACGTGCCCCAGCTTAGGTACAACAGGAGCTGATATAGCAACAATCACGCTGTCACTGATGGTTTACTGACCGGTCAGCTCGTAACCGTGAACTGATGGCGACCATTACGTGTACAGCCACACATTAATATAGGCTCTTTGACAGATGACCTCTATTGCTTTACAGGCAGTGTGAACTGTGTCACTGTCAGTACACTATGTACATGTACAGTAGACTGTGTATGTAAGACTACACGTGCCCCAGCTTACACGCTATTGACGGTACAACAGGAGCTGATATAGCAACAATCACGCTGTCACTGATGGTTTACTGACCGGTCAGCTCGTAACCGTGAACTGATGGCGACCATTACGTGTACAGCCACACATTAATATAGGCTCTTTGACAGATGACCTCTATTGCTTTACAGGCAGTGTGAACTGTGTCACTGTCAGTACACTATGTACATGTACAGTAGACTGTGTATGTAAGACTACACGTGCCCCAGCTTAGGTACAACAGGAGCTGATATAGCAACAATCACGCTGTCACTGATGGTTTACTGACCGGTCAGCTCGTAACCGTGAACTGATGGCGACCATTACATGTACAGCCACACATTAATATAGGCTCTTTGACAGATGACCTCTATTGCTTTACAGGCAGTGTGAACTGTGTCACTGTCAGTACACTATGTACATGTACAGTAGACTGTGTATGTAAGACTACACGTGCCCCAGCTTAGGTACAACAGGAGCTGATATAGCAACAATCACGCTGTCACTGATGGTTTACTGACCGGTCAGCTCGTAACCGTGAACTGATGGCGACCATTACGTGTACAGCCACACATTAATATAGGCTCTTTGACAGATGACCTCTATTGCTTTACAGGCAGTGTGAACTGTGTCACTGTCAGTACACTATGTACATGTACAGTAGACTGTAAGACTACACGTCAGCTTACACGCTATTGACGGTACAACAGGAGCTGATATAGCAACAATCACGCTGTACTGATGACTGACCGGTCAGCTCGTAACCGTGAACTGTGATGTACAGATGAGTACACACAGTCCACTACACGTGCCCCAGCTTACACGCTATTGACGGTACAACAGGAGCTGATATAGCAACAATCACGCTGTCACTGATGGTTTACTGACCGGTCAGCTCGTAACCGTGAACTGATGGCGACCATTACATGTACAGCCACACATTAATACAGGCTCTTTGACAGATGACCTCTATTGCTTTACAGGCAGTGTGAACTGTGTCACTGTCAGTACACTATGTACATGTACAGTAGACTGTGTATGTAAGACTACACGTGCCCCAGCTTACACGCTATTGACGGTACAACAGGAGCTGATATAGCAACAATCACGCTGTCACTGATGGTTTACTGACCGGTCAGCTCGTAACCGTGAACTGATGGCGACCATTACATGTACAGCCACACATTAATACAGGCTCTTTGACAGATGACCTCTATTGCTTTACAGGCAGTGTGAACTGTGTCACTGTCAGTACACTATGTACATGTACAGTAGACTGTGTATGTAAGACTACACGTGCCCCAGCTTACACGCTATTGACGGTACAACAGGAGCTGATATAGCAACAATCACGCTGTCACTGATGGTTTACTGACCGGTCAGCTCGTAACCGTGAACTGATGGCGACCATTACATGTACAGCCACACATTAATACAGGCTCTTTGACAGATGACCTCTATTGCTTTACAGGCAGTGTGAACTGTGTCACTGTCAGTACACTATGTACATGTACAGTAGACTGTGTATGTAAGACTACACGTGCCCCAGCTTACACGCTATTGACGGTACAACAGGAGCTGATATAGCAACAATCACGCTGTCACTGATGGTTTACTGACCGGTCAGCTCGTAACCGTGAACTGATGGCGACCATTACATGTACAGCCACACATTAATACAGGCTCTTTGACAGATGACCTCTATTGCTTTACAGGCAGTGTGAACTGTGTCACTGTCAGTACACTATGTACATGTACAGTAGACTGTGTATGTAAGACTACACGTGCCCCAGCTTAGGTACAACAGGAGCTGATATAGCAACAATCACGCTGTCACTGATGGTTTACTGACCGGTCAGCTCGTAACCGTGAACTGATGGCGACCATTACATGTACAGCCACACATTAATATAGGCTCTTTGACAGATGACCTCTATTGCTTTACAGGCAGTGTGAACTGTGTCACTGTCAGTACACTATGTACATGTACAGTAGACTGTGTATGTAAGACTACACGTGCCCCAGCTTACACGCTATTGACGGTACAACAGGAGCTGATATAGCAACAATCACGCTGTCACTGATGGTTTACTGACCGGTCAGCTCGTAACCGTGAACTGATGGCGACCATTACGTGTACAGCCACACATTAATACAGGCTCTTTGACAGATGGCCCTATCGCTTTACAGGTAGTGTGGACTGTGTCGTTGCTAGTACACTGCATGCGTATGATATATAAGTAATTAAGTATAAATGTAGTAATTATGTAATATTTTCCAAAATACATATATGCGGGATATATATATATATATATATATTTATTTATTTATATAGTTACAATTGTGATCATATTTGATAGCTTTTTGTTTAAAAAAATTGTATTTGTGATCTCGTATCTTTGTAGTACCAACAATTTTCTTAAAAGAATTATTTCTGCGTATTTTACTGACAAATATCGGCACGCTAATGTATTTACTCATCTCGAGCATTATATAATTGGTAGGGTGGTACAAGATGTCTGAATTGGACAGGGTGAAAACCTTTTAATATCCTGTGTTTAGTGAAAGCCGTATATAAATGGAACATTTTCTAAGGACAGGGAACTATTTTGAAAAATGTGATACTTTACCCAAGGAGTTATATGCATTTACAGCAATTTTATAAATGTTGTGCTGACTTAAACGAACCACTAAAGATAAGGAATTGATTTATTTCACTATTGATATGGGATGAATTACGGAGATTGTATATTTAATAAATTATTGCTTGGATCATTTAATTTGATTTGAACAGTCACTCTTGATAAGACAACTGACATTTGTATAACATTATTACTAAAGGATATTCATTTTTTACAAATTTAAACATAGTCCTTATTTACATTTTTACAAAATGTTAAACATTTTAATTTTAAGTTACCACAATGGTTAATAATGTTATAAATCAGTCCCGATATTAGTAAGTTTGTCTTTTAAACCAATTTTATTACAAAAGTAAGTGGAAGTAAATATATTTGTAACAATTGTCCAGTATCCATGTGTTACAGAAAGACATCGATTATTACCCAAAATTTAACATGTAGTTGTGATACTGTAGTTGTGGTCTTCATGTTGGTGCAGACGCGTGTGAGAGTTGTACTGTCCACATACCTACAACCCTCTCCGGACTACAGTATTCGGGCCCCACTCATGTGTGAGCACAGAACTTCCCAGATAAAGGAATTACATTTGAAGCAAATTCTCTCTCTCGTCTCAAAGTTTCCTGTGTTGTTCTGTTTAGCACATTCTCTGCCTGTCGCGAATATACCTGGTTACAAGATTTAAAAATTTCAAACTTAAAATTTTGTTAAAAATGAAAGTTTCAAATGAATTTAAAATTTTCTAGGACTAAGGGTTTTTTGTGATAATCTTTAATTCTTTTGCCACAAGTATTTTTCAAAATCTGCTCAAAATTAATCGAATAACGGGTGCGGAAGTTTTAAGTACAACGATTGCAGGTCGAAGCTACCTCTCGACCGATCAGCGCAGAGTTCAATGCCCCTACACCAACTGCAACAGATGGCAGTGCAGATTTGCATTGTGGGTCTTCTGCCTGCAAGCCACTTTTGACACCCTCAGCTCGCACTGCATTGTGCACGCTCTTGGAATATGTGTCAAGTGTCTCGATTCATGACACCTTCCTGTCCTGATTGTATTCTCCCAACTCCCTGTTTTGGGCGTATCAAAGAGACAAAAGGCCTAAAAGCCATGGAATGTGTTTCGCCAGAAACAAAGGACGACCACATTGTTAATATCATCTGGATGGAGCTCTAATGCGTGCTATTCATTTGAACGAGGCTTAAACAAACGTCAAAATGGGAGTAATGTAACACATTGTTTGTAGAGAAACATTTGGACAAAAGAGATCCTTAATATATTCAAGTAACCAAGATATATTCGGCAACATCGAAAGCTTTACGCATTCGAGTACACATTGTCCATAGCGACGTGGAAACACCTTCAGCCAGTCACGCTATAAATGTATACAAACAAAATCATTTAGACAATTTTTACATCATCAGAGGGATAAATAAGATACTTGAAAATTAAAATGAAAACCTTAATAGATAAACTGAAAAAAGTAAATTTTAAACAAGACTTAGTTTTACAAATCCTAGGTTTACAATCCTAGAGGCCTTAATTAAAGATAAGTTTAATGTTTTCTACTTCACACACGTCAATGTCATGTACCATTAGCTGCTGATGTATTGTTTATTTATAATGTTTGTTTTTCTTGTTTGATTCCTCACTTTCTGTTTCTTTCACATTTGTTGTAAATATTTATATAGTTTATATTTATCTCTAGACTTCTACTAGATACACGAAAATTTATGTGTTTTTAACCATTATGCAATGGTTTTAATTAATCTCTTGCAGAGAATAACATGTTTATATAGATAAATATGTACATTAATTAAATGTGAAGTGGAAATAACCTAATTTAATTTCAGTGAACATTAAATCACAATAAGTACTTGCTCCGCCGAGACTCAGACCCTGCCGGGTGAGTGCGCTACCACTATCTCGCCTTCATGTATAAACGTTACGTGTAGTGTAACAGTCTTCACTGTGGTTGTATGCAAATTTTCAAGCCTGAAGCTTATTTCATTTTCGTTATGTTAAGTCCTGCGAACAGTTAGGCACAAAAACGATTAAACCGGAAATACTTTCTTACACCCCCACCAGACAAAAGATAAACTGTAGACCTGCCAGCCTACTGAGTGATGCTCCGCCTACCACATTGTATCATTGGGCATACCCAGAATAGAACTCATTTTGAAGCTTATGTAGAAACGAATTTTCAAGTAATATTTAAAGTGTTCTACGGATTTTCGACTTATTCTCGACATATTGTATCATATGATACATTTACACTTTTGTTCATTGAGTTTAGTTTTAGGGAGGTAGGGAGAGTACTACAACGCAAGTGTGCGCTAAAATCAAATCTTTTTTAACTGCTTTTAACATTGAACACTATCATTTTTCTTTTTACTCTACGAATAATAGTCACACGTTCAAAAGTCCTATGATGTAATTCAGTTTGTTTACAAAGTGATTTATTCTGCTATTTTATCGTTGCCATCGTGGTTACTCTTAAGGCCAAATACAAATATTCACTACTGCTCAGCCAAATAGAAAGGAGTGACATTCAGCATAATCGAACTCAATGTTGGCAATATAGAAGTGAAGCCTCACGAAAAATATCAAGGCTATAGGTCAGTTTATGTTTGAAATATCATGCGGAAAGATAAACATGATTTTTCCAGCCCCTTGAGCCAATTATGCGCTATATACATGTTTGTTTGTTTTTATTTTTAAATCACATCCCAAAAATGTTTTATGGGAACAAAACTGGACAGTTACGTTATGCTAATCAAAGGGATATTACAAAAAAATGCATAATATCGCTTTTCGCTACAATATTATGCATTTAATAGTTTTCAAAATTAAATATTGCGTTCACCCTTTGTTTTAAAGCAATGTGGCAAGAATAATGTTTTGTTGTAAATCTAAACGATATATATAACAGCAATCTATTTCTTTAAATCACCTGATAAATAAAAGAGTAATGGCTATTTTAGTTCTTGAGTGTAAGCTATATAACAAATTGTATTTTTCTGTAGACAGAAATGTTTTACATTAACTAAAGAGCACCTGTTAAATAAGCTACTTATAAAAACAACTCTTGAAGCTAAGATTACTTTCCTATCTCTAAAAAAATTAAACAACAAACAACAATCGAAATAGCTATAACTCTTTTATGTTTAAATTTATTCGAACAAGTTGGATACCATTAAATTTTCTACGGATTCAAAAAATCGGTATTCTTGTAATAATTTTATAAGACTAACGGTTTTCAAGATACTAAACATTTTAAGGCACTGTGAATGCATTAATCTTTCTTAAAATTTGATTTTAAAAATAAAAAAAGCATGTGGACAGACAGACACAAAGTGAGAAAGAACACATATTCATCCGATCTTTCATGCTGTATTAGGATGTAATATAATTTCCTGAAGTTGACCCAACCATTTGCGAAACTCAATTATATACTGGGCTTATATTATGTCAACAGTTAATATTTAATAAGCCATTTAAGTATTAAAATATTAATAAAAAAGCCTTGTATATTTGATGCTTTGTTTTTAAAGCCAGATTTCATTTATTTCTAGACTTGGGATTTACGTTATTATTGAAAATTTAAATAAAACCTGGAGTAAGAATATATTTGCATACAACTTGACAGGATCCACACAATTAGTTAAGGTTTTAGAACTGTATGAAACGGTTGGAGACCGTACAGTCTTAACTCCATTGTTGAGGGCGTGCCAACATAACAAGCCACGGTAATTGTCACGAGTGGCAAGCCTGATAAGGCGCTAACTCTAAATAACGTTGGCAACAGTGATATAATGGCGGGATTACGTCTGTCCATTAGTTACAAAGGGAACTGTGTTCGTCGCAAGTCAGTCAGGCGGAACTCGGACTTTAGTTTGGTCTACGAACACTTCACAAGTTCGTACGTTCGTAGTTTATTGCGACTTACACTTACATTTACAGCTAAGCAATATGAATTATCTCCAAATTGTAAAATCAGAAAAATGTTCTAAATGTGATTAGTATTGTAAAACTACAAGCATTTTACATCGGTTATTTTTAGATTTGTTGGGAGTAAGGAAATTAATAGATTATCATTTTAATCCAGAGAGGGAACACAAATGAACAATTTATCTTATGATAAATGTTAGACGACTATTATAGACATACAAAAATGCTCATGGACAAGGGCTTTAATGTTTATAAATGTATAGTATAGGGTGTTTACTTCAATTTCTTTTGATGATCTATATTTTTGCATCACCTCATTAACAAAAGAAATTAAATTGGTAGTATTATCTGTAGTATTAAACTTCTGTAGTCTCATGTGCAACACTATGAGCTACCTGTTTACACTTTTTACACTTTTACACAAAAGCACAGTTTCAGTTAGTCATTTTTGGTTTTTCTGGTTCATATTACTAAAGCTGCTTTTCCCTTTGGATGATTTGCGTTTTCTTAAGTAATGAAAAAATTGTCGAACATTATCAATTTGCCGTAAAAAATATTTGATTTGATCTAATTCCACGCCTAATGTATTTAAGCATGAGTAATAAATATTTTAGTTAATATCGTTCAAATAAAATATAGCAATATTTACATTTTTAATCTGCAGTGAAATCAGTATACCAAGGTGGTCAAATTGGGCTTTTTATCTTTAGTGTTATTAACCATACAATGTCTATTAAAAATGTGATTATAAATTTAGAACTTATAACCAAACTATAGGCTACTTAAATTTTCATGAATAAAATTTAATTGCCACAATGAATAACAAATCTAAGTATTATAATTTCAGAATGAATCACAAATCTAAAGCTAAGTATACTATAAACATAATAAAAATTATTTGATAAACTTTGGATAATTATTGAAATTTATTTGTTAGAGAGATTTTATTTGATTAAAGCTTCGATTTAACTTTCAATAATAGATAAACTTATATAAAGCGAATTAAATAAAATCAATACTAATTCACCACTTCTCCCTTCAGAACCAAAATAGGTATGGAACAGGTAGGACCAAATCCGAAGTAAAATAAAAGTCTGCAATAATTATGTTTGCCTACGGTCTGGAAACCTAAGGAAGCTGATTGGTCGGGGTGTTCGTGTGAGAGACAAAATGTAAAACGTAAGAAAAGTCCACTTCAAATCCTATGTCAGTGGACTAAGACACACTTTAAGACGAGACTGCAGAAAAACTAGTCATAACTTCTTTGATCGGAAATGTTAAAAAAGCAAAACAGGAGAAATGATCTATGGAAGACTTGTAGATATACTACGAAAACCCGTAGTATTTTACCAATGCCGCAGATTACTACAAATCCTACGTAATACACTGGCAATGGCGCAGTGTAGCGGGTACGTCGGTTACGCAGGATAACCGGATCAAGCAACGTCGAGCGTGGCTGCTGCTTTCCTGTCCTTGCAAGCAGCCCGCCTGCCCAGCCTTTGGTGGTGGTTTGGAAATCACCTTTAAACCGTTGGTGCCCAGGTTAAGTGTTAGAGAGGGCTTCTTAGTCCTAACTTACCCTGGTAAAATAATACGTCCCTTACTTACTCACATTTGTAAAAGACATCTTTACTTTACTTTAAAACATAAAAAACAAAACAGGCTATATTTAAGATTTTACCACTAAGTTATTTGTACATCATTAGTACATCATATTATAAAATAGTTTGAGTTCCTCATAATTATGCCTCGAATGCAATCAAGATAGCACAATTAACAACACCAGTTTACATTATAATAAACTAGACTAGACATAGAGTTACGTAGAGAGAGGGTAGGTAGTAAGAGTTCCGTGCAAGTTTAGTTTTACAAGCAATACGTCTCATTATTATTTATTTTATTAACTGATTAACATAATTTTTAATAGAGATGCGTACTGAAATATATATATATATATATATATATATATATATATATATATATATATAAATGCAGAGCAAGTACTTTTTGTGATTCAATGTTTATTGAAATTAAATAAGGCTATTGCCATTTTTACAAATTTAATGTAAATAAAAGTCATTTGACAGGTATTTGGTTTTCCGATCATATGTTAGTTTGGTTATTTAAAAGCATATGTGACAGAGACGGCCAAATACAAAATAATTGGTGGTGTAATGGTAACGTCTTTTGACGTGTCAGACGATACAATAAACAGACGGTGGATATTCACATTGAAGCACCCCTTCCCGCCATATCTGTCTAAAATTTAACTTCCGGTGCTTACCTTTGAACATGACCCTTATAATTTTCAAAACGCAAAAATGTTTCCTTGAATTGGAATTTCTTCACAAATCCTGAACTTGAAATATGAAGGAAGTGATATTTTTCTCTCAAACCATCGTTTCGGTCATGCATTAAGTTTTACAACAGACCAGTATACGTACGTTTTATACATCCTAGAATGTACATTACACCGGAGGTTAGAATGCAATCAAGCCCACAATGTTATAGCGTGCTAACCTCTACGCAGTAAACTTTTCGCGACATGCGGTTTTGCAACAACGCTGTGGTTGTGGTCTAGACTGTGGTTCTGACTATGTGCATTACAGCGCGTTAAGAAGATGGCGTAACTTGCTTTAATTGATTTAGTTGGCGTTTATGTCAGTACTTGTACAAAATGTTGTTTGTATTATGTACAGGGCAATGTTACAGTGAGAAAGCTGAACTCCCAGCAACAGATCAATTTGTTCAAAGTAGGGTATTTAAATATCAGGGTCGTATTACTACGATGATTCTGGTTGGAGAGTACGGACGATGAAGACTCGTCTGGATCTGCAAAATTTGGGGGATAACTGGAATTGTCAGAAACATAATGTTTACATCACTGCTAAAATGTAAAAAATTTGGAAGAAGATATGTTCTATTTCTTGTATCTTGTCTTTTTGACCCTTGTGAAGCTATTAGGAGCCAGGTGTCATTTGCGTTTTATAATAACTTACCTTAAGTTTCCTAAAGAAGAAATCGATTTTCAGTCCAGCTATTTTGGTGGACTGAAAATCAACATATTACATATTAATTATTAAACATATTATTCGAAGATCTATAATAATTAAAATCGTCTCAATGATATGGAAAGCCGAAGATTCATTTACAGAAATTTCAAATGTAATTAAACTGTAAATGCTTATCGACCCCCTTAGAGTAACTAAGCTACAAACTCAACACATACAAACAGTAAGGGTGGTAATGCAAGCGTGAGCACGTGCCTGATGATGAAGTGATATTGTTGTAAACAGACGCAGTAAACAGTGATCAGCGCTGTTTGAATATATCTCACATTGATGTTCGGTCACATATCATAGACCCTTACTATTACACGTTCACAACACACCATGAAGCGTGTAACGTGTTACTGTGTGGAATGTTGTAAACAGACCCAGTAAACAGTGATCAGCGCTGTTTGAATATATCTCACATTAATGTTCGGTCACATATCATAGACCCTTACTACAGTATTACACGTTCACAACACACCATGGAGCGTGTAACGTGTTACTGTGTGGAACTTTGTAAACAGACGCAGTACACCATGATCAGCGCTGTTTGAATATATCTCACATTGATGCTCGGTCACACATCATAAACCCTTACTATTACACGTTCACAACACACCATGGAGCGTGTAACGTGTTACTATGTGGGATATTGTAAACAGACGCAGTAAACAGTGATTAGCGCTGTTTGAATATATCTCACATTGATGCTCGGTCACATATCATAGACTCTTACTATTACACCATGGAGCTTGTAACGTGTTACTATGTGGAATGTGTAAACAGACGCATTAAAAATTATTAGCGCTGTTTGAATGTATCTCACATTGATGCTCGGTCACATATCATAGACTCTTACTATTACACCATGGAGCTTGTAACGTGTTACTATGTGGAATGTGTAAACAGACGCATTAAAAATTATTAGCGCTGTTTGAATGTATCTCACATTGATGCTCGGTCACATATCATAGACCCTTACTATTACACCATGGAGCTTGTAACGTGTTACTATGTGGAATGTGTAAACAGACGCATTAAAAATTATTAGCGCTGTTTGAATGTATCTCACATTGATGCGCGGTCACATATCATAGACCATTACTATTACACGTTCACAACACACCATGGAGCGTGTAACGTGTTACTATGTGGGATGTTGTAAACAGACGCAGTAAACAGTGATTAGCGCTGTTTGAATATATCTCACATTGATGCTCGGTCACATATCATAGACTCTTACTATTACACCATGGAGGTTGTAACGTGTTACTATGTGGAATGTGTAAACAGACGCATTAAAAATTATTAGCGCTGTTTGAATGTATCTCACATTGATGCGCGGTCACATATCATAGACCATTACTATTACACGTTCACAACACACCATGGAGCGTGTAACGTGTTACTATGTGGGATGTTGTAAACAGACGCATTAAAAATTATTAGCGCTGTTTTAATGTATCTCACATTGATGCTCGGTCACATATCATAGACTCTTACTATTACACCATGGAGCTTGTAACGTGTTACTATGTGGAATGTGTAAACAGACGCATTAAAAATTATTAGCGCTGTTTGAATGTATCTCACATTGATGCTCGGTCACATATCATAGACCCTTACTATTACACCATGGAGCTTGTAACGTGTTACTATGTGGAATGTGTAAACAGACGCATTAAAAATTATTAGCGCTGTTTGAATGTATCTCACATTGATGCGCGGTCACATATCATAGACCCTTACTATTACACCATGGAGCTTGTAACGTGTTACTATGTGGGATGTTGTAAACAGACGCATTAAAAATTATTAGCGCTGTTTGAATGTATCTCACATTGATGCTCGGTCACATATCATAGACCATTACTATTACACCATGGAGCTTGTAACGTGTTACTATGTGGAATGTGTAAACAGACGCATTAAAAATTATTAGCGCTGTTTGAATGTATCTCACATTGATGCTCGGTCACATATCATAGACCATTACTATTACACGTTCACAACACACCATGGAGCGTGTAACGTGTTACTATGTGGGATGTTGTAAACAGACGCAGTAAACAGTGATCAGCGCTGTTTGAATATATCTCACATTGATGCTCGGTCACATATCATAGACCCTTACTATTACACCATGGAGCTTGTAACGTGTTACTATGTGGAATGTGTAAACAGACGCATTAAAAATTATTAGCGCTGTTTGAATGTATCTCACATTGATGCTCGGTCACATATCATAGACCATTACTATTACACGTTCACAACACACCATGGAGCGTGTAACGTGTTACTATGTGGGATGTTGTAAACAGACGCAGTAAACAGTGATCAGCGCTGTTTGAATATATCTCACATTGATGCTCGGTCACATATCATAGACCCTTACTATTACACCATGGAGCTTGTAACGTGTTACTATGTGGAATGTGTAAACAGACGCATTAAAAATTATTAGCGCTGTTTGAATAAGAATAAGAATAAGAATAAGAATAAGAATAAGAATAAGAATAAGAATAAGAATAAGAATGTATTTATTCCATCATCAAATAACAAAGGTAAACATATGTAAAAAAACTTGGAATGACTAGTCACCGCATCAAGTAAAGGTGACTAGCACAATGAAAATAAACAAGAACTTCTTACATCAAACAGTCTAAATATTACTTATAACCTAGCGGTCCGCTGCAGTGTCAGCACTTATTTATTTAACTGAACCAAAGTACACTTTACATTAATACGAGTAAGTAAAATAAACTAAGTAAACTATTCACTTCATTAAGTAACCTCGTCAGTAGGTGAACTAAAAACATCCAATACATTAAATAAAGCCAAACAATTGAATACTTAAAAATATTTACACAAACGCATATAAACTCTATTCCATATATCTACAATAGGAATTCGTTTTTAATTTTTATAATTATAGCTAATGTAATATTTCTACCAGGTCATTAATGTTGTCTTTATCAAACAGCCATGATTTTAATTTAATCTGAAATAGCCTTATGTTTTGACTGTTTTTTATGTCTATTGGTAAAATATTAAAAATTTTTGGGCCTAAAAATATAAATGTTTTTACTGAACATAGTTTTATTCACTTTTGGTCTAATGTATGTTACTTTAGAAGCTGCCCTGGTATAGAAGCGAAATTGTTTTGAACATTTATTTCCACTACGTATGTAAAACATTTTTAATACTTTAAAAATAAAAAGGTATTTCAGAGGCAGAATTTTTAGGAGGCGAAAATAGAGGCAAGGACGGTTCGTGTTTGGATTTAAATGTTATGATCCTTATAAAGTGTTTTTGTATGATTTCTAATGGATTTATTGTGGTATTGTTTGCTGCACCCCACACTTCTATACCATAAGTCAGTCTTGAGTGGATTAAGGCAAAATATAGCATACGTAAAAGGTCATCGGTTAAAAGATTTCTTAAATAATAGAACGTTCTTATATTTTTTCTTAATTGGGTCTGTAGATGATAGATGTGTTGCTTCCATGAAGCGTTTTCGTCTAGAATTACGCCCAGATATTTTATATGAGTTACTTGACTAATAATCGGGCAGGGACAGTTATCATTGATTGAGCAATTTAAATAATCGTGATATTTTAAAGTATTAGGGAAAGAGTATTGTTTTAGGTCAAAATTAATAAAGTTTGTTTTTTCAGCATTTATTTTCATTCTGTTGTTAATACACCAGGTTCCCAAGGACTGCAAATCTTCATTAATGTCGACCCATATGTTTTCCCAACTTTTCTTGGAGTAATGGATGGCAACGTCATCGGCAAATGCTATTATTTTACCCTTGAATGGAACATTCATTAAATCATTTATGAAAATTAAAAATAGTGTTGCAGACAGTACCGATCCCTGTTTGAATGTATCTCACATTGATGCTCGGTCACATATCATAGACCATTACTATTACACGTTCACAACACACCATGGAGCGTGTAACGTGTTACTATGTGGGATGTTGTAAACAGACGCAGTAAACAGTGATCAGCGCTGTTTGAATATATCTCACATTGATGCTCGGTCACATATCATAGACTCTTACTATTACACCATGGAGCTTGTAACGTGTTACTATGTGGAATGTGTAAACAGACGCATTAAAAATTATTAGCGCTGTTTGAATGTATCTCACATTGATGCTCGGTCACATATCATAGACCCTTACTATTACACCATGGAGCTTGTAACGTGTTACTATGTGGGATGTTGTAAACAGACGCAGTAAACAGTGATCAGCGCTGTTTGAATATATCTCACATTGATGCTCGGTCACATATCATAGACTCTTACTATTACACCATGGAGCTTGTAACGTGTTACTATGTGGAATGTGTAAACAGACGCATTAAAAATTATTAGCGCTGTTTGAATGTATCTCACATTGATGCTCGGTCACATATCATAGACCCTTACTATTACACGTTCACAACACACCATGGAGCTTGTAACGTGTTACTATGTGGGATGTTGTAAACAGACGCAGTAAACAGTGATCAGCGCTGTTTGAATATATCTCACATTGATGCTCGGTCACATATCATAGACTCTTACTATTACACCATGGAGCTTGTAACGTGTTACTATGTGGAATGTGTAAACAGACGCATTAAAAATTATTAGCGCTGTTTGAATGTATCTCACATTGATGCTCGGTCACATATCATAGACCCTTACTATTACACGTTCACAACACACCATGGAGCGTGTAACGTGTTACTATGTGGGATGTTGTAAACAGACGCAGTAAACAGTGATCAGCGCTGTTTGAATATATCTCACATTGATGCTCGGTCACATATCATAGACTCTTACTATTACACCATGGAGCTTGTAACGTGTTACTATGTGGAATGTGTAAACAGACGCATTAAAAATTATTAGCGCTGTTTGAATGTATCTCACATTGATGCTCGGTCACATATCATAGACCCTTACTATTACACCATGGAGCTTGTAACGTGTTACTATGTGGGATGTTGTAAACAGACGCAGTAAACAGTGATCAGCGCTGTTTGAATATATCTCACATTGATGTTCGGTCACATATCATAGACCATTACTATTACACGTTCACAACACACAATGGAGCGTGTAACGTGTTACTATGTGGAATGTTGTAAACAGACGCAGTAAACAGTGATCAGCGCTGTTTGAATATATCTCACATTGATGCTCGGTCACATATCATAGACTCTTACTATTACACCATGGAGCTTGTAACGTGTTACTATGTGGGATGTTGTAAACAGACGCATTAAACAGTGATCAGCGCTGTTTGAATGTATCTCACATTGATGCTCGGTCACATATCATAGACTCTTACTATTACACCATGGAGCTTGTAACGTGTTACTATGTGGGATGTTGTAAACAGACGCAGTAAACAGTGATCAGCGCTGTTTGAATATATCTCACATTGATGTTCGGTCACATATCATAGACCCTTACTATTACACCATGGAGCTTGTAACGTGTTACTATGTGGAATGTTGTAAACAGACGCAGTAAACAGTGATCAGCGCTGTTTGAATATATCTCACATTGATGCTCGGTCACATATCATAGACCCTTACTATTACACCATGGAGCTTGTAACGTGTTACTATGTGGAATGTGTAAACAGACGCATTAAAAATTATTAGCGCTGTTTGAATGTATCTCACATTGATGCTCGGTCACATATCATAGACCCTTACTATTACACCATGGAGCTTGTAACGTGTTACTATGTGGGATGTTGTAAACAGACGCAGTAAACAGTGATCAGCGCTGTTTGAATATATCTCACATTGATGCTCGGTCACATATCATAGACCCTTACTATTACACCATGGAGCTTGTAACGTGTTACTATGTGGGATGTTGTAAACAGACGCAGTAAACAGTGATCAGCGCTGTTTGAATATATCTCACATTGATGCTCGGTCACATATCATAGACCCTTACTATTACACCATGGAGCTTGTAACGTGTTACTATGTGGAATGTGTAAACAGACGCATTAAAAATTATTAGCGCTGTTTGAATGTATCTCACATTGATGCTCGGTCACATATCATAGACCCTTACTATTACACCATGGAGCTTGTAACGTGTTACTATGTGGAATGTTGTAAACAGACGCAGTAAACAGTGATCAGCGCTGTTTGAATGTATCTCACATTGATGCTCGGTCACATATCATAGACTCTTACTATTACACCATGGAGCTTGTAACGTGTTACTATGTGGAATGTTGTAAACAGACGCATTAAACAGTGATTAGCGCTGTTTGAATGTATCTCACATTGATGCTCGGTCACATATCATAGACCCTTACTATTACACCATGGAGCTTGTAACGTGTTACTATGTGGAATGTTGTAAACAGACGCATTAAACAGTGATCAGCGCTGTTTGAATATATCTCACATTGATGCTCGGTCACATATCATAGACCCTTACTATTACACCATGGAGCTTGTAACGTGTTACTATGTGGGATGTTGTAAACAGACGCATTAAACAGTGATTAGCGCTGTTTGAATATATCTCACATTGATGCTCGGTCACATATCATAGACCCTTACTATTACACCATGGAGCTTGTAACGTGTTACTATGTGGAATGTTGTAAACAGACGCATTAAAAATTATTAGCGCTGTTTGAATGTATCTCACATTGATGCTCGGTCACATATCATAGACCCTTACTATTACACCATGGAGCTTGTAACGTGTTACTATGTGGAATGTTGTAAACAGACGCATTAAACAGTGATCAGCGCTGTTTGAATATATCTCACATTGATGCTCGGTCACATATCATAGACTCTTACTATTACACCATGGAGCTTGTAACGTGTTACTATGTGGGATGTTGTAAACAGACGCAGTAAACAGTGATCAGCGCTGTTTGAATATATCTCACATTGATGCTCGGTCACATATCATAGACCATTACTATTACACGTTCACAACACACCATCGAGCTTGTAATATTTTACTGTGTGGAATCTTCAGTCGATTGCATTACAATCTTTACATATTATTATTCATGATTTTGTTAGCATTTAAATTTCTTTTTTTAATTTAATCTATAGAAAAGACTGTTACATAATTATTTTTTATATCAAAATGAGTTGTGGCACCCTTCACGGCAATATATGTTGCGAATATTGGACATGCAGAGTTCTTTCGACGCCCATTCAGACTTATGGTGTTAATCCAATAAAAATTATCAAAGGTATAAGCGTTAACGACGATCCACACAATAGAGTGGGTAAATATATTCTTACATTGACTCATGAACATAGCCTGTCCCTCATGATGTGACGCCATGTATCCTCGTGTTAACATAACCATCTATACGGTTTGATCTCGTCTAGTGGTATCCCGAGAGAACATTAAATGTCAGGAGAGACAAGGATATGTTCTGGGATATTTCTCCTTACTATACTACACTCGGTTTCCCAGTCGTGGAGTATTTATTATCGTTTATTTTTGAGTTCGTCCTTTAAGTAAAGTACACGTGTCTTATTTTACCAGGCGAAGAGGGTCACGAAGCCCTCCCTAACACTTAACCTGGAGGCTGTAACACAACCTGATTTTAGTGGCTGAGACTTAGCGAAGCTTAACACTCGCAGGACTTGAAAAATTCCATTTCTTTATGTCTCTTCATACGACATCTCGAGAGCGAGACTTGGAATTTAGCATGAAGCCATTTCAATACAGGCAGCATCATGTTCGATGATGGAGCGTATCATCTAATGTAATTTGGTTTGAATTTAGCAAACTTTTTAGACTGTCTTATAATATGGTTTCATGGTGGCGACTATAAAATATAAAAATAATTAAATTTATAAACAGAATAATAATAAATAGAAAATAATATGACATTTTAACACTTAATATAGTAACACATGGAAGGCATAGAATTGACATTTTGCATACAAACTAGCGAAATATTTTACGTGTTATGGGGCATTGCATACGCATATCTTGTACACATTATATATTTACAAACAGAGTGTCCATCTTACCTGTGTCATCTACTGTACACAAATAACACCTTCAGCACAAATGGGGAACATGTACTTTTCAATCACAATTAAAAATATGAATTTTGAATTTATAATTTTACAATTTTATGGCCAACTATATATTTCTTATGGAACATTCTATATTTATGAAATTTTCAATATAAAGTAAATTTTTAAACAATTTAAAATTACAATAACCACTTTTAATTATTTGTTACGAAACTATAGACTATCACATGTAAACATTTACATGTTTAAGCACATTGTGTAAGTAAGTTTAAATATACTAAAACAGCAAATGACGTTATTGTTAAATGAACTATTAGTATGGTGTAAAATGTGTAATAAGACTTTAAAGTAAATTGACAAATCATCGAGTAGGAGAGTAAAAGTTAAATATTAAAGATTTTATGTCTGTCACAGTCGAAAAACGAGGAAGGTAGTTGTTTGCAAGGTATCCTTACTAATATTGGACCTGGTACTAAATAGGTTAAATAACAATAACGTTATTGCTTTCTTATTACATTTAGGATTAAATAAACAATGGAAATTAAATATGGCAAATCATTCCATTTTACAAAATTATAGTTAACTGTGTATTGTACAGTTCTATAGAAATAGATAAAGTATCTATTCCTCCAGAATTATTCAATTCAACTATAGAACTCTACTATTTTCGTAAGGAATCCATGTGCATTTGTTTATATTACGAGTCAGCAAATTAACTGGATGTAATATAAACAATACCATGTGGATAAACTGGAGTTAAATTAAACTCTTTACATTGTCTTGTTTACTCCATTTCTGAATAACTTATACTCGTACTTTATTTTCCATTGCTTTCCTTGTTTATTATTTTTTAATTTTTTCCTGCCATAACTTAATCTAATTAAAACTTAACTATACGTATCTTCCTCTCAGAAAGTTAAATTTAAATATATATATAATGTTTAAACACAGTTAAACACCTAAAAACAATTTAACCACGTTTTACAACACTGGTTTATGGTAGTTTTGTTCAGTTTTCATTTTACTCCAAATACTGAAACGTTCTTCTTCTCGAAACAGTCATATTCATAGATGCCTACATTTTCTCTTTTTACTTTAGACCTCATTGAATCCAAACTAAATGACTAAATACATTGTATTTTAAGATAAATTAGTACTGTTTATATCTGTATTGCCCTCCACATGTATTTTCATTTATTTTCTTCTTGTTGGGAAATTATGAACGTTTGTATATATTTAGGATTATTGAAAGAGAAAATAAAAAAATTCTTGTTCAGTGAGTACACAAGTATTTCATTTCAAAAGCTGTCAAGAATAAATTTTCTTTAAGTTACTTCCTTTTGAAAATATAGGTTGTTTCATAACAATTTTTAAAGTGGCCACCACGTTAGAAACTGGCGTCATAGATTTAAATTTAAATGTTTAATTGTCTCTGAAAAGCACGTAAACTAAAGTACCATTTAAAATTTTCCATATATGCATATATAAATTATCCTGTTTGTAAATAGATCTAATATAGTTTACGTGGAACCACCCTCTCAATCTCCTTCCCCTTCCTTTGTCCCGAAGGTAAGATATACACAAGAACCAATCTTCGCAGACAGAAGCGCCCCGTCCCGCCTCTTTACTCTGTGAGCCGGGGCTGGGGCTGGGGCAATAACTGAATCAGATGAGTAATTTACACCCGCGTGTTTTCACTGGATGAGTAAGGCTTATAAAGTCGAGGCTATATGAGTAATACATCCTCCTTACAAGACGACTTTACCTGATACACGCGTTTCAGTATTTTTGTGTTACATCTTAGAATATTACTTTGAAATTTTTAACAATTTGTAATCACGCTTTCAAGCTCTTTTTTAATTTATTATAAGATCGACTATTAATTTAAATATTCGCTATTTGGAATCAAGGGAAAGCCCCCTATTTATTAATTTTGAAATTGGCTCTCAGTATGAACACATTCATGTCCCATCACACATCACATCATCACATGGACCAATTTTGAACAACACATTTGAACAAATTTTGATTCGGTTTGATGGTACCTTATAATTTTTGTTCGAAAACTAGTCTCAGACGGATTTTCTATCAGAAATTATAATTATGGTCAAATCGAATTGGCTCAATCTACGTTAACTACACAATTTGAATGATTTTTGTAAGGCATTTCAAAACGGCACATTCTTAATACATTAAACACGTCGATTGTTATGTATAGTAAACTAAAATTGAAGGATTAATTGTGGAATATGTCATCAATTAAATGAAATTCTATAAGAAAGAACAACAAATAAATATACCTGTAAAGACAACATTTTCACGTAATAATTTTCAATGTTAAAATGTTTAGGCTAACAAATGTTGAATTTTATCTTAATCATGCTTTATTTATATGAAAAGCAATTTTTAAAGAATTCCACTTACACGACATTTACACAGTTACAAGTTAAAAATGAATGCATGCATAAACATATTAAAAAAATATTTCAGTTTTATTTCTGAAGTGCAGCTGAAAGAATGCAAAAATAAATGATATCTAAATTTGGACCTTAGTGTATACGAAATGCCAGAAATGTTCTGCATAGAAAATGTGATCCATTTCTTATCAATTATTTTTTAACGTTTGGGTAAGGAAAGAAAAGCAGGTTTCGGATATTTGCAACCGTTAATTAGCACAACATAATACTAGGTTTCAAGGATTTTAATGTACGGACTGCTCTTCAGGTGCCAAAAACCTTAAGACTTAGTAAGGATATGAGACGTTTTCTCAGCTTATCTGATGTGTAGGGATATTTTGTTCTGTGCAGTAAAATGTTGGTACTTGCCGTAGTAACTTGGACTTCCAGGTATATGTTTGAGTTTTTAACTTACGTTTTGTTCAGCTCCAGTTCGCCTTTCACTTAGCCCAGCGTCTGTAAACTGACGATGTTGAAACTTTAATTAATTGTAGAAACTAGATGTAATCAATAGTGCATTTGATGAGACAATGAGAATACCTCCTTACCTAGATTACGCTACATTTTGTATTCTAGTTGACACTGATGTCGAAACTATGCAAAGAGATCGTGTTAAGCTTCTTTACTGCCGAAATGTTTTAGATGTCTTTAGATAAACATGACTCCAGGAATCAAGTGTGTGACAGCGTCAGATTCCAGAAGTTGCACCAAGAGGAAAATGAACTGGAGCAAACTCAACATTCACACTGAATCAACCCTCCCCATCATGGCTAAGCTATGTGCATCTTGTTCGATTGTCAACTATGGCTTCAATTTAGTCACCACATATTGTCTAGTTTTATATTTTCGCGCATGCTTAACAAACTTAAGGGTTTGGCACCTAAAGAAGTGGGTTGACTTCGATTCTCGAAATGAAGTGTTCCATTATTGTGACATTAACAATAACAAATGTTATAAATACTTTTATTCTTTAATCATCTAACTTCAAAAATAACATTAAAAAAATGCTGTATTTAAACTTTCACAAAATTGAACTTTACGGTGTTTACAAAAAGGTTTAAGAGACGTGTCAATTAATTTATATGTAATTATGTGTAATATATTTATGTGTATATTAATTTATATAATATTATTTTTTGCCACCCGTACACTTCTCACAATGGTAAATGATCTTCGGCGACAGTTTCTTGGACGAGTGGAGTCCTGAGCACTGGAAATGGACGGTATCCCCGCACCCATTACACTTGACCACATCCTGTCCACTGACCGCTCCTATGGGGACATTACACTTGGAGCAGGTTCCCAACATCGTGAGTCGTTGGGCTGTATCTGCCAACTGTGAGAAAACATCTCTTATCTTATCGGCATCTACTATCTCACACTGATAACACCTTTATCTTGACGTTTTATCGAGATTGTAGTGTTAATAGTTGACTTTGGAATGTTGAGGTAGTTCCACAGTAATAAATTAGCCATATATAATTTCGGCCTGGCAGGTCGATATATTGACACTGTTAAAACAAGTAATGGTGAAGCGATCTAGTTAGATACAGGGTGTAAATGTACCTGGCACGCCTGTATATATTCCAAACAGATTGAGATATCGATGTACAACCTTCACCATACTTATTACAATCCTTTTTTTACTTCTTGAATTATAAAAAAAATTCTCCCCCTTTTCAAAAGAGAGTACGGGGTGGGGGGTTACTTTACATTTTTAAATTACAACCCATATCTTGTGACATGTCATTTTAAAGGTCTGTACCATCGAAAAACAGTGGCAATAACAGATTCTTTGCTCATCACTTTTGCTAGGAACGTTGTAGAGATAATTTATTCATGCCATTTATGGCCAGTAAATCCATTTAAATAATCAGAGCGTTTCTATTAAGTAGGCCGTTAAAATGATATGTCACAAGATAGGGGTTGCAATTTGAAACTTTAAAGTTACCCCCAAGTACTCCCTTTTGAAAAGGGGAGGGGATTTTTATAAGTGAAAAAAATTCGAAACAGTATTTTAATAAGTATGGTGAAGGTTGTAAATTGATATCTCAATCTGTTTGGAATATATCCAGGGGTATCAGGACTTAATTTACTCCCAGTAGCAGAATTTTGGGTGATTTCCTTAGTTTAGAATTAAAATTATATCGTATCTTGAATAAGATTATATTATATCTTGAAAAGTGTAAAATTATTGCTCAAAATGTGTGTGCAATATATTTTGAGTTATATAGAAGAAAATACATGTTTTAACAATGAATTTTGAAAACTTTGTGACGATATATAACTTTGCTGTTTATTTATTTATATTTTGTAATTTAACGTTATATTATAGTATATTTTATCAAGAAAAAGGTGCTCACTTTAGGCAGTCAACGGATCATAATCTGAATGAAAAAGATTGACATTGAATTAGAAGCTACTGTACCTTATGGTCCGCGTAAAAAAAAAAACCAGCAGATAATGGTAAACAAAGCTAAAAACGAATCTGCCCTGAATTGTGTATGTACCTCGTGTTTGTGTAGTATATAAAAAGCATTAGGTGTAGCTGAAAATATAGCAGATTTAAACCACCTTTAAAACACATAGAGTCTGATACGCTCTGATTATTTAAATGGATTTACTGGCCATAAACGTCCTATAGATACTGTTTAGCTGTTGCACAATAGCCCCAGTATGGTCCACTTCATTAAGTCATTATTACAGTGGCAGAGCTATTGTTATGGCGCTTATATAATGGGGCTTCCCTTGTGTGATATACTCTGTACAGTAATCGACTGTCAATTTATTCATCCTCTTGTACTTCGTACCTCTCTTGCAGTAGAAGCTTTTTTGTCAGCGAATGATTTGTTGTAGAAAAAATATGTAACGCAGAGGTATTATTGTATTTTCCTCCATATTTTTTAGTATTCTCGGAATTCTTGAATCTTCAGAAACGTTTCTTTATCAATACGTGTGGTGCTCATGTTTGTACACGAACAGAGGTCACACAATTGTAGCACAGATAGAGACATACACTGCTTTAACATCGACGACCTTAGTGTTGGATTCAAAATGGAAGAATTTAATAAATATTTAAAGAATATTAATGTATAGTAATTTATTGGTGATATTTCATACCTTGACAAAATCAAAATAACCTTGACATACACAAAATAGTTATCTCGATGACAGTTGACGGGAAACATTTGTCAGGTTGCCAGGATATTTAAAATCGATATATCCAAATATCCATCTTTTGGATTTCTCATTAGCTTATGAAACAGTATACATATATAAAATATTAAACAATGATTTTAAACCGTATACAAATTCACCCTTCCTTTAAAATATAACTAAATGCTGTTTGACCCAAACTTTTACACATATATTAATATTTTTATTTAATTTTAATTTAAAAAATCTTTTATTAAGCTTTATTCAGCTGACAATTGTTTTGAATTGTAAAATGTTTATAATATTTCAAATTGTTGATTCACATCTGATCACATCGCAACTTTGATTTTGAAAGGTCTCTTGTGAAAAAAAATAAAATAATTGGATAATTGTAACTTTTCTTTTATCAATTAATAGATAATGGAGAATAATGTTTAGCAGAACAATAAAGTTTGTGATAGATAAAAAAGTAAGTGACTTTGTGTCGTCGGTAAAACTTGAGTTGTTCATTGTTGCCATGCAAGGCGCACGGTTTCAATTCCCATTTGGGGTATTTTACCGACAAATGTTCGGGGAGGAAAATCGCCATCCATCGCAGGATGAAAGTCTCCAAAGAGGAAATACCTACCTTTACATCAGAAATATGAATCCCAATATTGTATTACAGAAATAAGATTTTGTTTAGGTATTGAAAGTAACATCGGGCTTGAACGATCAAAGCAGATGTCAATGTGACATTATTGGCTCTCTGCGCCATTCTCTGAATAAAGTCTCATATAGACGGGAGCCTATCTGCTGCTTTCATCGGCCTTCCTCCCCTCGCTGTCTTTTACACACACACTGATGGGATTGGCTCATTCAAACTGATGAATAGATATGTGTAATATAATTATATCATGTCGATTTGTTAAAGAAATTACTTTTACACAACTCCCGTGGTTCTTTATAATTGATTGCTCTTTCTTGATTATTATGAAATGGCAAATTATTTATGAGATTTCAGAAAGTTGATAGTAAATAAATACAAACATAAGTACATAATTACAAAATAAAATAAAACCATGAGAATTTTTAGTTTGTGTTTTCAAATGGCAAGAAAGTTGACAGTGTGATGATTTTGGGATTTGAAAAATGTAAATCTTGGAAACCAGAAAAAACGTAGATTATACAATTTAGAAAACGTGCTTAGTTGCTGTGTAGCAGCGTAGTATTACATTTTGTGACACGTTACCAACACATCGTATGAAGTTTTCAATGGTCTCGTTTGTTTGACAAAATTAAAATGTCAATTTAATCTCTAAAGCCGACCTCCTAGAGCCAGATATTTCAAAGACAATTGTTGACTATAATGACTTGTGACAAATTGTGACTTTAAAACCCCATCCACGCTTTTGCTAGTTTCGTTGTAGAGATGTGTTGTTCATTTCATTGTGCTTCCATTTAATAAACCTTTAAAATGATATTTCAATTTCAATCTTTTTATTGTCGTAGACATGTATTACATGTATGACAAAAGTCAGTAGTACATTATTAATAAATAACATATAAAAATACAATATAAAATACATGTCATAAGATAGGGGGTTGCAATTTGAAAAGTTAAAGTGACCCTCCTATAATTCCCATTTGAAAAAGGGGGGCTTTTTTACCCTCCAAAAAGTCTAAAATAGTATTTAAATAGGTGTGATCAAAACTTTTCATCGATATCTCAATCCGTTTAAAATATATCCAGGTGTATCAGGACTTAAATTTACACCCTGAATAGTATATTTATAGTTCTGGTTGTATATATTAAAACCTAATTATTAACTATGTTCTATTCATAGTATATGTCCTTAAGCAATCCACATTTTTATTTCGATGGAAGATTACTAAACTGTATTTAAAAAACCTAAATAATGTAATTATAGTTTTTGAAAAAAATATACGTCATCAAACATTTATCTAAATTATTCAAATCATGTAACAATGAAATATTACAATCACTTACATTATATATGTTCATAACCAAGAGAGAACAGCAGAAGGTAAAATGGAGACCAGGTTAGAAATCTCTTACTTCTAGTTAAAATTTTAAGTCGTTAAGCCTGGAAACCCTTGGGTCGACATCAATATTATTTTTGATTTGTTGTGGGGTAAATTTGAGTTACCCTCCAACTGCATGAATGGTAGAGGTGAAAATTCCCTACCAACACAAAAGCATAATCCATGCTCTTTAAACGTTCACTAAAGTAAAACAGTTCTTTATCTGAAAATGTTTACAATATTTATCTGCCAGTTGTCTGCCTGATGCAAAGAGGGAGACTAGATTTATAAACGTGAGATAAGATTAGAATCTTATCTCTATTACAGACACTTGGCAACTGCATTTACGTCTTATAATTCTGTCATTTCGACAGAGATTAAAAGACATTTATTTGCACTCGCGTTGTATGACTTTAGTTCCGCCAGATCCAGAATAATCGAGGCGTTATATTCTGGAAATCACGTATTTCGACATTTAAAACGTCGTCCCGTACAGTTAACTGGGAGTGGCAGTTTGATAATAGTGTTTCCAGTGCATTTCCGTGCACCTTGTAATCTCCATGACAACCGAGGCGCGTCAGGTGTCAATACTGCATCAGACGGGTGTTGACACATCCGGAGAGACGTGTCACTGCTGACACTGACTTTCAATATAAACACGTCATTTACACGTTTACAAGTATTTCCAAATTTTTCATCCAAACGGCTTTATCAGAGGCACTAACCTGTTAACAGTAGATTTCGCGTTACCTGCTTTCGATGTTTCCGCTTTATCGGTAAATATTAATTGTAGTTGAGTATTACACCAATGTCATGAATTTGATAGTAATTGGCATTATATAGTCGTGTATGTACCACCCTTTACTTAGCATGTGTCCATTGCTGTATGCGAATACTCTCAGACTTATCACACACTCACTATATCCAGCTAGGAAAAGAGTTAATGTAGTACAAAAAATTAAATTAAATTATATTAATATTTCTTTATTGAGGTGTAATTAGGACTTCAAGGCCTTTCTTACGTACAACCTCATTACTGTAAGACAACTTTGAAACATAACGTTACGCTACTGTAGTATTCAAAAATCCGTAAATTTTCACGGATGAGAGAATATTACACCACTATTAACTGGTACTATGGTTGTAAGATGAATCTAGAGAGAAATATAAGGCAATTTATTTGCTCCATCTCGAAATATTGTCCAATATGCCAGAGCACGCTACGTG
Organism: Homalodisca vitripennis; assembly: GCF_021130785.1. Lineage (NCBI taxonomy): Eukaryota > Metazoa > Arthropoda > Insecta > Hemiptera > Cicadellidae > Homalodisca > Homalodisca vitripennis. The sequence continues at coordinate 22,850,680 of NC_060210.1, forward strand.
TAACAGAATGAAGAACATCCCACAGAGGAACTTGTACCATCTCCGAACTCGAAGTTGCCTTTGTAAAAAGTTTTAGAAATGAAGACTCGTGCCAAAAGTCTGTAACATTCTATAAGTCTATAACATAATTAGTTCTCCAGATATCCTCCTCAATGATCTTGCTTCGTTAAAGATCAACCAAATCCATGGATGCACGTGCAATATAATCTAACATTCTATAAGTCTATAACATAATTAGTTCTCCAGATATCCTCCTCAATGATATTGCTTCGTTAAAGATCAACCAAATCCATGGATGCACGTGCAATATAATCTAACATTCTATAAGTCTATAACATAATTAGTTCTCCAGATATCCTCCTCAATGATATTGCTTCGTTAAGGATCAACCAAATCCATGGATGCACGTGCAATATAATCTAACATTCTATAAGTCTATAACATAATTAGTTCTCCAGATATCCTCCTCAATGATATTGCTTCGTTAAAGATCAACCAAATCCATGGATGCACGTGCAATATAATCTAACATTCTATAAAGTCTATAACATAATTAGTTCTCCAGATATCCTCCTCAATGATATTGCTTCGTTAAAGATCAACCAAATCCATGGATGCACGTGCAATATAATCTAACATTCTATAAGTCTATAACATAATTAGTTCTCCAGATATCCTCCTCAATGATATTGCTTCGTTAAAGATCAACCAAATCCATGGATGCACGTGCAATATAATCTAACATTCTATAAGTCTATAACATAATTAGTTCTCCAGATATCCTCCTCAATGATATTGCTTCGTTAAAGATCAACCAAATCCATGGATGCACGTGCAATATAATCTAACATTCTATAAGTCAGTCTATAACATAATTAGTTCTTCAGATATCCTCCTCAATGATATTGCTTCGTTAAAGATCAACCAAATCCATGGATGCACGTGCAATATAATCTAACATTCTATAAGTCTATAACATAATTAGTTCTCCAGATATCCTCCTCAATGATATTGCTTCGTTAAAGATCAACCAAATCCATGGATGCACGTGCAATATAATCTAACATTCTATAAGTCTATAACATAATTAGTTCTCCAGATATCCTCCTCAATGATATTGCTTCGTTAAAGATCAACCAAATCCATGGATGCACGTGCAATATAATCTAACATTCTATAAGTCTATAACATAATTAGTTCTCCAGATATCCTCCTCAATGATATTGCTTCGTTAAAGATCAACCAAATCCATGGATGCACGTGCAATATAATCTAACATTCTATAAGTCTATAACATAATTAGTTCTCCAGATATCCTCCTCAATGATATTGCTTCGTTAAAGATCAACCAAATCCATGGATGCACGTGCAATATAATCTAACTCGATATTGCCTATGTACAAATTATGTTTCATGCAATTAGCTCACTGTAGGTAGACAGACAGAATGGAATTTTGCCAGCCCCCTGAGTAATAGTCATTGTTAACACTGATTATTCAGCCAATAATTAAGATTGAATAGATCTTACATAAAACCTTCATTACTTTATGAAAGATAAAGTACTCGAATATTAACCAATAGTGGGCAAGTGCTCGGTTCCAGGAATTTGAACCACAATTAATTTTCCGCAGATAATTCTCCCCTCTCCCCCCTCACTGACAGGGTGTTCTAGACATGCCTACTCCAGTCTTGTGAATACAGTTTCTTGGTTTACGACCGGCTTCCTTCCCTCATCAGTCTCTCCGGCATCTCGTCATCCTGCGAGAAATTCTTCAACTTCATTTGTCAGGAATGTACAGTTCATTATTAAACAGGGGAGACCTTATGTCATTCACATGCCTGTCCGTCTCGGGCTAATGTCGGCTTATGCAAAAAAACTCTTTATAGGAATTTGTCATACTGACAAGTATACATATAGTCACGCTGCTCATTAGAGAATTTTTTATTATTATCTAGGTGTGTCTCTATTATACATTAATTTAACGTGTCATTAATAGTTTACTGAAATTTATGTATACAATAATAAGTTATATTTATTATAAGAGGTTAGTAGACGTGAGTGTCCAGAATGCTTGTGATAATAATATACAAGCGTTGTCGTATATTTTTCAGAGATGATCAATAGTCAATGAAAAAATCCTACTCTCGAATCAAGAGGTTGGATACCAAAGTTTAAAAGTTAACCAAACAATAACTATTTCATAACTTCAGTATTCATTTACTGAGTTTAAATTTCACAACTTGAGCCAGGAAAAGAATATTAAACCACCTAGAACAGAACCTGCATTGTAAATGTTTCTAATTTTAAACCAGCGTAATTTGTTAAAGAATGGACCCTTTGAGGTCGGATTTGTGGCATTGTATTCTACTAATACAATGTATATGATGTAATATACATTTTACATATACATATACATTTTAATATGATGTACTACCCGACCTATGCTCTCATTTAATATTTCCTACTGACTCCTTGCGAGCCATCCCCCTATAATGACAAAAATTGTAGTTACTTCAAAAAGTACATTTATAGGTGCTGTAATGATGTACCAAGTTTTATAGCTTTTCCTGTAATCTTTCGGGAGTTATCAAGCCCGCGCGGGCTTTTTTTACACCTTGTATGTTTTTAGGTAAGTTAAAATCGAGCGGGTTAATTCGCTTTGAACAATTTCCTACCTGAAAATTTGCAATTTCGTAACGTGTTTTCCACGAAGCAAACACTTTTCTGATAAGTTAAATAAACATTTCCTGTATTATTAATATATTTCTGGATTCAATAGCTCTACATTTTACAAGTACGATTACGTTTTATTGAGATTCAGTCGATCACTACTTGGCTATTTAATGCCACGATTAATGTGAATTTGGTTACTGCTTAGCCATTGTGACTTTAACACATTGTGTGCGGACAGACACAGGGAACAGCAAACAATATGTTGCTATCCTTAATATATGTCTAGCAGCACAAAACAAGACAGCACCAGTGAACTATGGCGTCAGGGCTCACAGAGCAGGGTGAATTACGGGATACGGAGCACTGTATGGTTGGTAACACTGACAGGGAGCTATTATGTGGAACCAAATTAATCTTTCATTGAACTGGCACATGGTAAGATATTAAATGGAGAACCGAATAGCAATTATACCTTTTTGATCAATAAAATAGCAAAAAAACGTGTTTAGCCAGAAAAGAAATATTTTTGTGCATTTAAACAAAAAATAAATATTTTGTATTTAGTTGTGAATTCATTGAAGAATGAGTTCTTGTTCATACAAATTTTCCTATAAGTTTAAATTTATTCGACAAGTCCTTCTGATGATGGAATTTTTGAAGCCCTTGTGGAATGAATTCAAAATGTAGATATTTTGTGTGATTTTTCACTTCAATAAGCTGTGAGTATTTGATTAAAAAATAAAATGCGATTAATTTTAATTCTTACACTACGAATAACTGTTCTCAAAGAAGTGATAATTTTTTTCCGATGGTTTAAACACTAGTTTTTATTAATTCAAACGTAAATTAATTTTCTTATTTGAATGAGAACAATAAGAGGTTGATCTACAATAGTTGTAACTAATACCAAAATCTGTTAGTTCACATCGTGACGAAACATTATTTACACAACTTCTTGAAATCTTCCACCCGAGCTGTGGAAAATTCCACTCCCTCAACTCACCTTTATAGACGACTTATTATTATCGGTAGTTTCGGTTTAACAGCTGTTGACTAAACATACTCTCTGCTGTGAGGGCGATATATTACAAGACGATAATTGTGTAAGCGACGTTTCGATGCGTTGTGAGCTGGGAGACAGTCGTATCAGTATTGACACAGGCCGCTTAATACTATGAAAAAGCGTTAAAACGATTATATTAATTGACATACTGGAAATGTGAACCAGCAAAACATTTTTTTATCAATCTGTACATTATAGTCGTAGATAAATTAAACTAAATAGTTTACTGAACCGGTGGTTCAATCTATGTTTGGGTGGGATACTACTCTGTTTTTAGTAGCAGGTCTTTAAGGGGAAAAAAATGTTAGAACTGTTTTATAATTGATCATTCCTCTATGGTTCGCAAGCTGTTAAAACCATATTTAGGGCCATCATATAATCAGGCCAAATGGACGAGTACATAAAAGATGACTATAAAAAAATATTTATTTACATATGAAAATATTAATTCCGTTAAGAAATATTGAAAAATAGAAGTTTCATTTCTCAAATTATACTTAATTACAAAAGTAAAATTTGTCTAAAGTCAATAATAATTAAAACCCATGTAATTCCATAAAGGTAAAAATTATTGTAAACTGTAACAGTTTTAATTATTATTATGTCTTCAGCCATTTTAATTTAGCTGTAGCTACAAATTTATTATATAATTTACTGCTTTATATATCTATAATTCCTTGTGGAGTATTTTTTTATGTATTTTTCTGCTTTCAGAGCCATATTATATTTAAAACTTTGTAATAAAACGCTAACCTCGCCAATATTCGATTCGATTGCGCCACGTAATGCACCTAATTGAAGTTATGGCGTCCTCTAAAGTTTGAATCAACGAACTTATCATTAACGCAACACACTAATCAGGTAACACATTATTTCACAGTATCTCCTTCGTAACAAAGCTTACTTCACCAGCTAATTCTCAAGGGTTTAACTTGCCCTTACAGTCTCTGCTTAGGTAAATTACATCCAGTAGGGTGCATTATCAGTCAAGGAGGAATGTGGGGAGCTGTAACAGTAACATTAACGCTAACTGATAACACCGTGATAAGAGCAGAACAAACAAGACCCGAGCCTTCTGGGAGCTTAAGGTGGATGTGTTGAGTAGCACGACTAGGGTTGAGAACTAAGAACTAATTTCACATTTTAGATTTACATTCGCGTTTTCAATTTTGAACTAATGTACATGATATATAACAAAAATTCCGTAATATCCGTAGTAATTTTTGAAGACATTATGAAATTAGTAAATCTATAACAATGGGTGAAGTGAATAAAACCTAGCATTTGCTAAGTCTAAGAGATTTTTAAGCTACTGCTTGGTTTGGTGTGAATAAAAAGCTAGCAGTTGCTAGGGGGTAGGAGTTGCTAGGATTTTTCCGGAAACCTAGCACTTGCTTACAATACCGAGTGAATAAAACACAACTTCTCAATTTAAAAGCTAGGCAACTGCTAGGCTTTTTGTTAAGTCAGCACCGAGGCATGCTAGCTTTTTACTTAGTTGTTTGTTGGACATCAGCCATGGCGGAGTTTATGCAAGTTCGGACAGCATAAACATTATGGTGCTCGACGAGAGATAAATAAGTGTAAGGAACTGTTAAGGTTTAGAGTCCGAAAGTATTGATTTTTTTAGCCGCGGAGTTTTTGAATGAAACTGACACTCGTGGCGGTGGACTTTCTCCAAGGAAACAAATGGAGGTTTTCTTACGTTTCGTAGCCGATCCTGGTTTTCAGTCTGGCATAGCCGAGGACGTTTGGCGTTCACAGAACTACAGCATGCAAAACTGTAAGCTATGTTATGGATAAGATTATTGATAGAGCTAATTTTTGGATACATTTTCCAGCAACAGTCGAAGAAATTAATGAAGCAAAAATTCAATGGCAGAGAAATTTCCGTTTACACCAACTGTGAATCGGGGCGCTAGATTGCACTCACGTACAAATTAAAAAGCCAAATCTGCATGGGGACGAATATGTAAATAGAAAAGGGTGTATTACAATAAATGTACAGGGTACATGTGACGCTCTTGAAAGATTTACTAGCATAAGTGCAGAGTGGCCAGGGAGTGTGCATGACGCACGAATTTGGCGCAGAAGTCCAGTTAGGGAGATCATGTCACGTTTTGATGGTAGAGTATGTCTTCTTGGCGATTCCGGGTACGGAATATCACCATGGTTAATAAACCCCTTTCAAACTACCAACAAATGAAGCAGAAAGGCGGTTTTAATTTGTGTCATTCTAGGAAAAGAGTTGTGAATCGAAAGGTGTTTTTGGACAGATAAAAAGAAGATTTCCGATACTGGTAAACTGTGTTCGTGTGGCTTCGGAAAAAGTGCCTAAAGTAGTCGTCTGTTGTGCAGTCCTACATAGTATTGCCAAATATCTTGGTGATGTTTATGAATGACAATTTTGAGATCAATGGTGACGATGAAATTGAAGAAATAGACGTACAACATGAGAATCCAGGAATACTCCCTGGTACTTTAGAAAAATACAGGGTTGTTTCCTTGACTTAAAAAATCATGAAATTCGGTTTCCCATGATTTCATCTTTATTGGCTTGTTCCCAGTTTGTTTTTTTGGCTGTTTTTATTTTGATATTCGACTTCATATTACTCAACAGCTTATTTAGTTGAACAACTGTTACAACTTTCCCTGTAGCTGATGAGTAATCCTCACTGACAATTTTCCAGGCATCTTTTTTTGGCCTTAACAGCAGATGGAGTTTTGCATTTTTCAATTATTACTGGGTGTTGAGTCACCAGTTTGACAAACAAAGCCCTGTCTAAATATTTATCGTCACCAACATCTTCGTCGCTGGATGACATGACTGCTGTGATGGTAACTAATTTCCAATCAAACAGTCGAACAGTCGAAATAATTATCCTGAACACAAAGCGAACTACAAGCGAACTGACTAGTGAGTAGTGACAAGAGACAAGACTGCATCGAAAACGGAGCGGCGCGGCGCGGCGCTGCGGCGGAGGAGAGAGGAGGGGGGGAACAAGTCACAAACATGAAACCTAGTTGTTGCTAGGCTTAGCAAGTGCTATGCCTAGCAGTTGCTCAAGTTTTTCCGGTTACTTCTTAAACTAGGGTAGATGTTTCTCTACCTAGACCTAGCATTTGGGTTTATTCACTCCGATTTGAGGAAGAGCTAGGACTAGGGCTAGGTGCTAACCAGTAGATTCTAGGTTTTATTCACTCCACCCAATATATCCATTTTACCGTCTGCTTGTGTTTCTCATAAATAAATATTTCAAAAACTATTTAAGTTTCGCCATTAAAACTTTACATAGCACAGTGTGAAGTATAACACTTTTTGTTTAAAATAATTGGTACGATAAATGGTATTGCTAAATTTTAAAAATAACAAAGTATTTAAAACATATAGTACAATTTAAAAAAATACTGTTAACTTTTAATCATCTGAAATAAGTTAAAATATTTGATGTTATTTTTGGATTGGTTAATAAATAAACAAAAACTCAAAATATTGTCTTAAAATATACATATAGCTAATGAAAAGTCAATAAAACGTGTTTCTAAGGTAAAAGAATGCTCATTATTGATAACTGTGACAGGGGAAATTGAAGTTGAAACGCTAACATAGGCACCTACTCTTAACAATTATTAATCCCAAATCTTTTCCGGATATTAATATTTTTATATCATAATTAATATCCAATGGTCAGAAATATTGTGTGGTAATTTAACAGAATGATCTGAATACTAAGTTTTACTATTGATGTCTCATTAAAACATTTATAATTATATAGAACTGGAGCTAAGTTTATATATATTTATATATATATATATATATATATATATATATATATATATATATATATATATATAATTTCAATAAACATTGAATCACAAAAAGTACTCGCTCCGCCGGGAGTCGAACCCGGATCTCTTACTTGCCGGGTGAATGTGCTACCATTACACCACAGAGCGCTTACCTTTTCCGATTCAATTATTTTGTATTTGGCCGTATCTGTCACATATGTGTTTTAAATAAGCAAACTAACATATGATCGGAAGACCAAATACCTGTCAAACGACTTTTATTTAATAAAATTTTTATTTATTTAATAAATAAAAATATTTAATAAAATTAATAAAATTTAGTAAATAAAAGTCGTTTGACAGGTATTTGGTCTTCCGATCATATGTTAGTTTGCTTATTTAAAACACATATGTGACAGATACGGCCAAATACAAAATAATTGAATCGGAAAAAGTAAGCGCTCTGTGGTGTAATGGTAGCACATTCACCCGGCAAGTGAGAGATCCGGGTTCGACTCCCGGCGGAGCGAGTACTTTTTGTGATTCAATGTTTATTGAAATTAAATAAGGCTATTGCCATTTATACAATTTATATATATATATATATATATATATATATATATATATATATATATATATATATATATATGAAACCTTATCATCAACCCCTCACTGAGAGTTATGACACATTTCCTAAATGGCGAGAACGTGTCTTATACATGTTAAACCAATCTACAGTATTAAAAAAACTTTTAGAAGATTTAAATAATCCTTACTTGTTAAATTCTACACGATATTATTTTGTTTTTATCTTTACAAAATGTAAAGCTGACATGGCTCTGAGAATTTTTTATTGTGATTTTAAGTTTCCCGCCTGTTTTAGTTTTCAAATAATGACTGAACACTATTATCTTTATTTACTATAAATAATAATTTATAGCTTTGCCTTTTGTCCCGGAAGAAACATTTAAAAAATACACATTAATGTACATGTCGTGTTCCTGGAATTAAATTGCAATTCAGAGGTAAAGTGAGCGTGAGGCGTGTTGCTTGGATATCTGAGATTGTCAATCGAGGAAATACTGACATTGCCAATTTGCAAAGATGTCATGTTCGGTTAATAGAGATCAAAATATACATTGTTGTATGAGCTACATATGTTAACCATTCTTAAAAATGAAACAAAAAGAAGTATATTACGATACTGATGTACAACATATTTTTATAATTCAAGTTCCACATGTTACAACAAATCTAGATTAAAATGTAAAATTTAAAATGTTTCCTCCCTCCACGGAATTTCGCCTACATTTAATTAACCCGCGTTGAAAATAAAACGACCAGGAACATTTATAATTATATATGTATATAATATTATAATTATGGCCGGATGCAACTAAAATGTATTTTGCTTCATTATACTTTCATGGCTTACGATACAAATTATTACTTTCCTAATACATACATGCTGTCAGGTATTTTTTCTTTCCTGTATGTATTCCTTTTTTTAACGCATAAAAGCTGCCTTTGAAATGTGGTCGGGAAAACCAGTCTTTTTGTAACCCTTACTTCAGTCTAACTACTATACGGACATTATTCTAGTATATCACTAAAACAATACTTACGAATTTAACAATACCAAATAGGGACTAATATGTAGAAACAGAATTAGGATTATTATTATTAACAGAGAATAAATCAAGAACGTGTTCTTATCAGTTCCACTTTAAGTTGGCTAGTTATTATTAGAACTTTGATTTTTTTGTCTACATCTAGATAGATAGCGCAATCTGTTTTGGGGTACAATATTTTTATTTATTTAAAAAAGTATGGTTACATGCCTAGAAGAGGCCATTTCTGTAGACAGTAAAAATTATCGTTTTACTAATTCACGAGAAGTGGTCGTAACAATGCAGAATATTGGGAAATATTTTTACAAGCTCAAATTTAAAAAAAGTAAAAGTCTTAGAATGTCTTAATTTGCCAGGCGAAGTTAGGGCTAAGAAGCCTTCTCTAACTCAACCTGAGGACCAACGGCTTAAAGGTAACTTTCGAACTACCACCAATGGCCGGGCAGCAATGGTTTTAATACGGTTATAGTATTTTTACACAACGACGACTGGGGAGATTAAAGTAAAAAAACCTAATTCCATTAAAAAATATTGTTTTCGTAAGACGTAAATGAATAAAATGTTATCACTCCCAGAAATTATGTCGTATACATACAGCAACAATTTCACATTTGTACCTTCAGCCCTTTTACTTGCAAACTTGCAAACAAACAATTCAAAGTCAAATTTCATCAAATTTTGTTTTCAGCAGCGCAAAATCACAAAATCACTGTGATGGTGGATGATGAACTCATTGAAGAAACATCTTCCACAAAGTTCCTTGGAATACATCTTGACAAGGAGTTGACTTGGAACGGTCACATTGACAGCGTTTGCTCTAGAGTTAATTCAGGCATTTATGCTTTGCGTAACCTAGCACAATTCTGCTCCCTTGAACTATTAAGAACAGCCTATTTTGGCTTGGTCCATACTCACTTGGAGTACGGAATCAGACTTTGGGGTAGCTGCTCTAAATACAAGCTGGAAAGGGTATTTAGACTTCAGAAAAGAGCTGTCAGAACCATCTTGAAATTGAAAACAAGAGAGTCGTGCAGAGAAGCATTTAGGGAGCTTAGATTATTGACTTTACCCTCCCTCTATATCTTGGAGGTCGCTCTGTACTGCAGGTCAAGGTGCACTTTGACTCAAGGCAGGGATGTTCACTCATATGATACTAGAGGTAGGGACAACTACAGAATTCAACCACACAGAAGTACAGCCTTTGAACGGCTGCCATCTCAAGTTGGTGTCAAAGTAATCAATTGCCTTCCTGAATGCATCAAAAATCAAAACCTGAATCTTTTCAAGACTCGTTTAAAGCATCTTTTGGTGTCTAGTGCCTTTTACACGATTGAGGAGTTTTTTCAATACCGCTGGGACAATTAGTAACCCCCCTACCCGATATTCTGGTGTTGGGAGTGTGATTGTTTGCATGATTGTTGAGAGATGTATGTATGTTTGAGTGAGCTTCAATGTGTATGAATGGCTAGGAAGAATATGACGCTTGCAACACAATTGTAAAATTGTAACAAATGCAATAAAGAATTTATTATTAATTTATTATTTTATTTAAGCCTGATTACAAAACCGCTTATTTACCAGCTTTAAATAATTTAAAAAATTTCTGCTTTTGAAAGGGCTACCAGTTTAAAATTTAATAACAAAAATGTTTCCAGCCAAAGATGTATTGCATTCTTAAAAGAATCAGTTACTTATAAGAAGTAAAAATAGCTTTTGATGTTTATTGTTAATTAATGACTACACTACAAATAGCTGTATACATGCATGTATGAAGTGAAGGATTAACTAATTAAACCAATCCATTACATTAGAGATTCAGTTGAGTGTTGAATACGATGCGATGCCAGCCAGCAAGATGCTATCGCCAGCACGTCGCTACGTGTACACAGACAGATAGACAGACAGACAATCAGCTGATGTGTTTGTGCTGCCATCTACATCCATCGCTGATGTCAGAATCTGTTTGCAGCGTCTACCTGCAAATTCATCTGCATGCACCGCCATTTCTCATAAGCGTGCAAATGTACGTCATCTAAACATGACATGAGGTTAATTATTTGCAACAATGAAGTTATGGAATAATTATTGTTCATTCTTACATTTACAGTTCAACGCATGTCAGGAATTCACAAGTAACGTTTTCCTCTTCAGAGTTTCAAAGCGTAATTTAACGGAAAACCATTTTTAATTTGTATTGTTCCACTCATTAAAATAAACCTCAAATCAAAATATTAAAAACATCAAAGGGAAAAAATCTTTTATGTATATATTGTAAAAGTTTCTTTGTTGTTTGTATCACTTTCACGCGTCAACTATTCAAGCGAATCTACTGAAATTATGTATAGCATTCTTAAAGTCACTTGTTAAGATATAAGCTTATTTATACGTAATTCGAAAATAACCCTAGTGCACGCCCTTCTTCTCTCTAAATTAGCGAATAATCTAGTCTTGGTCTCTAAAGTAGCATTACAGCAAACAAATATTATTAATTGAAAAACCCTATTTAATGTAATCAACTGTTTTGTGTGCACTTTGTTTTATGACAGCAAAACCAAATGTTTAATTAATTTAACCACTTTTTTCAATTTGTTTATATCATAGCAAAGTACCGTACGAGATTTTTGAATTACATGAAATCGCCGAAGGACGTCCATTTTTCACTCCATCGTGTTATATCATAAATTTTGTCACCAATAAAGTTAAGAAATTCGACTTTGAGATTTTTTAAAATAATTCCAGTGTTATTTATATTGTTGGGACTATTCAACCAAATACATAGATTATTTTTATATACGATGAAATGCAGAGGAACTACGGCGGGCAAAGTTGCGGGTAAGAGCTAGTAATTGCACATTTGCAAAAAACGTACTTATTTATGGAATACAAACACTAGTTTTTTACCACCATATCCGAGAATTTATTGAATATAAACTTTTTTTAAATCTAATTAAACAAAGTATAATATGCCTCCTCAAGGTGTTGTTCATTAAGTTTAAAAAGTGGGTTATGAAAATGAAAACAAACTTGGTAATAATTACTTACAATAATGTAAATAAAATTATACCAAATATAAAAATATTATGTAATATTTTATCCTATTTTAAGATTCTTTGTAAAAATATTAACACTTCGTTTTAATATTTTTAAGACATGTTTACTGAAACTTGATATATTCGCTTGATAGTTTCGCTTATATTTTATTTTTATATTGAGACTATTTCTACTTTTGTATTCGTAGTGATTGATTTAGAGGAAGTATAGTAGTTGTGTCACTACTTATTCACACCTAATTGCCACTTTTATTGATTGATTTTGGTAATCATTCAGTTATATTGCTTCTAGACAGTTGCTGATTCAAAGGTGGGTTTGTAGCTCTGTCATTATAAAACCTTCATCTACTAGCATACAACTCTTATCAGAGTGATGAATTGATATGTCTTTGCTATTAAAAAACGTAAAACTTGGTATTTCATTATAGTGGTGTGGACAATCGCCCTTAGCTTCTAACCTTTGTGATGGGCAACAAAATAGGAAAGTAACAACAGTCAAAAAAGCTAAAGCTAAAGCCTTTTCTGCGAAACCACATTTAAAAGAAAATATAATGTTTAGGCCTACACCTTAAGTTTTGAAGAAGAAACGAAATTGATTTATGTATGAAAATTAATTAGTGTACACAAGAAATTAGCTACAATTACTTCAAAGCCACTAAATAATTAAAGTAGGACAACACTTAAAATAATATTCGACAATAGTAGGCATGTCGCGGCGGGGTAAACTGTTTATTTAGTAGGTGCCATCACCACCCGCTTATCAGCTAGTAGCCTGTTATGTTATTGTAGGTACGGCTAGAGGGATGTGAGCCTAGACAGTAGCAGGCATGTCGCGGCGGGGTAAACTGTTTATTTAGTAGGTGCCATCACCACCCGCTTATCAGCTAGTAGCTTGTTATGTTATTGTAGGTACGGCTAGATGGACGTGAGCCTAGACAGTACTAGGCATGTCGCGGCGGGGTAAACTGTTTATTTAGTAGGTGCCATCACCACCCGCTTATCAGCTAGTAGCCTGTTATGTTATTGTAGGTACGGCTAGAGGGATGTGAGCCTAGACAGTAGTAGGCATGTCGTGGCGGGGTAAACTGTTTATTTAGTAGGTGCTATCACCACCCGCTTATCAGCTAGTAGCCTGTTATGTTATTGTAGGTAAGGCTAGAGGGATGTGAGCCTACACAGTAGTAGGCATGTCGTGGCGGGGTAAACTGTTTATTTAGTAGGTGCCATCACCACCCGCTTATCAGCTAGTAGCTTGTTATGTTATTGTAGGTACGGCTAGAGGGACGTGAGCCTAGACAGTAGTAGGCATGTCGCGGCGGGGTAAACTGTTTATTTAGTAGGTGCCATCACCACCCGCTTACCAGCTAGTAGCCTGTCATGTTATTGTAGGTACGGCTAGATGGATGTGAGCCTACACAGTAGTAGGCATGTCGCGGCGGGGTAAACTGTTTATTTAGTAGGTGCTATCACCACCCGCTTATCAGCTAGTAGCCTGTTATGTTATTGTAGGTAAGGCTAGAGGGAAGTGAGCCTAGACAGTAGTAGGCATGTCGCGGCGGGGTAAACTGTTTATTTAGTAGGTGCTATCACCACCCGCTTATCAGCTAGTAGCCTGTTATGTTATTGTAGGTAAGGCTAGAGGGAAGTGAGCCTAGACAGTAGTAGGCATTTCGTGGCGGGGTAAACTGTTTATTTAGTAGGTGCTATCATCACCCGCTTACCAGCTAGTAGCTTGTTATGTTATTGTAGGTACGGCTAGAGGGACGTGAGCCTAGACAGTAGTAGGCATGTCGCGGCGGGGTAAACTGTTTATTTAGTAGGTGCCATCACCACCCGCTTACCAGCTAGTAGCCTGTTATGTTATTGTAGGTACGGCTAGAGGGATGTGAGCCTACACAGTAGTAGGCATGTCGTGGCGGGGTAAACTGTTTATTTAGTAGGTGCTATCACCACCCGCTTACCAGCTAGAAGCCTGTTATGTTATTGTAGGTACGGCTAGAGGGATGTGAGCCTACACAGTAGTAGGCATGTCGTGGCGGGGTAAACTGTTTATTTAGTAGGTGCTATCACCACCCGCTTATCAGCTAGTAGCCTGTTATGTTATTGTAGGTAAGGCTAGAGGGAAGTGAGCCTGTACAGTAGTAGGCATTTCGTGGCGGGGTAAACTGTTTATTTAGTAGGTGCTATCACCACCCGCTTATCAGCTAGTAGCCTGTTATGTTATTGTAGGTAAGGCTAGAGGGATGTGAGCCTACACAGTAGTAGGCATGTCGTGGCGGGGTAAACTGTTTATTTAGTAGGTGCTATCACCACCCGCTTACCAGCTAGTAGCTTGTTATGTTATTGTAGGTACGGCTAGAGGGACGTGAGCCTAGACAGTAGCAGGCATGTCGCGGCGGGGTAAACTGTTTATTTAGTAGGTGCCATCACCACCCGCTTACCAGCTAGTAGCCTGTTATGTTATTGTAGGTACGGCTAGATGGATGTGAGCCTACACAGTAGTAGGCATGTCGCGGCGGGGTAAACTGTTTATTTAGTAGGTGCTATCACCACCCGCTTACCAGCTAGTAGCTTGTTATGTTATTGTAGGTACGGCTAGAGGGACGTGAGCCTAGACAGTAGTAGGCATGTCGCGGCGGGGTAAACTGTTTATTTAGTAGGTGCTATCACCACCCGCTTATCAGCTAGTAGCCTGTTATGTTATTGTAGGTAAGGCTAGAGGGAAGTGAGCCTAGACAGTAGTAGGCATGTCGCGGCGGGGTAAACTGTTTATTTAGTAGGTGCTATCACCACCCGCTTATCAGCTAGTAGCCTGTTATGTTATTGTAGGTAAGGCTAGAGGGATGTGAGCCTACACAGTAGTAGGCATGTCGTGGCGGGGTAAACTGTTTATTTAGTAGGTGCTATCACCACCCGCTTATCAGCTAGTAGCTTGTTATGTTATTGTAGGTAAGGCTAGAGGGAAGTGAGCCTAGACAGTAGTAGGCATGTCGTGGCGGGGTAAACTGTTTATTTAGTAGGTGCTATCACCACCCGCTTATCAGCTAGTAGCCTGTTATGTTATTGTAGGTAAGGCTAGAGGGATGTGAGCCTACACAGTAGTAGGCATGTCGTGGCGGGGTAAACTGTTTATTTAGTAGGTGCTATCACCACCCGCTTATCAGCTAGTAGCCTGTTATGTTATTGTAGGTAAGGCTAGAGGGACGTGAGCCTACACAGTAGTAGGCATGTCGCGACGGGGTAAACTGTTTATTTAGTAGGTGCTATCACCACCCGCTTAACAGCTAGTAGCCTGTTATGTTATTGTAGGTACGGCTAGAGGGACGTGAGCCTAGACAGTAGTAGGCATGTCGCGGCGGGGTAAACTGTTTATTTAGTAGGTGCTATCACCACCTGCTTATCAGCTAGTAGCTTGTTATGTTACTGTTATAGGCGATGGCGGCCCCTCCGTCCCTACAGCTGTTATACTGAATAGCCGCCCTACAGATGTGGCAAATAATAGCAAATTACATCCGCCTTTAATTATACCTGATGTTAAAAAAATATACGTTGTTTCTTTTCTCATATATCAAGTAAATTTATCATTTTAGTGTCTTCAATTTTAGTTAAGGGTTTCTATTTAATTAATTAATTAATTACGCCCTATCTAATTAATTTTCATCACCCAATGTCATTCTTAAACAAATACTTTCCTCCAGTGTTACATCGTGATTAATGTAACTCATCATTTTTATTTTACCTATCAAATTATTGATTTTCTTAAATTGATCATTTGAAAACTATTTGAATCTGTACCGTTTATCGTGGTACTTGGTAATTTAGCCACATTAAATTTCTTAACCTTAAAATGTGTTTTATATTTAATAAAAACATACTTATTACAATTTATGTATACAATTCACTCACACATTGTAAACCTTCTCATCAAATTGTACTGTTATCTACAAATTCTATATCAACGTACTGAGGCAAATTTGATGTTTTGTATTGTGGGTTCCAGAAATAGTCGAGATCTATATTTTGTACATATAGGAATATGAGATCTGGGTAAATCCGTTCGAGTTAGAGCTACACTTCTAGTCCGGAGTTCTGAGCATTTAATCAACTTGGAGTACTTTACTTGCAAACATCTTAACCATGATTTTGTTTTTTTAACAAGATTTGTCTTGTAGTACATGAGGGGTGACAGTATAACATAAACTCGAACTCAGGCCACTTTAGTAAGGCCTCGTTTACTTTAGTGTTACTGGTTAGGGTTGTTCCGAGTCCAACTGGTTCATGGACTAGTGGGATGATTAAAGAGGTAGAAGTAAATGGGATCCTCACAGACAAATTATAATCCTCCCAAAATACAAATTATTTAGCAGTTCCATGTTTGGTGGTTAATAAATATTTATTAGTTTCCATATCAAAACCGAATACATTCAAAATTTAACTGCATGTGAGTAATAGTATATTTTGTGTACATATGATTGTTTGTCAAAGTTATGTGTTAGATCATACCTATAATTAGTAATGGGGGAACTGAAATTTTTTTAAAATAAATACAAAAAAATTGCGAAAAAACTAGACATAAAAACTCAATATGATGTCGTGTCTAATAACACATTGAGTCAATTGCAGCGGATTTCAGATTGCGGATTGAGGGTAGCAATTCGGATTTGCTTCAAAATATAAAACTGCTTCAATTTCCTACAGAGCGCGGCCGCTGCATCTCAACGGTCTTGTTATCGGGTTGTCTTGCCCATTCTGCTTTATTGAATCGTTGGCAAAAATAACTTTTTTGCAGTTGACTAAACACGTTTCCTCCTCGAGACGATTATTACGGTTGTATTTAGCTGTGTTAAACTTGCTTATGTAACAAAACCGTACTCCTCTGATGTTTAATACACGTGTAACTAACAAAGATACAGTAAAAGATTTGTGAGCTTTCTTTGATGAGTCACATTATTTCGTGAGTAAGCAAAGGAAATACGATATTGACTTAAACAATTGATTACATCCATAATTGTTATTGAAATTAGGCTGATATTTTCTGTAAGCATTTCATAATGATAAATTACAATTTTATGATTAATTTTAGTTTAGCTAATAATTTGGCATCAAATGCGCCAAAATGAAGGTTTGCATTTTTCGAAATTATTAAGTTTTTTTAATAATCATGAAAAGTAAGCATTAACTAGTAGATGCGTCGGATACAGGTATTCACATTCCTACCTTTTAATAACAATTCCCATTGTTATCTGGAGATTATTTTTCGGTAATTTATGGATAGAGGTCTTGCAGCTAGTATTAATAATTTAGATTTTTTAAGAGACACAATATTTTGACAGAAATATTTATACCAGTATAAGAAACGAAGATTAGCTTATGTTTTCAAAACATTTAATCATCCCAAACTTCCTAAAAAAATTAACCAACAGCAAAAAAAGTTTAAAATGTTGCAAATTTTTAACAAATAAAGCAATTCCTTAAACCCCTGTATAATGTAGGAAGTATACAGATGTTATAGTTTGGCTGTTTTATTTACGAATTAAGAGGCAATCATTTAGAAAATCTGATTAAAATATACCATCTGATTAAATAAAACCACATATCATCATGTATAACTGAAGAAAAGGTTGCCTATGGCCCACACGACCTTTACTCTTTATGTCATCGAAAAGGTCATTCCTGAAGATATGTGACACAGAAACTTTATTCCAATACCCCCTATAGTCTCAAAGCATCTTCAAATCTGACCTCCAATTAGGGATTATTTTCCGAGGGTCAGTCATCCTTTGATTGTCGTACACACCCTATAATCTCAAAGCATCTTCAAACCTGACTTCCAATTAGGGATTATCTTCCGAGGGTCAGTCATCCTTTGATTGTCGTAGACACCCTATAATCTCAAAGCATCTTCAAACCTGACTTCCAATTAGGGATTATCTTCCGAGGGTCAGTCATCCTTTGATTGTCGTACACACTCTATAATCTCAAAGCATCTTCAAACCTGACTTCCAATTAGGGATTATCTTCCGAGGGTCAGTCATCCTTTGATTGTCGTACACACCCTATAATCTCAAAGCATCTTCAAACCTGACCTCCAATTAGGGATTATTTTCCGAGGGTCAGTCATCCTTTGATTGTCGTACACACCCTATAATCTCAAAGCATCTTCAAACCTGACTTCCAATTAGAGATTTACCTCCGAGAGTCATCGAACGGTTAATTATCCTCAGACCACTGTAGACATCCTTGATAACGTGAATTCAAAGGGTCCACAATGTATAAATCTACAAGTTTCAACATTTTCTTGGGAAATGTGACAGCTGGAAAGTAACATAAACTCTCAAATAATCTACTTTAAAATAGTAAATGTTTCATCACAAGAGTAAACGGAAGGACTAATTGTTATGTAATTAATTACGTTTAATTTACGTTTAAGTACATGTACAAATAACAATATTTTCCAAATATTTAATTAAGACCGTTTCAAATATCAATGGGAATAAATAAAAACCTCTTAAGTAAATGACATAACATGTAGAATATAAAAATGTTTTCATTAACAATAAAACAATGAACCTCGAACATAATCTTTTGTCCAAAGATAAAGACGACTTCAGGTCAAAAAACAAAATGCAAAGTTTTCATGAGTTAAACTCAAATGGCTCTGAAACCAATGAAAATTTAACGAAACCAACAATACGATAATATAAACTGACAAATAAGTTTAATAATGGAAACAAACATATTTTCCGATCTGTGGTTCAGTTGTTAACGTCAGTTCGTAATTGCACTGAGTGGTTACAATTGAACAAACCAAGTTTTCAAAAAGGCTTATAGACTTGTTGCACCAGGCACCCAGAGAGATTTAAGAGAACAAAAACGTTATTGACAAGTCAAGCCACTTGAAATAGTGCTAAAGGGCAGTGTGCACTTGACAAAGAAGTGTTGAAGTGGCGACATATTTGTCTGCAGTGCTCGGTAACTAAGGACCTCACGCACTCTGAGGCCATCTGCTACAGGGAACCTCTCGTGAGGTCAGTGACCTCTTCGTGCGTCATAATGACTCCACTGCTCAAAACCGTTAGTTGTAGGAGCTCAACTAGAACATTAACAGAGATATTTGTGTTTATATAATCACCTACATCTTCAGGAATTATGATACAAGTGACATATAAATGTTCCTGTCCCCACCTCGTCGAAATATTACTAACAAAATTACTTTCTTAGAATACTGTGGCCTCTCTGTTTTACCATTTTCATTAAACTAATGTTATACCAAAATGTAAGTTTTTGAAAAACCTAGTTAATAATAATAATAGTTTAGAATATTATCAAGATAGTAAACAATTGTACACATATTTTTCAAACTTATTCCTGAATTGTATTGAAAGAAAGTCGATTGGTTAATTGAACATTGAACTTTGGCTGTCTTCATTGCACAAAGAAAAAAATTAAATTCTCAATCCGCAGAATTGAATTAATTTTAAACATTAAACATCTACAACAGCTTATGTCTGTACGTTGATCTTTAACTCAATCAAAAAGTGTTTCTCCTATTTATACATCCTTAGTTATGTGTGATGACTCATAAGATTTGTTACTTAAGGAAATAAGCGTGCTACAAGTCCATAACAGTATTAATTGTATTGAAAAGAAATAGTTAAGTACCAAGTTTCATTATTGTAGTCCAAACTGTTCCTGAGATGTTGCAGGGCAGAAGAAAAATACAATTCAAAATTATTGTTATCTCTTGAGGTAAAGGTATCTCATCAGCCTAGTCAACGAGTTATTTTTGAAAAAAATTCAATAAAAGGGAAGACCAACAGGTTACGTTGTTAGGGGTATCTTGTAATTTAACATACTAAATGCCCTAAACCGTGGGGGAATAGAAAAAAAGAGAGAGAATAGTCTTTTTTGTTTTTTTCTCATGATTCAGTAGAAGTTGCTTCTTAAATTTACACTTATTCAAAATTAAAGACGGTAAAATATTTTACATATTTTGTTCTCATCCACTTTTGTATCTGTTACAGTTTATTACATAAAAGCAGTCGTAAGTCGGTAATTACTGAAAAACTCCTTTTCGCCAAACTTCTGTCTTCAACTTCTACAGTTTTCATTCCACAGAAAATGTTTCAAATAGGGAAATTTGTAAAGAATTACGGGATAGATATGGTATAAGAATTTTGGTTAAGTTTAAAAGTAACTTACATGTATAAGTTACTTCAGAAGTATAATGCAACGTTCGAGGACTTTTAGTATACCCCGAACGACGTCCTATAATCGGGTTTCCCGCTTATTGACTTTCCTTATAGACCCCATTCGTTGACTGGACTTTATTTTGGGATAAATTCTAATATTTCCGTTTCTAGTACTGCAATGTTTACCTAACGTTATAGTGCCTTGTTTTGAGTATAATTGTTTTACTTTCAACTAATTGATTGGTTTGAACCACAAATGATACACGATCCTTCTGTAACACCAATCAGCTAATTAGAGAATAAATTAACAATGGAAGGCAGATACAACTGCGGTACAGCACACCGAGCCTCAGGCAGTCAATCTTGTACAATGAACTATAATAGCATTTATCGAACTCTTGTTTATTCCCGAATTACGCCTAATTAATAATTTTAGAGATGTCAAGCTGCAGGCTAAAACTATTAATTGTATTGAAGCCAAGCATGAACTTCAGCCAGTTTTATATCAATGTACAATTCTGGAAATTGTCAAAACACGATACTCGTATGTTGAGCTTCTGCCGCTTTATTGTTAGTCGGTTTCTGTATTTAAAGATTCAAAAATTGTTTTTAATTTTACTTTTATGGTTTTAGTGAATATCTTGATATAAAAGTTTTTTGTAGTTTAAGATAAAATGTTCCGTGTTCAGGAGCAAAGAACGTTCTTTTTGTGACAAAGATATGTTTTTACGTATTAAAGAATATCCGATCAAAGTTTTTTGCTTATGCGGCTTTCGAGATGATCAGGGATACTCTTTAAAGCGTCTACGCCCATAAGTATGTTTTATCTTTTCGGGTTTCTGTAATTTTTAAAGCAACTTTGTCAGCATTGAATCTCATATAAATCAGTAATCATTCTAAAACCAACATGTATATAGAGGTTTATATCCTCCTCCCTAATAATTGCCTTTCAATTATAAAAATTGGGTTTTCCTAATGTACTGGTTATGATATTTTAAATAGTTATCGGAAATGGATTATGAATTTATAATTAATTTATATAGAATCTTATCAGTCTTTTCAATAGTTGGAGATATTTCCACAGAACTGTGTGGAAAATTTTCCCCTCACACGTATAGATGTGTCACATACAAAGCACACATTTGTATTATCGGTACTAGGAATAGTAAATTAAAGCTTTCAATAGTTTTCTACTAAGAATCGTACCTATAGATAACTAATCAATAATTTTAAAACAATCTGATTCAAATACTTTAGAAATTTAAATGTATTTTGTTAATAAAGTGAAACTTTTTTTTAACTAGACAGAAAAGGGGTAATATATAATTTCAAGTAGTGTTATAATCCAAAATCAATCAAATCAAATTCCTGTAAAAAATATTACGTTGAAAGAGAATCATCTAGGTTTTTCTGTTAACACCATCTCGGAAAAATTTTATTTATAATTAAAAACTTGAAATAATCTGGATTTTCAAAACTGAAGGGTTTTAGAAAAGCTTTTTGAGGCTTTTTAAAAGAACATAAAGAGTATACTATTCAATAAAATCTATAATTGACGCACATGTATTGAAGAAGCGTTCTAGTTCACCGTAGAGAAAAATATGGCGGTGTACGTTTTTATGTATAGTTATGCAAAACATAAACGATTCATACGGAAGAGGTGTGTTGATGTCCGGGATTATCTCGTTAGTTCTGAGTTCAGACACCAGAGCTGCGCCACGTAACTTTCATTCTTATCGTTCAAATACTTACTACCTGAGCTTTTCACTCAACAGATGGCAGTCCGATCGTTTTCTTTTTCAATGCTTCAACCTTTAGCACTGGGTGAGTTATCTCGTATCTAATACAAAAAAGCTAATAAACAGCGGTACAGCGAAAAATCGGATCAGTTTTTCATACATGATAAAGAAGGTTTCTAAAACAGGAAATTGACTACAAAAATCTAATGAGCCAATGATCATGTTTATGTAGTTTTTTATCGTCGCCAACGCTGCTAATTTGATGACTGCACTAAAAATGACGGATTAATTAACAGCGACACCATTTTATCACGATGTTCCTCGTTCTTCACATCATTAAGCTCTATTGCAAGAGGAATAATGACTGCTGTGTATTCGTTTTAGTGCGAATTAGGCCAAAAAGTAACGTTGTGAATTTTACGTCAAGATAAATACTTGTAGGTGTTCATCCCTGTTATAAGTACCTGTTAATTTGTCTTTAGCGACAGATTACTGTACTAGGTAAGCTAAATGTAATTAATACAAAGCGAATTGAAATTTTCGTTAAGTAATTAGAAGTTTTAACAGAAAATAAACATTCGGATAGTGCGTTTTAACCGATTTCACAGACTTTAAGAACCTAGAAGACAAATTGAAAATTAGGAAAATCAATTCTCGAGAGGCACCAAACAAATTTTTTCATACTGTAATATTTTTTGATAGTAGATTAAACAGAATATCTTTACTTAGTTCTTAAAAAAGCCAGACAAAATTTAAAGTAACGTTATAAAGGGTTGTTTCTGTTGTGCTTCTGTTTTTTTTTTTTTTTTTTTTTTTTTTTTTTTTTTTTTTTTTTTTTCTGAATTCCCAGTGCCCATAATTTATTTCTTTTTGATAGCCTTTAGAAACTTAGTGTAAATGTGAAAGTGGAATTTTGTTTATGACTTGTTTATGACTTTTTTGCCCTATTTGGTTCAGACTTCATTCTCTATCGACGTTTCTATTCTTGAGGTAGTAAATTTATTATGAAACATATGTTTTACTAAGAAACTGAAGTACACTATATTGCATGATGTAGTGCATATGTGGAATTAGATAATTGGCGAGTACGTTATAGTTTAGGACAATTATAAAATCCATTATTTGTTCAAAACAATTAAAACAAAAAATCTTATATTTTTATATTTTTCTAAAATTAAGGAATTGAAGATACTTATAGTAAATGCTGTTTTCACTAGGTATATGTGTATATGTGTGTGTGTGTATATATGTGTATATATATATATATATATATATATATATATATACACATTCTAATTTTAATTTCTCTCTTAATAAAGACCAAAATATCAATATATGGATTTATTGCTTTGTGATATAAGACATTTTAGTATTATTTAACGTTAATTGGAATACTTTGTTAAATATTTTGAATTGCACTACTTGAATATTTTTGTAGATTTTATTACCATTAGATATCTAAATGTTACATATTTCTTCTTTGTTAATATAAAATATTTACTTCCGTTTTTCAGTATTTTGTGGAAATAAATTCGATTTGACTTCAGTTTCAGGTTTTCTGGGATCTAGCCGAAATGATAAACTTTCTTTCCTTCTTCTGGTTGGCGATTTTGGTCTCGGCTTTTCCAGAAAACGTATACAAGTTAACTGTTGATTATTAGCTAACATAGACTCATCAGGATATGTCTAGAACCCAAAGTCTTTTAACAGTTAGCTATTGAGCACGAAAATACAATCAGTGCCTTGCTAGTACTTCTGTATACATAATCTCCACTAATATAAATATAATCTGTTTCACTATTTGTCTGCATCACAGGGATGTTGAACATCCTCGTCATGCTGAAAAAATGTTATAAAGACCTATAATCATATATTAAAAATATTATACTGTACTTATTGTATTATCCTTACTAACAAAAATACAACGTGTTCCGTAACTTTTCAGCATGTAGAGGATGTTGAAAATCATGCTGGTGACGTAACCTCCCTAACGAACGAACAAAAACCAAATGAACATGATTCAAACGAGGTATTTATAAGCTATAATATCATAAACTAACAATATTCTAATGTACTGTTGTATACATAATCCCTTACTAACATAAATGTGTTAATCTATTTTTAAGTCTGACGAGGATGTTGAACATCAGCCTCATAATAACGCAACGTCCTAACTAACGAACAAGACGAATCAAGTGAAGATGATGCAAACAAGGTGAGGTATTTGTAATTGTTGAAATCGCTAATTAATAATGTATTGCTTTTATTCACTAGAAATATTGGATGGATTATTCGTTTACAAAGTATGAAAATACAACCATTGGCCAATTAAATAATTTGTTTCATTGTTTCCCAAATTGGGAAAGATGTCAAACATTAGATTAATATTCTCCCTAACTGATGAACCCTTGGAATCAAGTGAAGGTGATGCAAACAAGGTATTTATAACTGTAAATGTTACGCAATAAAGAAGTATTGCTTTATCTTTAAAAACTTTATAAATTATAATAATCAATTATGAATATCAACATAAAATTGTTTAGTTACTATTATTTTGATATAAATAATTTTCGGAAAACATATCAATAACTTGAGTCAACATTAGGAATAAAACATGTTTAACAACATTATATCAATATATCAACATCTCATCACAAAGAAATCATGTGAACGTATTCCTAACAATGTCTCCATATCTTTAGTAACTTATATGAATGATATAGTAATAATACATAATGTCTATCAGACTTAACAAATCTTACTTAGTTGTAAGGCTATTTTTTTTTAATTATTAACCTTCAATTTGATTATTATACCCCCGCCCCCCCCCCCTCTCTCTCTCTCTCTCTCTCTCTCTCTCTCTCTCTTCTCTCTCTCTCTCTCTCTCTCTCTCTCTCTCTCTCTCTCTCTCTCTCTCACCCCCCCCCTCAAACACCGACAGCAAACACGTTTAACGTTCAGTTCAGGAACGACCATTCCAAATTAAAAAACAGCATCATTCAATCACGATGTCCCTACACCTGTAGAATATCAGCAAGAAGCTGAGGCAGATATATTTAGATGTAGAAGCTGCGGAAGGAAATTATGGTCATAATCGATGAAATTTAAAGCAATTTTCGCATATTCTGTCATAAGAGGGATTGTTATTAAAATATTGCATTGAGAAAAGTTTCACTTGACTATTTTTTGACCCACTACACCTGAATATGATTTTCTGAAGAATTAAAAAACAACATACTCGTACCAAACATGACAATGCATTTTGATTCAGCGAGGAATTATACATAAAATTACTTTTCAAACTATTCTAACTTAATAGGTTTGAAATTCTCTTAAACTGTGTAATACAGTGATATAGCTTAAGAAGATACATATAAAGCAATAGAGAACCAGATGTAAAACAGAAGCTGAATTTAATAAATGTTTAAGAACATAACACTTTTGACACTATAGAATGAGAACGTGAACAGCATGTTACCCTCTTTTCTTTAACAATAGCAAACAAAAGTAGCTCAGACATAATTCCAACTTTGTAAGTTCTCAATGTTTATATGAACACCATCAAATACGGAGGGGTGACAAAATGAAATTTTGTTTGCGAGGCGCTTATCTCCATTTGCAGAGCGAGAGAAGGCGCGATACGGAAACAATTTGTGAAAACTGCAGTTGATATGACTTCATCACCGACGCACTGTGCGTCTGCTGATACCAAGTCAGCTTCACTTTTCACTTTATTCTCAAATAATATTGGCAAAGTGCTCTGAATCATCTATAACATGTAATAAAAATAGTTACTGACTGAATCGAATATACCGCATGAACCTAGAGACGGTATAAATTTTGCTTCAACTAAATCGAGCAATATTTAATGAGGACGTCAGTGTTCCTTGTACTATTCCCTTGACGTCTGCCAAATATTAAGGGAGATGTTACTACGTGTAGGTCATATTACTACTACATTTATAGTAGTAAAATGTAACTACAATATGTGCAACATTGTAAGAAGATGCATCTAGTTTCAAACTTATATAACACAGTTCATTGATAATTATGGCTATGCTCGAAATTAACGATCATATGTAAAAGTAGTTTTGAAATGCCCTCTGGGAATTGGGATTGCTGACTTCGCCTAGTCCTTATATTGAGAATATGGCCATCCAACATTTCCAAGTCAAGAATGCAGTGCAATATAGTGCAAGACCAGTTTAGAAAACTGGTAAAATATATTGGCTGTAGACATAGTGATAAGTTAGTGTGAACATGAGAAATAAGATATATATAAAGTCAAAAGAGATATCTTAAGCCAGCAAATATCAATTAATCATTTGAATAAAACACCTTTGATTGTCAAATGCGTTTTATTCGATAAACGATCCATGACAAAAGAACCTTCAAGAAACAAAATGCACATCGGGGATTAGATATTTTTCACTAATGGAATGGATTACATTACAAGTGATGGAAGTAGACGCGTTTTGATCGAAACCTACTTGACAATTGAACTATTAGTTGCTCCTAGCCGTTCACCAACAAGCAGAATTTAACAATGGCTCCAGATATTTCACTAGAAGTGCTACTACAAGCGCAAGTTCGTGAAGTATTCCATAGGAAGAACGAGAGTACTTCCTAGCACTTTATGCTAGAATTGGCTCAAAATAATGGTTATTTTGGGATTGTAATGAGTCGTACATAACACATTGTTGAAAAACTAGAGTAGATTACAGAAGTAAAGTTTTATTTCAGTTTTTGTAAAATAGCTAAAATGAAATATAAAAAAATAAAAATTCGTTGTTATGATTCAAAATGACTCCCTAATTTTAATTCCTGTGAAATATATGTCGTGTATTATAGAGACAGAATAGAGTGTATATATTGGGAACTCTCCAAATGAAAATGGACTTAGATAAATCTCCATTACCTCAGAGATTCTATAAAATTTGCTCCTTTAAAAGACAAGATTCCAGGTGACAGTTTAAAAGCAGAACATAACGTTTTGAAAACGTGATGCAAATAAAAGAATAAGTAAAGGATGCACTGCCTATACTGCCACGATTCAGAGAGAGAGATTACTACCAATGTTTTTTATCTGATGTTAGAAAATAAAATTATCCAGGAGCCGGCATACCGAGTCTGTGTTGGTCCGAGTGGGCAGTCTTTCCTCTAGATATTGTTACAGCTTACAGCACAAGAGTTGCTATACCACTTGCCGCGTAACAGGCTTCCCTAAGGTTGCTTGGAAAATATCAAATCTTTAGGTCATTTCATTCTCGAGATGTTCTGTAGACAGAAAGATAAACAGAAATTATCACAAATGGTTGGACATATGTCATGCACCACGTATATGCACGTCATATTATAGAATACATTCTTATCTGTGTAGAAATAAAGTCTCATGCAAAGTCTATTTCAGGTCATTTCATTCTCGAGATGTTCTGTAGACAGAAAGATAAACAGAAATTATCACAAATGGTTGGACATATGTCATGCACCACGTATATGCACGTCATATTATAGAATACATTCTTATCTGTGTAGAAATAAAGTCTCATGTAAAGTTTATTTCAGGTCATTTCATTCTCGAGATGTTCTGTAGACAGAAAAATAAACAGAAATTATCACAAATGGTTGGACATATGTCATGCACCACGTATATGCACGTCATATTATAGAATACATTCTTATCTGTGTAGAAATAAAGTCTCATGTAAAGTCTATTTCAGGTCATTTCATTCTCGAGATGTTCTGTAGACAGAAAAATAAACAGAAATTATCACAAATGGTTGGACATATGTCATGCACCACGTATATGCACGTCATATTATAGAATACATTCTTATCTGTGTAGAAATAAAGTCTCATGCAAAGTCTATTTCAGGTCATTTCATTCTCGAGATGTTCTGTAGACAGAAAAATAAACAGAAATTATCACAAATGGTTGGACATATGTCATGCACCACGTATATGCACGTCATATTATAGAATACATTCTTATCTGTGTAGAAATAAAGTCTCATGCAAAGTCTATTTCAGGTCATTTCATTCTCGAGATGTTCTGTAGACAGAAAAATAAACAGAAATTATCACAAATGGTTGGACATATGTCATGCACCACGTATATGCACGTCATATTATAGAATACATTCTTATCTGTGTAGAAATAAAGTCTCATGCAAAGTCTATTTCAGGTCATTTCATTCTCGAGATGTTCTGTAGACAGAAAAATAAACAGAAATTATCACAAATGGTTGGACATACGTCATGCACCACGTATATGCACGTCATATTATAGAATACATTCTTATCTGTGTAGAAATAAAGTCTCATGCAAAGTCTATTTCAGGTCATTTCGTTTTCGAGATATCATATGGAAATACAGAAATGAAATTGCTCCAGCTTTTTTAAAATTTGTCGAGTTCGCTAACGCTCAGCCAATAATTTACGGTACTTTTTGCAGCAGTGCCTGAGATGGAAATCATCCCATCATATCAAACTATAGAATACGATAAAATAATAATAATTATTATAAACTTAATGCTTTGTATATTAATATTAATGTAATGTAATGCAATATTAAGACTATTAAATCGAGTTGTGAAATTAACTTGGTCTGCTCGGTCGGAACAAATGAAGAACTGATGACGCGTGTAATGACAATTTCGGAGTCTGCAGGATCAGAACCTTGAGTGCCCTTCAACAGTCCTTCAGCTCTGATAAAGGGACGATTCAAGGAGAAGGGCAGGACAATTAGGAGAACAATTCGCCAAGCTCCTGAAGTTGAAGAGGGAGGCAGTGACCAGAATTTAATCTGTTCTTGACGAATTATAAACTAAAGATAGTGCTTGCTAATATATTTACTAACTTCTTTGTTATTAGTTTTTATATTATTAAAAATGTTTCAAAACTAAGCATAAATAGGAGTTCCACAAGGTTCAGTGTTGGGACCAATTTTGTACATTATATATGTCAGTGAATTCCCACATTACATTAAAGACTATTGCACAATTCTTATGTAAGCAGATAATCCTTGAAATATTTAGCAGTAGCATTTTATATTGAAATGAGTAGTTTCACAGTACTGCTAAAGTATTGAATTAGTATTAAATGAAAATAAAAGTGAATAGCAATTAGCTATTTTAGCAATGCAAATGGATCATCTGTGTAAAAAGCTCAGCTCAGAGCCCTATATGTGTTGCGACAAATTAGATAAAAGAAATTAGTGACGAAAAAGAGACAAGAACTACGTACTTCGCTCTATTTTAGACACAATTTACATATGGAATGGTAGTATGGGGTAGTTCTAAGAATTCTCATCCTCAAGAAGAAAGCAATCCAGATACTGGCAGGATTTGGACCCCGGGACTCACGTCGTGATGCTTTTAAAGACCTAAACATTCTGTGTGTTTCTAGTGCTTTCCATGGTAGAGAGTCCTATTTGTACGTACTAGCAAACCTGAGCAAAAGCACTGACATCCACAGGTTCAACATCAGAGCCGCCAACAACTACACTCTGCAAGCCCACAGACCGAGGTTCTTTGGCAAGCAACTAGGTGCTAAGTTCCTGAAGATTTTTCCAGAGGAATTGAAAAGGAGCCAGTGCTGCTGAAGTACAGAACGAGATGACCAAGAGGCTTCTTGACAGATCATACTACACTATTGAGTAAAAAATAAGCTGTAGGTGAAACATGTGAATTGAATAATGTAACTTTTCTTTTTCTCAACTACAATGTTTCTCAACTACAATATGTGACGCCAAAACTATTCTCCATAAATATTTTAACAAAGATATTTGTCTATGGTCTATCTAAAAATACCCCTTGTTATAAAACATGTTAATAGCCTAGTAAGTAATGCAGCTGCTGAAAAGTGAATTACATGTTCAGATAAATTACCTAAACAACAATATTTTTAACAGTACGTTTCCTGACTTACACTCAAAACTCAAATTGTGTTGTGTAGCGTAAATATTAAGGGTAATATATCGTATAATTACTTCAGCATATTAATTATCAATTGAAGACGAGTGATTAGTTATTGTACGAATGCAGGTAAGTAGACCGGAGCTTACTCACCGTACGAGTGACATCAAACATGTTTGACGTTTGTGGTTTGTTTGAAACATTTAAGACCACTCTAAAGGTATTTTGACAGACAATACGCTAGCGGTTCTGTCGTTGTGAGGGGATTAATTACACCCCGTCTACACATCAAACCCTCAGTGCTGAAGCAGGTTTTGTTAATATAGCGTTTATTGTTTCTTATTCTGTTACTGTATACAATAAAAACAACTTACAAGGCCACCGACGGAATATATGTTGAAGACTTTAAAAGATTTGCCAACAATATCAATTTGTTACACCTCATGTGGCCAGGAATACACAGCTGTCTGTTACTGAAAAGTTTGCAACTTATTAAGAAATTTTAAAATTGACCAAAACACGATTAGTGTTTTAGTCAATATTTGCGATTAATAGTGAACACGATGTTCAAACTGTAGGTCAGTTCGTGTTCAGGATATATCGTGCGGACAGACAGACAAAAACATTTTTCCAGCCCCTGGACTGATATATTTCGCTAAAGCTCAGCCCATAATCTGTCCATTGTGGGCTTTCATTGCTTCATTTTTCATTTTTATATTCGTTTTTGTCTTTGATCAGGCAGACATAATATAGGATCAGATAAAGTCCCAAAGGAACGATTTGCTGTGAGAAACAAAACGAACATTTTTCTAAAGAACAACAAAAATTATTTCGATGACAAAATACATTCTTGAACTTGTAAACTAAGTACTTTCGCTTTTCTAGACTTTACGACTGGAATTTAGTGTGGACAACATTACTCTTTGTAAACGTAAGGAGTTTTAGTTTTAGTTGCCATCAAAACTATTCAATGTGTAAAGCAAAACATCAATTAAAGCCAAAGTGTAAATGATTTTAAATTTCTAAAAATTGAATTGGATTTCTCACAATAGTTATTTAAATATAAAGATAAAAAATTAAGTTTCGCTATTAAATGTTAATAACAGTCCAATTAGGTTTACTTGAATATTTTTAGCTGTTATTCTTTAATTTTTTTTCAATTCACAACAGAATATTTATAAATGTTTGCCACGCCTAGAATTTTGGTGATTAGCTTCATGCGAATATAATTTCACAATAATCAACAATATTTAGTACATTAACGCAATACGACAAACATTTCTACCTTATTTACTCAAAGATATTAACATTGTACCAGTTTCTATTATGATAAACTAAAAAAAGTTATATTTAAAGATGCAATCGTGGTTATGAATAATTTTTTAAAGGAATTTTTCTTTTCAGTTTTGTTTTATTTTGAACTTGTTTAGTTACATGGAGCTGAAAATACTATAAATACTTTAACGGCAGCTACAAATTTAAAATGTTCATTGAAAATTTCAGGTAATAATACAACTACTGCAGTTCAGTTGCAGGGTAAATTATGCAAAGAGATTTGATCCAACGTTCTTGGAAGGATCATCAGAATTATGTAGTCTGAACAGCTTTGCTATCAAATACCTCATCATTCAGCGAGGAATATACAGATGTTCAGACCGAAGTTACGAACGTCATTGGCAGAATTCATCTCCAGATACTGCTTCTGTCAATTTCGTCTCAGATACGTGTACACACAAAGTTAGCACTTGCATCTCAATACCGTTCTATCCTGTAACTTATATGATTTAACTTAGAGGTGCAAGAACTTATCGGGACTACTTGTTGCTTGATATGCAATACCTATCCCAATCGGGATAAAGGTCAAGTTAGACATCATTTCAAAGTTTTTATACTATAAAAGACCAATAATATGTCTACATTATTAATAAAAGCCATAATATGAAGTTAACATATAATTTTTTGAGTAAGAAACATAAATACAAAGTATAATCCTACTTGATTTTTAACAAAAAGGAGAAACATTTAAGTTATAAAGGTCCAAATAATGTATTTGAAAAGTTGGTTCTTTTGAAAATGTTTAACTTTTTCTTTAAAACTTCCTCTTTATCTCAAGAAAAGCTTTTAATATATAAATCCTGTACGAAAAATTAAATAGTATTTTTAATACTTTTATAAAATGGAGTTTTAAAATTTGTTTCTTAATACACCTTAATTTTAAAGCCATGAAAATAATGTTGCCTATTTGCTGATTAATTTACTTTTTGAATGGCATAAACATGGTAATGGTCATAATCGTTTTATTGGTTGCATTAGTTCCATTGCTCTTGTTCAATAGGAGCATTAAAATTATTAGAGATTCCAAACGCTTAAATTTAATGTTATAGTAATAATAATTTCTTAAGGATAATTTCCTGAGGAAGTGATTTTATGTATCGTAATTATTAAGTGATGTGCCTCAACCCGAAATAAATGTGTACATATAAATACAAGTTTAGCCTGTAAAATAAGTTACGATCCTCCTCAGCATTAGTATCAAAGAAAGATGAATATTAAAGGTAAAAATAGTTTGGATCAGAAGTGTGTCCTTCTATGGCGCTCAATACTTGACCCAAGGAACACACAGTAATGGAACATTAAAAATTACCATTTTGTAGGACTTTTCTTAAAATTTGTCATAGTTACTCTACGATATATAGCCTATATTTCAGAAATGTATCCAAGTTCCATTCCTCCATCTTTATCCATTTCACTGTATAATGTATGATCTTTACATATGGAAAACAACTCATTATGTAAGTATTGATATGTGTAAGTATTATTGATGATTTTTATAATTTTTCCAATAATAATATCTGTATCCATAAAATTCAGCATTCTGTACTGTTGTAGAATCCACCCCAATTACAAAATTAGATGTAGGTCTATGTAGATGTATTGCTTCTCATAAAACATAATTATTTTTAACTAGAAGTGCAAAATTAATTTAAATTATGTTTAGTATTTTTCTTTTCATATGTATAATTTATTAGTAAAATTGTTTTTTTTTTCAATGCTAGCCCTGTTTGAAATGTTATCCTGAATAAATATACAGTTGTACATATATACTTATATATTATTAGTATATAAAAAAAAACAACTAAAAACTTTACCACATTTTATTTATTTACTGAAATAAATTAATTTAATATCTTGTGATTTCTATTTTCCCTTACATTGTGTTGTTAGGCCAGTGAAGTCCTCACTATTTGTTACATATAACTGTCATAAATACAACGTAAATGGCATTTAAAATATACTTTAAGGCAACTTATTTTAGCATAAAATATTGCAAAAGAATAAATAAATACTTATGATTGTTTAATTTAGTATCTTTCGTGCTCAATAAAAGAGATTTGTCTTGAAAATAGGTCGAAACCTAGTTTTATAAACACAAATCTTTGTGAAACGGACAAGATGGTACGATTCTAAGCAGACACTGACTGATAATCAGGATTTTCAGGATTTTGGAGATACTTTTGCAAAAAAAAAAACTGCTGCGATTGAAAGTAATAGGCAAGTTTGCGTGGAAGAAAACACCTTAACCTGATAAACTATTTTGAAAATCTCTAATCCCTAAGAAGTGTATGTAAATGTTCACTAATATATTACTATTCATAAAATTGTAAATTTATTAGACACCCATTCTTCATGAGATTAATAACTCCTGATTGCAGTAGCAGGACCTGTCTGTCGCTCGTAAAGTTAAATGCTCTTCCAGCGCGGCGTAAGCCCCTCCCTACATAACTACAATTACGCTCAGTTTATTGCCACAATAAACCTTCATAGTCCTGTGTTATCAGCGTTATCAGTATTGCTTGGGCTCACCTATTGGGTAAGTCCTCAGTAACATTTTCAGTTAAAACAATTAAGCGCAAAAACGCTAACCTTGTTAGTGTGAATAATTACCACTTCCTCTTCCAAATTTTGTTTGAAAGTTAATATGATACTTCCACTATTTTACCGTCCGAATTTATCCTTACCATGGAACTAAAAAACTACATTACTTTTAAGAACATGCTTTTATTTGACTTACTACGAAAATTAAACGTCATTATGACGATCGGTTCTGTTTGTTTGCCTCCAAAAGGAAGTGATGTCGACAAGAAGGAGGCTACTCTGTACCCATATTTCTATTTATTATGCTCTATTATTATGCTGTAAAAGTAGGTACAAACATACGTACGCCTTATAAATATGTAAAGTTAACGCTCTTGTGATCTGAGCCTAAATTGAGTTACTATTTAGGACCATTGTTTACAAGAAAGACCAAGAATATTATTGTCTACGAACGGAAAGCCATAACCAACGTTTTTGCCCTCTTCATACTCATACGGGACAAACAATGACAGTGCAAAGAGAATTATCGACAGCCGTTGTCTTGCTTGTTTCTTGAGCAGCTTTAGTGAACAAATCGCGTGAAATGGAATTGTTTGGTCACTTCATTCATGTGGCACACACTCTGGTAAAACCACTGATGATATACATAATTTGTGCAAATGTATAAAATATATAAAACAACTAAAAATGTATTTTGTTTTTAACAATTAGGAAATAAAACGTTGAACTCTTCAAAAGAAATCTTACGGTGCTTGTTATATTTATTTAAGCTGATAACGAACTTCTCCCTCATTGTGATCATTAGGAATCGTGTTACAACGACTATTACAATGGTTTAGTGATCATTAGAGTAAAATATAATACTTTAGAGTCGTTCTTAACTTGCTGGCAATTTTTAACAAGTATTTGCTGTTATCAAGTAACTTTTAAATCATTTGAAGTGGAGTTTCATATTTATATGATAATAGCAGTTACCCGCTGCATCGTTCCGGGTGAATTATATTTTTGACGCCAATAAAGCGGTTGCCTTGATACCGTATATGTCAATATGTGTACATTTATGGCGATTGTAATTTATTTCGGTTTTAGTAATTTTCGTGCCATAGCTGAATTTTCTTCAAAGTCGAGTTAGTTACATTATTTATAACTTAAGAATCCCTACGCCGATTATAATGATCTCTAAATTGTTATATTCGTCTCCGATCCGAATACCAGCATAACTATTCATTTAACCACTACTTTAAATTTGTTTACGTTTATAGTCTTGAAAAAGAATAAGCTTGATGGTAACAAAACTTCTAATTTTAACCTTTTCTGCAAGCACTGTTGACACAGAGTAAAAAGTATTTAGATAAGAAAATTGAAAGATTCAGTAAAGATTTACTTTAACTGTACGCTTTGATTATATTAATTATGCATTGCTTGGTTAGTACTGTAAGCCACACACAGAAGACAAAATTACTATTCAACTTTTACTACAAATTTTAAGACTGTTATAAAGCCTATTTTATTTGTCTTTTGATAGATGTAACCTTCTCAGGTCTGTGTGTGTACATGTGACTAAATTCAAACACTGTATTGACAGATAATGTGGTCATTACAATATAATTTTGTGTTTAAACTCTGTACGTTTAACACTTTATAACAATATTGTGTGCGAATAGATATCAAATCATTACACCAGGATTACTTTCATTCAGTTATACAAATAACACTGTTGAACACAGATTTCTTGTAAACTCCGAAAAGAAAATTCAGACTCGCCAATAGTCATTTCACGGTTCATTTATATGTCCGCCATGAATACAAACTGCATATTCTATTCGATGGGATATCCTGTCGCTGGGAAATTCCGTATTTCACTTTCAAACCACACAACAACACCGATTGCGTGGATGTAATGTACAATTTCCTTATATTTAAATTTGTTTGAAACTACTGCTTTGTTTTAAATTGAAGTTGTTTCTGTTGTTACTACGCCTGATATTGGTTGGAAGTAGGCTATATTATGATTTTTTTCAACGCTGAAGAATGTTTCTGGGGATTAATTTACATATCTCGTATTACAATAGAAATCTTTTCTTCGGCAACAATCAAGCTACGGTAAATCCGATTTGATATTTGTTGTGTAATTTTAAATTTGTTTTCGGATATAGTTATTATTAAAGTATTATTATGCGAATCTCTAGTCGGACTGCAGGCATCGAACATATTATCTCTAAATTATTAAATTCTTATTATAGTTGTAAGTAATAATCTCATTGTTGCTACACTCATAATGAATGTTCATGAGAAAAATAAATTTTGTACTGTATTTTCGAAATCCGGGAACGTTCCTTGATTCTAACTTCTAGAATACAGGTTTACCGATATTTGCCATCGTTTTGTTACAAAAATAAAACACGACGTTTCGAGGATTGGAATCTTTACTCTTCTTTACGGACGTGGATCTTTCACATTCACTAATGTGTGCAGTATGTGTTCTTTGTTTAAAGTTTGTTATTGACTATGGACATTTAGACAGGATAACAGGATTTCGGACTTTTGACATCGTAAAATGTTACAAAAGGTATAACACAACGTTTCGAGGGTTGTAATTATCCTCTTCGTCAGGTGGGGAGGTAGTAGTACATAAAAGAAGTAAAAAGTTCTTCTTTCTATTCTATGTTTGTATGTACCTCCCCCGCCTGATGAAGAAGATAGATTTCAATCCTCGAGACGTTGTATTATACCTTTTGTACCTGTATGTATTGTTCATTGGACTTTTTTTGTGCTTACTCGAACCAACCTGCACTAAGAACCAGTGCTTGAGTTCTCTTGATGTAAAACGTGGCCAAGTGTAAACTTTGACTTCGGCGAGTTCATCCTTTCAACATTACAGATCATCCATCTTCAATAATACTTTAAACAAAGAATTATAGAAAACTTTTACAGGATTCTTTCGAGACTTACACGTTCGTAGTGTGAGTATTATAATCCAATGCTAAATTAGTATTCAAGTATTGCAGTATCTGTTTTGGCAAAAGTCCGTATTGGCAAGATATCGAAACAAGAGCAGCTGTTGTACTGATGCAATACAGGTTACACTAGGTTCCAAACAGCTGCTTAGACAGTACAACAAAACTAGAGAGCCAATATGACGTAATTGTTTATTTGTTTGAGAATTCGCTCCAATCACGTCATCGCTACTGAGTGGCAAAACGAGTTATTGTTTATAATTCGTTGCAGACATCCCGTCAGTGGCTATAAAGAGGGAGACGCTCAGCCATTAACTGTACACGCGACGTGGCGGGTAGAACCTCTGCGAGGCTGTTTATGGCGATTTGGACAAAATGGGCTTCTGGCGAGGTACTAAACCTCACCCCATTAACCGCTCGCCAGCCACGGCAGGATGTCTCTATCCATCCCTTAAAGCTGGGCGAGTACTATCGGTGTGGATAACAGTAACAGGTTCAGCTAACGATGGAGTCAAACTCGATCTTGCTTATGTAGACATAAAGTTCATGCAAAATAAGTCCATAGCTCTATTCTTTTTCGAGACGTCTTGCGGAAAAACAAACATAAATTAATTTGAGACAGTGCTCTGAGTGATAATGTGTTCACTAAATTCCAGCAAAGTCCCATAGAAGGACATTCAGAATCAACGAAGTCGATCTCACCTACGTAGAATAAAGGTTCATGCAAAACTCTGTATGCTTAATTTGATCTCGAGATATTTCCATGATTGATACGCTTCACTAACGCTTAGTCACATTCCATACAGTCATGCAAAATCATCGAAATATGTTTTTTTCTATACACAAATGAAGGTCATGTACAATTTTAAATATATAACTCAATTTGTTTCCAGCGATAGCCCACTAATAAGCTAGACAGAAGAAAAATTGTGCCACCACCCCCAAGAGTAATAGTCTTTGCCAACTCCCATGGTTTGGCTTCACTTTAAGAGTTAACTCCGACTGCTAATGTTAAATCTTTGACAGTACCAAGAATGTTTTCCATGTTACGACGACGATAGGACTTCAATTATTAAGATCACATATGTTATTGGCTTACAAATTGATACCATTAATATCAAAGCACCAGCTGTGATAAATAAATTTTAACAGTGATTACTTATGTCTATTTGCGTTCATTATAGTTCCTAGTACTGAGTTACTGTTAAATTGTTTGGTCTAAAGTAATATTTATTTCTGTTTTACTGACTCATTTTAAAAAAAATGTTGAAATAATAGTATGAATAGTTTGCTGTAGTCCTCTTACCAATAAAATAAGAGAATCTTTAAATGTAAATATAAACTCAGAACAAAAGTTGATGTGTAACTAAGGTAAGCAGAATAATAATTCCAAGTTTTCTACACATAACGTAGCTACGGGTTTATTCATTTTGAATGTTGATTTTAGATCCAATTCACCTTTCTCTTGGTGCAGCGTCTGAAATCTGACGCTGGTACAGACATTGTGCACCTGATGAGAATGTAACAATACCTCCTCACCTAGTTTATCCACATGTTATAGCATAGGTGTTTCTTATGTCGAGGAGATGAAAAGAGTTTATTTTCAGCTTCTTATTCGCCGACTTTATTTGACTCTCTTCACACGAACATGACTCCAGGAATAAAATCAGTCACAGCGTCAGATTTAAGACCTTTCAAGCAGAAGAAGGTAAACTGGACATTGAAAAAGAATAATAATAATAATAATTATATTATGATAGAACCAATATTAAAATGTATGGAGTTGAAATTGCCACTAACGAGTAAGCGCCGTAAGGTTGTGGGCACAATGCATTGAGAAATGCACTCTGGTCAAATTTTGAACCAACTTATAACATGGACTTGGGCTCTAATTCTTTGAATTCTGTAAATCAGTTACTATTTATTGTGGTTTAAAGTTCTTCCTGATTATGAAAAGGTACACAAACTTTATTATAAAATCTAGGCCAAAATTTTACCAGTTATAAGTTATATCAATGAGAGGTATCTTAGGAAATAGTTGTCAATAAAAGCCTAACTAAATTTTCGTCTCCACTTTAACACATAACTTTTCTTATCTTTAATAAAAATTTGCGCATTTTGATAAAGAAAAGGATTTAATTTATAGTGAATAACTGAAATCCTTATTAGTTTCTACTACTATCATTATCTACAAAATGGGACTTTTATTTGATCTAATCAACACTAATGGCTGGATGAAAAGAGATTTCCCAATATTAGATTTCTAAAAAAGTTGAACACCAGCATAAAGAAAAACTTGCATTGGCGTCACCAACTTAAATTTATAACTCTGTGCCATTGCCAAACGATTGACAATTTTAGCAAAAACGCAAATCAGCTGTGAGTTGCAACAAATTTTACAGAGGTTTATTCTAGCTCGTTTGTTTTTAATTCTCGAAAGTAAAACAATTATTTCTAAAGTTATATTTGTTTTGGACGTAAATTGTCATGATTCTCATGTGTGATTATAAGACTCCCCATATATAGAAACTCAGATCCAACCAAGCATGTTAAAGCGTATGAATTGTTTGTAATATTATAAGCTAATGCCACGTAACACTATTGTTACCTAATTCTGGACCCTAAACCTGCGAGTCTGATTGTTGGCGGAACGCGTGTGAAAGTTGTATTGTCCATCACAAACTCTCGTCTGAATATGTTACTCCATTCATGCGTACAAGCAAAGCTCCTCAGATAAAGGTACACAATCTCAATGGACCTCTCCCTTCTCAAATACTCCCTCTACATTCACCGTCATATCATTCATATAACTTGGTTAAGTATCCCTCTGTCTATTCAAAATTATCACCGAGTTGTGTCCTTATTACTTGTGTCAGCCAATTCATTGCATGAATAATTTCCATAGTCAGTACGTTAAGTTATAATACTATTTGTGTAAAGTAAATACTATTTCCTTCAATCGAATTGGATACAACTAAAGTTTAAAAGCGATAAAGTATTTTTACGTATTGCATTAGATATTTTCAGGGTTTAAATGGTAGTGTACAATCGTGTTTTACAAACGAGTTGAAGCCAAGGTCAAAATTGAAATTAAGCAAAAAAATATATTTTTCTTAGAGTATATTCCTTAGTAACAAATACTTATATGTGTGTGGCTGAATAAAAGTATCAAGCAAAAATACTATTTAGGATAGTTCAAAGTATTGGAATTAAGAACGCAGGTTTAATTAGTCATAGTATACTTTGTGGTAAAATTAGAAACATATTTATTGGCGCAAATGAATCTCTTAGACGATATATATATAATGAGGTGAATACCATATTTTTTACTCAAAACACTAGCGGATGTGAAATTGTGCTGTCAAAAAACTTGAGAAATAAAGATCATATACACTAACACTGAAACATTGAAAATATACTGATCTCTGGAATTAAAGCAATCCCCGCAATTTTAAAAGGTTTTGCTGGAATCCAAAAACGGGGCTTCGCTAAAGGTATAAACGCGTGTATACAACACTAAACAATAGAGAGACATTTACATTCCCAGGTTATAAAGGTTTTATGGAAGCCATAACCCGGTTGTAATTGAAATTATGCCCAGACAGGGAAGGGTGATTGCGAAGGACATAAAGTCGGGTGTGACGTGTATAAACTCTGGGTATAGCCAAGTGTCAAACCTACCCCTACTAATATTACATTATATTTGAAAAATGTATTACAAAACTTATGTATCTCACAATGTAGGCTCAATTATATTTACGTGATCTTCACTGATATTTTTCAAAGAAAACAATGATGTACCTTAATAAATTCAGCATCTAGATGATATTCTATAGTAAATTGGATTTGAACTCCAAAAGTCCATTACCTTTACGTTGGGATTTTGTCCCTGCAGAAACTATTTAAGAAATAAAGCTGATGCGGATGTATAAATTAGCCATATTTACTGTACTTTGGTACTTTGTGGACTTACTGTGAAAATTACTGTCGGATGATCTGTCACGTGATCTGAGGTCGGGAAAGTACCCTGGCCATCAGTGCGGGATTCAGTGTCGCCTAAGACGCCATCCCGCACACTTGCCGGGAAAAGAAAAACATCCCAAGATTTTACATATAAACATATTAATGTAAACATATAAACATCTCAAAAATATAAACATCTTATAAAATCTTAACCATATGATGTTCCAAATCTCTTTATCCACCTTTTCAGGTACTGTTACTGAACCAAATACATACTAAAATATAATATTCAAATTTTTGGAAACTCCATAACAGCCACCATTTTGTTATTTCCTCTCTAAACTATTTTAAATTTGAGGACAGCTTGTTGTAATAAGTTGATATTTTCTGTACAGCTTTGTAATCTAAAGGTTTAATTATAGAAAAAGTAATTATGTTTAAAGGCTAAATTTTCAAAATTGCGGCTTCTTAGAAAGGCAAGCATTAAGATCTTAGAAATATATGATAAAAATTCACAGTTACTATATATATTAGTTTTGAAATTTAATTACAAATTCAGCAATACCAAGTCTAAGAAAATAGATTCTGAAAGAAATAACGAAGCTTCCGAAAGTTTAAATATGATTTTTATTTGTCTTTGGCCTAGGAATAGCAACTAAGATGGTTGGTAAAGGGATCTGGAACACTCTGTAATTTAATGACCAAGTTAATCGTGTGACAATGAGTTTGTAAAATGTTACATTGTAAATTGCTATCAACGTTTTGCTTCCTTTTTAAAGTTTTGCAGGGAGGGACCTGTTAACAACGCCTGTTCCGTTTTATATTCAGGGGAATCCACCTCTTCTGAAAGGCTATCAGAGCTCAATAAAGTGCTAAGTCGCAGTAACTCACCTCCTCCTCCTCTGTATGAGGAAATATGTATCACAAATAAGATTACTGCTGATCGTTTTTTAACCGTTATTTAAGTGTACATGTGGGGTACATGCCTTCTCGTTTAGACCTTGGTAATGCGTGCTGACATGCAATTAGGAGACTATAAATAGCCCTTTGAATAAAAAACTAGGAATTGAATGCTATGAAAAAACAGTATAAACTAATAATACATATATTTAATTATATTTTTTTACACCGAGTAGAAATGTTGTAGTGTATATCATCGTGTAGCTTAATAACAACAAAATAGAAAACGTCAGTTTCTCCTCGTTACGAAATACGGAGGGAGTGAGAACTATAGTTTTGTAAATAGAAAAGCTCGATTCATTGACACATATAAACAATAAATATAAATACAATATACATACAAATACAAATATAAACAATATTTTCTGCATATTTATCAAACTCCAGCTGAAAGTGTCATCATGTGTTTACTTTCAGTTAAAATCTTTTATAATTTATTGTAAATATTATCATAAATTTTTCAAATCATAAAATATTTCAGAAAATTTTCCAAATCTTCCTATTTATAAGGTTTTCAACGCATTTCCATTCCTCGGACTTTAATTTATATTAAAAGAAAAGAACTAACTTATTTGTTCAGCCGTTCTCGAGCTTAGCCCTTAGTAACACATTTTAAGATTCATTTTCATTCATAGGAAAGGTATCCTAAAAGTCATTAATGCATACACAGCATCTTTGACAAATCAAATACATTAATACATGTTCAGATAGTAATTTCACATAACTGACACACTGGTTTTGATGTCCGTCGCACTAATTAATTAATAGTCACCTCCATCCCTTCAAGAGGGCTGGTACTAAGGAGATTGATCTGACTCGGCTGAACCTCTCGAAGGGTTCTGAGTGTCGGATCTCAACATTTGCGGCTCGACTAATCACAGGCCGAGTGGATACCGACGGCTTCTCAATAGTTGAGACTCACTCGAGTCAAATTGCTCGCAGCCAATCGCGCTGGCCCACGAGAGGGAAATTGTTCTAAAGATAAGCTCTCTGAATACCCATTGAAATCTGCCACCTAATCAGGATCACCAGAACTGAATGACCCTTGGTCTCAACCGTCTGGCAGATTTATCGAGTACTACTAATCATTTAAGTTCCCAAATAATACTTTAGTTCAGTAAAATCTCTTTAAAAACTTGTTATACACTTTTACATTTTCAAATTCCGAATTGTATCTAGTGGAAGTTTTACAACAAGGGTCCAAAGCCAATAACGTTGGATCAATATGTGATTCATCTATAGACTGCCGCAAAAAAAATAAATAGTA
Organism: Homalodisca vitripennis; assembly: GCF_021130785.1. Classification (NCBI taxonomy): domain Eukaryota; kingdom Metazoa; phylum Arthropoda; class Insecta; order Hemiptera; family Cicadellidae; genus Homalodisca; species Homalodisca vitripennis. The sequence goes on from NC_060210.1 coordinate 22,893,757, forward strand.
CCATACAAAATATGACGTAAATTTAAAATTTTGAAACTACACATTATTTTTCTTCGTTTCAATTGTATCCTAAATCTAGATTAGGAGGTCTAATGTTTGAAATCAATTAGTTTTAGTCAGAATAAAAAAATACAATTTAAAATTATTTTTAGGTCGTTATGCTACTTTAAAAGGCAGAGAATTTAACCGGGAGGTCGCGCGTTCAATTCCTGCGTAGGTGAATAAAAATCTAGTAAATGACTTTGACCGCCCTTCAAGAAAAAACGTTATAAAAATGATTTAGCGTTGAAGGTAACTCTAGTAAAATATAGGTACCTTTTTGTAAGTGGAAAACAATTTTTTATAAAAAACATCATATTTTTAAAGTAATTTTAGAGCTTATCAGTTTTTTAAGAGATAACATTGTTAAACATTAAAAAAAACCTCCATAATTTACACGTAAGATAATGTCGTTCATAAATACCAACTTTCATCGTGTACCATATAGTCTCAAATCAAGTTGCTTTTAATATAGCACAAAACATAAATGTTGCGTAGCCTACACATGATTTTGTATAATAATTTGTTAGTGTAATTATTGAAACCGCAACAAGTACTTACTTTACTGAAGGCTTGATTTTTGGGGTAAAGCCTAAAACTTAACAAGCTTTGAAATTAAGACGTATTTGTGCTTTTACTAACGTCACATGCATAACAGATTTGGTGGAAATCTGCTCAACTAACACCCATATAAGCGAATCTGGATAATCATGTTAAACATATTTTTCACTTAGATTGTCTCAGATGGAGAGACCCTTTGTACCGTTACAACACTTAATTCTAACAACACTATATATGAGGTGGAAATTGGACTTTTATCAATTCTGGACGATTGTGACACTAATAATAAAAACTATGCAACCCAGCATAGAGGAAAACACAATGCTTAAAATGCAAACAAATAATTTAAACAATAGTTTTTCAAAGTTTGTTGTAGATATTTAATATATATCTAAACATTAAACTTTTAAACATACTTTTTATCGATTTTCGTTTTTTTATTTATTTTGTAAAGAAAAATAGATGTATGTATTTGGTAAGTCATTTAAACTTCATATACACTTTATCAATATGTGTAGAAAAATAAATGTATATCCAACGAACTGAGAAATTTGCATTCATAGTATTAACACGTCTACAATGTCTCCAAGCAAACACTAGAGATAATGTCAGCAAGATGCTCAACTCCTGCTGTGAGTAAACAGATGCTGACGCTATGGATATTATTAGCTGATTTGATTGCTGCTGCTGATGTCTCAGCTTCTGTCTCTCTGTACTGTATCTTTGCACACAAATACTACAGATGTCAGCAAGATGCTCAACTCCTGCTGTGAGTAAACAGATGCTGACGCTATGGATATTATTAGCTGATTTGATTGCTGCTGCTGATGTCTCAGCTTCTGTCTCTCTGTACTGTATCTTTGCACACAAATACTACAGATGTCAGCAAGATGCTCAACTCCTGCTGTGAGTAAACAGATGCTGACGCTATGGATATTATTAGCTGATTTGATTGCTGCTGCTGATGTCTCAGCTTCTGTCTCTCTGTACTGTATCTTTGCACACAAATACTACAGATGTCAGCAAGATGCTCAACTCCTGCTGTGAGTAAACAGAGGCTGACGCTATGGATATTATTAGCTGATTTGATTGCTGCTGCTGATGTCTTAGCTTCTGTCTCTCTGTACTGTATCTTTGCACACAAATACTACAGATGTCAGCAAGATGCTCAACTCCTGCTGTGAGTAAACAGAGGCTGACGCTATGGATATTATTAGCTGATTTGATTGCTGCTGCTGATGTCTTAGCTTCTGTCTCTCTGTACTGTATCTTTGCACACAAATACTACAGATGTCAGCAAGATGCTCAACTCCTGCTGTGAGTAAACAGATGCTGACGCTATGGATATTATTAGCTGATTTGATTGCTGCTGCTGATGTCTCAGCTTCTGTCTCTCTGTACTGTATCTTTGCACACAAATACTACAGATGTCAGCAAGATGCTCAACTCCTGCTGTGAGCAAACAGAGGCTGACACTATGGATATTATTAGCTGATTTGATTGCTGCTGCTGATGTCTCAGCTTCTGTCTCTCTGTACTGTATCTTTGCACACAAATACTACAGATGTCAGCAAGATGCTCAACTCCTGCTGTGAGTAAACAGAGGCTGACGCTATGGATATTATTAGCTGATTTGATTGCTGCTGCTGATGTCTCAGCTTCTGTCTCTCTGTACTGTATCTTTGCACACAAATACTACAGATGTCAGCAAGATGCTCAACTCCTGCTGTGAGCAAACAGAGGCTGACGCTATGGATATTATTAGCTGCTTTGATTGCTGCTGTTTCAGCTTATGTCCCTCCGCATATCTCTTTGCACACCACACAAATACTATAGATATCAGCAAGATGCTGTGCTTGGAACATGGTGGTAATTTTCAAAGTTTTCAAAATTACTTTTAAAGTAAACTTATAAGTTGGAATCGTCGACTACTTGAAGTTTTTTAGGAGATAATAATACAACACAGGTTAAAAACGCACTCTATATAGGAATTTTTACAGTCATTAATGTGTATAAGTATATTATTGATTAGTTTAAGCTGCGAGTAACGCTTTGAGAGTGTAAATGATTGTATCGTTCTTGATCTTATAGTTTTTACCTTCCTTGATATTATTTGAAAGTATTTCCTGGATTACGTGTATTTCGGAGTTACGTTTTTGTTATGTAGGTTCTATCTAATATTGCATACGGTACATAACCTCTTTGTTTGAACCTAACCTAATCGCTCTACGAGTCCAGTAATGTACTCAATGAAGAATTGGGTTGATATCATGCCTCGCCCTTTGACATAACCATCAAAATCTTTTTTAATATTTTTATCACTCGAAGCTCCGGCCCTTTGGCTCAAAACATATTCATTAATTCAATCGAAATCAAAGAAGAATTTGGGTATACCGATGCTTCTAGGCGTCAAACGCGGCAACTCTAACAAGGATTCCTTCCCTTAGGGACTATTTGACATGGTTCAAGTAATATAGTTGATTTAAAAAATCTGGTCTTAGTCTTGGGATCGGCCTTTAAAACAAATATGTCAAGTTTAGTTAAGATCACTTCAATATTACGGCTATCTTTATAACATTTGCTGAAAATTGGTTTTATCGTGGAGCTTTACTAGCTAGGGTTAAACTGAGTTCAGTAACCAATCTAGTTTCTATTTAAAAAGAAAAATATTACGCCATATCTGACGAAAACAGTACATAAAATACGCCCTCTGGTTTTTTACAGAGAGAGAGAGAGAGAAATTTTGGAATTTGTTTACTTCATTCGAATATTAGGATTTCTACATTTATTCAATTAATAAACATGGTAAATACCAATATTTGAAACATTTTGACGTTGTATCTGAACACTGAAATTAAATTAATGATTGATTGTTATCCCTGAAGATAATCCTGAGGGCCTCAATTGTTGATACCAGCCTTAATTGTGATTTTTTTAGTTATTAAAATCATTCTTTCCCAAAATATTCAAGTTAAATATTTATTGAAAGACTTGTATTGTGATAATTCAATTTAATTTCAAAACCTGTAACGTTTTTCCTTGTGTTTGGATTGAAGAACGAAAACGAAACTAATCTCTCACACGATTCCCCCAATTTCTTTCATGCCTGTTGGCTGATGGCCCATCAAAGCGGGGATTGCCGAGCTTGTCACTGGCCAATCTACCTCGGCTATATGGCTTGTTTGTGGCAGGCCGTTAGCGGAGTCTTTGCTTCCTTGTAAAGGTTTAATAGCCTCTTCGCTCCTAGACCGCTAATATATCGGAATCGTTCTTTCCGTGTGGAGCCAGTGCCAACTTACATTGTGGATATAAATATTACAACAGCAGCTGGCTAATTACCTGCCGATAGTAATACATAACTTTCTTACTCCACACTTCAACTGTTAATGGTTCAGCGAAGATTCTAAATCAAATCAGTTTTATTGCAGCGAAATTATACGTCATTTTATAGCAAACGTCATGGATTTTAATCTAAAATTGCTTACATTAATGTAAGCAAGATTTTAAAAATTTTGTTGTATTAATACAACAAAATTCTAATTTATACATACAATTTTATAATTACGCCCCTTTCCTTCTTCACCGATGAAACCCTCTTGGAATCAGTCATCTAATTGGGAGGTCTCCCAGTTAAATGCCAAAAACCATGTTGCATTATAAATCCTTGTGACGCCAAAAGGATCCAAAAGGTGTTTTTTATTGAATTTGGAAGTCTGTTAATAAAATGAACACCTGCCTGCGAGGGCAGGTGTTCAAAAACCACCGTCCTGTGTATCGCAGTTCGTAGTAGTTCTCTACCTCATGGCTCAGCATATGTGTGTCACGGCCTCTAGTTAAGGCACACTTATACATACTAAACAAAGTGGCTTCCAAAATTTAGAGACGCGGGAGAGTCAAAAGCTGCAATTTCTTGAAAGATTGCCTGCAGGACTTTTTGAATTTTGAGTTTGAATGCTCTCTGAAATTGAGAGTTTGAGCACGCTCTCCACAGGACCACTCCGTAGCACAAATGGGGGTAAATTAAGCCGTAATACGCCATAATCAGTACCTGACTTGGACAGTATTCTGTTAAGGACCTCAAAATATAAATACCCGAGGAAAGTTTGGCGCAAACATAACTGATGTGATCAATCCACCTCGATCAAGGTGTATTCCTAGGAATTTTAAAGAGAGGACTTCTTTCAGTGTGGAGTCAGTCAACAAGATGACAGGTCTAAAATGGTTGCCTACATCACGCAAATCAAAATGTGAAATGTTGGATTGTGAGGTGTTTGTTGTGATTTGAGGCTCTGGAAGTATTGGACACAGTTGTTGATGTCAACAAAGGTCTGTTCTTCCAACACATCACTTGATATTGCACTAAAATAGAGAGTCGTATCATCAGCATACTGCACTAGTCCTCCATGCAAAAGTGATGATCCTATGTCGTTGACATAAAGCAGGAAATTCACAGGACTGAGAATGGATCCCTAGGGAGCACCGTAACTCAGTTCTATTGGTTTTGACGATTGATTTGATATTTTGACAACTTGGGATCTATGACTTAGAAATAAGCTAAGCCATTTATAAGGAACACGCCTCTGATGCCATGGGACCCAAGTCTGTGGAGAATAACGCTATGGTCAACGCAGTCGAATGCTTTGGACAGGTCTAAAAACACACTTATTGTATGGTCCCGACATTCCATTCCCTCTACAATCATATTTACAAGACTCACGACTGCATCTGTCGTCCATTTGCCCTTTCTGAATCAAAATTTGTCATTTGAGAGCTGACTGTATTTGTCCAAAAAATAAAGCATTCTTATGAGAAAAATGTTTTCAAACCTTTGCTCAATATTGGCAAATTGAGACAGGCTGATAGTTATTGATTGAAAATGGGTCGTCTTTCTTAAACATTGGCTTAACTTTTGCAATTTTCAGGAAGGAGAAAAACTCTTATTTGGAATGAAGAATTTTACCAATTTAGTTAATATCTCATCAAATGCTTGCAGCATTGTTTGATTAGTCATGTGGACATACGATTATGGTCGTTTAACCTTTTGGTTGGGAGCTGCTGAATAATTCGGTAAATCCTCTGGTAATCCTCGGTAAAATATCTCTGTAAAACGGTACTTTCGTTTTAGTGTTAGCAATAGTTAAATTTAGCTCAAATTCTGAGGAAAAATCATTTTTTATATAACAAATCCTATTACATCAGGAAAAAATTATTTAATTTTATTTGTGGCAAATGGCTAAACATACAAACATTGTAATATTGTTGATAAGCTTTATTGTGTTATGTTTTACAATTATTTAAAACTATTTCAGCGTCACTGCGGTATTTTTTTCTATGGGCCTTTGCAAGTAAATAAATAGCTAGGAACATAACATCTTTGGGAAGTAATCAAAATCAACTTAAATAAATCATTACTTTCACCTCTAAATGACGTTCCAATACCGAATTGAGCCAATTACGTTGGATCTGCCAAACTGTCTTTGCTGTTACAATTGCAGGGGTTGTCTTGGGGGAGGATCTGGCTCAGGTGTTCTGCAAACACTGAGCCAATCCCGGTGTCAGCGCGTACACTGTCGTCTGACCTCATAAAGTACACTGCTTCAGTACAGGATTAAGTGTCTGGATTCTACAATTGTGAAGTCGCACACGTCTGAAGATAATAAGGTTGTGTGCACTTCAGATAACAACCCACAGAATAATAATTTACCCAATCACCATCCAATCCCGCAAACAGGTTTAGTAACATAATCATAAAAAGTGTAAGTGTTTGGGTTTATGTGTCCATCATTATAGCTGATAGCTTGTAGTATGTGTTTCAGGGAGTGTATTTTTATACTGTATGTAACAATTCAAAGTATTCGATATTAAAATAAAATTATCATCATGCACGCTACATACTTATTTGAGTGAAACACCCACTTCCGGTATAAGTGTGGCACTTTCAGTTTTGTATTATCAATGCCGACTGTGAAGTTCAGATTAAGATAATCGCACAATCGACCGAGCCGTTCACTTATGGTATCTTTCTGATTAATTAAGATATTCCGAGATTCCGCTTGAAATTACTACCTTTCTTTGTGGAATAATAAATATTGTTTATATTTTTACCGTCTTAATGCTGAAATTAAATTTTTTAAAGAAATAAACAAAAACAAAAATCATTTGCAGTAACTTAGAACAAATGGATCTTTATTGCGAAGTGTTTATAAGAACGAAATAGGTCTTTAGTAAGTTATTTAGTATTTAAATGTTTCTTTCTTAGATAAGAATATTTTCCTCAACTCCAGAGATTTATTACGTATAAACTGTAATAAACTGTCAGTTTTATAAATACAACTTGTATCTATAATGAATTTGTATGATCCAGTTACTTTTCAGACCAAACGTAATACTTCCAAAATAATTACGTAATGGCCAAAAAATCCAAAAATCTGACTCATTTTATTCGTCGCTGCTGAAGATGACTTAAGCCGGAATATAGGACTGATTACATTCATCTTACATTACACAGAATACAGTATAAAATAAGTCTACAAGGCCGTCTATATTCGTCGTCATATATTCTTAATTTTAAAAGCCTTTGCGTACATTTTGGGGTCTAGAAAACTCCTATTTAAATCTTCCTGTGAAATCTAGTGAAATAAATGTTGTGTAAAGAACATTACCGATTTGGTGAGAGCGTGTTTTCCAATCTATTTCAAACAAAGAGGTTGAGGGCAGTCACATCTCTGGCGGGCGACTTTATTTGAACTCCTTTCATCAAAGGAAGTCGTCGGCCGCCTGGGGTGGCTGACCAGGAGATTGACTTTTGCAGGTTTATTTTCAAACTCGCTGTCATTACCTGTGGAGATGGGTTTTATACAACTCTGTTGAAGACTGAGTTACGTAAACATTTCAAATGTCAAACACAACATCATGGGAGTATAATAGGATTTCGTAGATCTGCCATCGTTATATGTTACAAGAATATAACACTACGTTTCGAGAATTGGAATCTAACCTCTTCTTCAGTGTTTCACCTTCACTAGTTCGGGTGTGACATTTTGCTTGTGCTCGTCACTTCTGTGCAGTGACATCACTTGGGTTCATTCTCTCCAGGCTGGACGTCGTGCCGTTCGTGTGCCAGTCAGGTATCACTATAATTTTGTGTGGTAATCTATTGCCGCACTTTTTATTCGTTTTTTATGCATTCCGGTTTTTGACACCTGAAGTTAGAGGGTAAGTTGAGATCCTGCTATCCTTCAACAAACATCTTGTAGAGTCAATGCCTTATTGATGTGAAATAAATTACAATTCTTTGGAAATTGTAGCCTTTTAATGGTTTTTAGCTTTCTTGACTGAGGAAGCTAATCGTTGATAAAGGTATCATCTACTACACGTTCTTCTTCATCTACTTTTTCCTGTCGGGACTGTTTACGGTGACAATGAAACATATTGTGTAAAATTACAGTTCAATTTTCAAATTTTAAGTCTAAGTTTGTTTTTAAATCTGCGAGGGATAAATTATATACTTGTTCTATTGTTTTAATGGATACAATTACTTATGTTGGACATTTTTAAACATTTTTTAACAACATTGTAAGACGACATCTTACTTCACATCGAACGTTTTTACGACAATTCTGTTATGTTAAATAGAACAGTGAGTTATCATCATGTCATAGAAGATTATATTAAAAATTAGCTAAACAAAAATATGTAAATTTTTCCTGCTAAACATCTATCTTAGAACATCCCTGGATCGTTCATGTTGTTAGTTGTAGTATGAATAAATTCGAACTTACTTAAAACTTTAACATATTGTCTTTGAAATTTGTAACGTCACACGTTAAAGATCAAGTCATGTTTACCTTGTACTGTTGTAAAACTTAAACATGAAAGATAAATTAGCTTAAACTGATTGACCGAGTACTTGGACGAAAATATCATCCTGAGGGAAGATTTGAAACATCTGAAAACTGCGAGTTTCAGTGAAACTTATATAGAAACTAAAAAGCACTAAAATCATAACAACTGTTTATCTCTTGAATCGAATCTGTTAATGATAGTTCAATTACCTTGAGTAAGAACGTTTATTTTTTAATAAAATCTACTTCTACTTTCGTAAGATGTTCTAGTGACTCGCAGGAGCTAAGAGGATAACACAGTAACAGTAAAAGGTAACGCGGCGTGAGTGTACAGTTGGCTGATAAGGCGGCAGACGCGTCGTAGTTTGGATAATCGCCAGTTATCTACCTAAATGAGTGAACATATTTACGTCTACTCATACATGGAATTTATCTAAAGACTTCTTCCATATTTACACGCAAAAGAGTAAAATGTTTACATTCACTTTATATTGAATATTCAATACATAAGAGTAATCTAATTTAAATGAAATGGTATCTCTCAGACCAAAAACCAATCATACCAAAACCGTACCTTATTTTAACTTAAAATTAGTAAATCAATGTAAACTACTATACAGATTTACAACACAAACTTGAATTGTGAATTTTATTATAATAAATTATCTATAAAGTAATTGGAATGTAACCACAAGTGTGCAAATTTAATTGTACCTATTAAAACTTTCTGAGAGAAAAATATTTTAGTTTTTTTAATAAAAGCGTGTATCGACCACTAAAATTAATAAATTATTATAAGCTATTAACACATGCTTAATTTGGGCCAAACCCATCCGCTCCTATATTTGTGACCGTTACTGATACATCGTGCATTCTCATATCAACAGATATTTTCATAAAATCTTCTTTTTGAATCCCACCAAGACCAGTTTATAGGCTACTAAGAGGCAAAATTCTAATTTTAGATCTCTTTTTCTGCACAACCGTGTAAAATGAAAAATATATAATAAGTAAGTAATTCTATTTTAAAAGCTTCTATATAAAAATTGAAAACTTGTATACATATAGTATCCAAACTGCATATATAATCTTATTTGAAAGATATATAATAGTGTAGATTCCATCCTGACAAATTATTCATATTCGTATTATACTTTTACCTTATTTGCCAAAGTCACGTCCTCCACAAATGTAATACAAGTTTGTCTGTTCTGTCGTTACTAATGTGAATTGATCAATAACCTAGGTTATGACACACAATATGTCGTTGTTGAACACAATCTAACTTCCTTCATTGCTTGTTTGTGTGTTAATGGAACCGACCGGTTTCACGTTATTGAGATACATTACACAGCATTGTGCTCATATTGAGCAGTTATTGTGCGACAAGGGAGCTATATATTACAACATATCTCTTCTGCCCGTTTGTTTATCTGCCGAACAATATGTCGTGAACAATCTGAACTATGGACTTGAAACTTTGCATGAAAATTTATCTCTACTTAGACAAGGCATATTTAGACAATTTTGTACCTCCCTCCATGGATTTGGCTGAGTGTCAGCGAATATTAACAGTTTTAAGGTTATCTCGATAACTAATGGAGATTTATCTTTAAATTTTGCATATTTTGCTATAACTTAATCAAAGGAATGAACAAATTTGCGTCCATCTATCTTAGAACAATTTGAGGCATTGAATTGCGATTTGCATAAAACTTCATTTCTTACATGGGCAAGATCAGATTGAGAACTTGAATCTACAGGATTTGGCTTATTTTTACTAAACTGAATGACGGGTGTTTATCGACCATTATTTATATGACACTTTATTTTAAATTTTCTACCACAAAAGTTTTTGTAATTTGTTGAATTATATTGTGATAATAACTTTTTAGAGCATAATGAATAATACCATGTAATGAATATTGGCATTATTTATTAATGTACATATGTATTTCTACCTTAGAAACGTAAATGACCCTTTTGAAAATGTAATATCTTATTATTTTCAGTGGTATTAATATTCCATGCGAATGATTTTAGATTTTTTCTCAATTCTACGGTAAAAAGTCTAAACCCTATTTGTAATTAAGACTCTACCATATTATTCCAAGTTATATCGATATAATCATGCCGCGTATAAATTTACATTTTGCAACACCTACGGTAAGGAGTCCCTAAACCTGTTCGTAATTAAACTCTAAACCTATTATTCCAGTTTATAATCGATATATCATAGGCGTGTAATGAGTCAATTTTGGCAACACCTACGGTAAGTGGATTCGTTAAACCTGTTCGTAATGAAACTCTAACCTATTTATAATTCCCAGTTACATCGATATATCATGCTTATAATATTACAATTTGTGCAACACTATGACCTACTGGTAAGGATTCTTAACACCTGTTCGTTAATTAAACACTATCCTATTATTCCGAAAATATATAATGTGTGGGGGGGGGGGATGGGGGGGGGGTTCCAGTTATAGCGATATATCAATGGCCCCCGTGTAAATGTCATTTTGCAACACTACGTAAAAAAAAAAAGGGGATTCCCTTAACCTGTTCTGAATTAAACTCTACCGTATTATTTCCCAGTTTATATCGATATATTCCATGCGTATAATATTAACAGTTGGCAACACTACGGTAATGGATGCTTAAACCTGTTCGGAATTACACTCTACCTATTATTCCCAGTTATATCGATATATCATCGCCTTATAATATTACCATTTTGCAACACTACGGTAATGGATTCTTAACGCTGTTTCGTAATTAAACTCTACCTATTAATTCCAGTTAGTATCGATATAATCATGCGTATAATATTACATTTTGCAACACTACTGTAAGGGATTCTTAACCTGTTTCCGTAATGTAACTCTACCTATTTATTCCAGTTATCATGAGATATAGTCATGCGTATAATATTCACATTCTCGCAACCACTACGGTAATGATTCTTAACCTGTTTCGTAATGAAAACTCTACCTATTATTCCTAGTTATATAGATATTAACATGCGTATAAATATTACAAATTTTGCAACACTACGGTAAGGTAATTCCATAACCTGTTCGTAATTAAACATCTCCCTATTATTCCAGTTATATCGATATATCATGCGTATACTATTACATTTCGCAACACTACGGTAATGATTCTTTAACCTGTTCGTAAATGAAACTCTACCTATTATTCCAGTTATATCGTTATATCAATGCGTATAATTATTACATTTTGCAACACTACACGGTAAGGATTCTTTAAACCCTGTTTCGTAATGAAACTTCTACCTAATTATTCCAGTTATATCCGATATATCATGCGTAGATAATATTATCATTTCGCAACACTACGGTAAATGACTACTTAACCTGTTCGTCATGAAACTCGTCTAACCAATTATATCCATTTAATATCGATCATTATCATGCGTATCAATAATTACATTTTGCAACACTAACTACGGTAAGGATTCTTAAACCCTGTTCGTAATTAAACTCTACCTATTTATTTCCCAGTTATATCGATATATCATGCGTATATATTACATTTTCGCAACACTACGGTAATGATTCTTAACCTGTTTCGTAATGAAACTCTAACCTATTATTCCAGTTATATCGAAATATCATGCGTATAATATTCACATTTTTGCAAAACCTGAACGAGTAAGGATTCTTAAACCTGTTCGTAATTAAACTCTACCTAATTATTCCAGTTATATCGAAATATTCATGCGTATAAATATTACAATTTTGCAACACTATCGGTAAGGATTCTTAACCCTGTGTCGTAATTAAACTCTACCTTATTAATTCCAGTTATGATCGATATCTATCATGCTTATAATATTACATTTTTGCAACACCTACGGTAAGGATGCTTAACCTGTTCGGAATTAAACTCTACCTATTATTCCAGTTATATCGATATAATCATGCGTATTAAATATTACATTTTGCAACCAACTGACGGTAAGGATTCCTTAACCTGTTCGTAATTAAACTCTAGCCTACTATTAATCCAGTTATATCGATATATCATGCGTATAATATTACATTTTGCAACACTACGGGTAAGGAATTCTTAAACCTGATTCGTAATTAAAACTCTTCCTAGTTATTAGCCAGTTAATATCGAATATATCAATGCTTATAATATTACATTTTTGCAACACTAACCACTACGGTAATGAATTCTTAACCTGTCGTAATGAAACATCTACCTATTAATTCCAGTTTATAATCGAATATATCATGCCGTATAAATATTACATTTCGCAACACTACGGTAATGAATGCTTAAGCCTTTGCGTAATGAAACTCTAATCAAACGATTATTCCATTTATAACGTATATATCAATGCTTAATAATATTACAATTTTGCAACACTAACGGTAAAGGATTCTTAACCTGTTCGTAATTAAACCTCTACCTATTATTCCAGTTATCAATCGATATATCATGCGGATAAGATATTACTATTTCCGCAACACTAACGGTAAATTGAATTCTTAACCTTTTCCGTAATGAAACTTCTACCACCTATTATTCCCAGTTATAATCCGAATATATCACGCGTATAAAATATTACATTTTGCAACTCTACGGTAAGGATATCTTAATAACCTGTTTCGTAAATTAAAACTCTACCTATTTATTCCAAGTTATATCGATATATCATCGCTTATAATTATTACATTTTGCAACACTACACGGTAAGCGATTCTTAACCTGTTCTTAATTAAACTCTAACCTATTATTCCAGTTAATTATCGATATAATCATCGCGTATAATATTAACATTATGCAACACTAGCGCTAACGGTAAGGATGGCCTTAACCTGTTGCGGAATTAAACTCTACCTATTTATTCCAGTTATATCGATATATCATGATTCTAATATTACATTTTGCAACACTACGGTAAGGATTCTTATCAGTTCGTAATTAAACTCTAACCTATTAATCCAGTTATATCGATATATCATGTCGCGTATAATATTAACATTTTGCAACACTACAAAGCCAACACGGAAAGGATTCCTTAACCTGTTCGTAATTTAAAACTCAACGCTATTATTCCAGTTATATCGATATATCATGCGTTATAATATCTACATTTTTGCAACAATACGGTAAGGATACTTAACCTGTTCGTAATTAAACTCTACCTAATTATTCCCAGTTATATCCGATAAAAATATCAATGCTTATAATATTACATTTTGCACACACTACGGTAATGATCTCTTAAACCTGTTCGTAATGAAACTCTACCTATTATTCCAGTTTTAACGATATATCATCCGCGTATAAATATTACAGTTTCAGCACACTAGCCCCTGAACGGTAATGATTTTCTTTAATACGCTGATTCGTATATGAAACTCTACCTATTATTCCCAGTTATATCGATATATCATTCGTATATTGTTACATGTCGCAACACTACGGTAATGGGATTCCTTTCATAACCCCTGTTCGTAATGAAACTCTACTACTATTATTCCAGTTATAATCGATATATCATGCGTGTAATATTACATGTCGCAACAACTAAACGGTAAGGATTCTTAACCTGTGTCGTAATTAAAACTCTACCTATTATTCCGAGTTATATCGATATATCATGCGTATAGAAAATTTACATTTCGCAACACTACGGTAAATGATTCCCTTAACCTGTTCGTAATAGAAACTCCTACCCTATTAATTCCAGTTAATATCGAATAATATCATGGCGTATAATAATAACATTTCGCAACACGAACGGTAAGGATTCTTTAACCTGTTTCGGTAATTTAAACTCTCAATACTCTCCTCTATTAATTCCAGTTAATAATCGAATAAATAATCATGCATATAATATTACATTATCGCAACACTAACGGTAATGATTTCTTAAACCTGTTTCGAGTAATGAAAACTCTACCTATTATTCCAGTTATATCGATCAAATATCATGCGTATAATATTAACATTTCGCAACACTACGTAATGATATCTTAACCTGATTCGATAATTTAAACTCTACCTATGTAATTCCAGTTATATGGATAATATCATGCTTATAATATTACATTTTTGCAACACTACGGTATGGATTCTTAACCTGTTCGTAATTAAACTCTACCTATTAGTTCCATGTCTATCGGATATATCATGTCGTATAAATATTACAATTTTTGCAACACTACGGTAATAGGATTTCTTAACCCTGTTCGTAAATTAAAAAACCCTAACCTACATATCCAGTTATATCGAAATATAACATGCGTATAATATTACATTTCGCAAGACACTAACGGTAACTGATTCTTAACCTGGTTCGTAATGAAACTCTACATATTAATTCCAGTTATTATCGATTAATATCATGCGTATAATATTACATTTTGCAACACTACACGGTATGGATTCTTAAACCCTGTTCCGTAATTAAAACTCTACCTATTATTCAGTTATATGGATATATCATGCTTTATAATATTACATTTTGCAACACTACGTGTAATGAGTCTTAAACCTGTACGTAATGAAACTCTAACCTATTATTCCAGTTATATACGATATATCATGCGTAAAATATTACAGCTTTCGCAACAACTTACGTAATGGATGTCCTTAACCTGTTCGTAATGAAACTCTACCTATTATCTCCAGTTATATCGATATATCATCGCGAATAATAAGATTACATTTCGCAACACTCACGCGAAATGATTCTTAACCTGTTCGTTAATGAAACTCTACCTATTATTCCAGTTATTATCGATTTAATCATCGCGTATAATTATTTACATTTTGCAACCTAGCGGTAAAGGAACCAACGCTATTTTAATATATTCAATAATCGCTCAAGAATTGAAAATAATCCCAGTGTAGAATGTGAAATATTAAATTAAATTACGTAGCATTATGTAATCATTTAACTATGATATTCAACTACAACCAAACCATCGGACGATGGGCTAATCATGCTAAAATTTTACAAATAAGTATGACAAGACCTAAAAGTACTTGTTTACATAACGACTTTAGGCGGCCTATTTTGTAATCGAAAACCACAGCTCGTATGTTATAATGTTCTTAAGAACGTATTATACATTATCTGTTTTCCTTTAAAGAGTAGTGACAAGCATAAAGTGACTAGATAACTATGTATCTGAAGTAAACTTGTTCCAATCCAGCCGACACATCGAGTTCAGCACTCCTCAGTGTTAATCTGTTATATTACAGTAATTTTCATGAAGCAAATCTCCCCATATGAGCTTTATTGGCGAGGGGCTCAGCGCGAAGGTGGTGAGGGGGAGTGTCGGAATGAAACGTAGTTTGTGAGACTTTAGTCGCTGCCCTGAGAGCGCGGGCAGACGAGATACGGAAACAATTTGTGAGAACTGTTGTTGATATGAGTTCCAGCGTGTGCCACCAAGGCTTGGGAACTGTACTACATCAGGGTCAACTCGTGTGCAATTCCATGCCAAATAACATAGTCGTCATTGACAGCCCTATTTAAACTCCCTACCAAAGTGGGGGCCATTGAAACATATTCCCACATCCAGGATCCATTTTAAACCATTAAATGTTAATGTGTAGTCATTTGGTTGCCAGACTTAAATTTAATAGCATTTAGTAATAACACTATTAGTAATATCTTTCATTTTAGTACTTCTCGTATATTTCAGGCTTCTATTACAGTCTCCAATTCGGAGATTATAGTTATTCTTAACTAGCAAAAATAACGACACTTAGTTTAAGTAGGTGATTGGTCGTCGAATGCAGACCTATTGTGGCCTGTATATTGTAGTTCAGTATTAATAATTAGTGTTGTTTTAACATGACTGGTATAAATGAATAAAACATTTTCGAATATAACTTTTATTTTTGCGCAAGGCTTTCGGAATCAATGATTCCACTATCAGGCACTTCACAAATTTTTATTTTTTTCTAAATATTATAATAACCTATGGTAAAAGATTTGGATATATGATTAGCCAGTATAAAATATTTAAACAGAGTTACATTTTAATTTTCTTATAAATTGAGATGAGAGTAGAATTGAATTTTGAATTGATCCGTTTCATTATTGAAAGGTTTTTCTTTATTTACGTTAATTTAAAATGTTTTCCAAGTATTTAAGTATACTGCGTTGTACTTAAATACTTTTAATAATCGTAAATTCTTCTTAGATGGTGTGTCCAAATTCAATACAGTGATTCGCAATAGTAGGTTTTTTCATTTCTTCCATATTTTATATGTGCAAAGTGTTCTTTGAATCGTGTCTTGATGTTCCTTTTTGTTTGGCCTATGTACAATTTATCACAGTCGTTGCATTTAATTTCATAAATTCCTGATTTGTTTTCGAATGTGATTTTGTCCTTGGTATTTCTTAATATTTGTGATAAGTAGTTTGTTTTGTAAGTGACAGATTTCTTTGTATGCTTCTTTAAAATTTTCTGTAATTGATTTGGTTTGTTATCTTGAAGAAGTAGTAATGTTGGTCTAGATTTTCTTACTTTTCTTTTGATTGATTAGTGTTTTGTTTAGTCTTTTATTATGTGTATGTTGTAGAGTTAGTGAAGTTGACACACAACGTAGTGGATGTGATTCCTGACTTACGCGTGTTACAACTCTCTGGTATGATTTGTTTATTTTAACCTAGTATGTGATTATGTGCTAGGTTTCTTATTACCTGAAGAAGAAATCAGATTGCAGATCTGGAAACGTAGTGTTACTGATTTTTGTATTACTGAACAATAGTATATTTCCGTAAAATCCTGTTTCCTTCAAAATCCTTCCATCGTCAAAAACAAACTTCAAACAAAGAACTTAGTTTACAACGCTCGGAAATTACAGGTAATCACTAAAAATGGTACTTTATTACAATTCACCTAAATTAAGGAATCAAATGGATTCATCTTGGATTATCGACCCGAGGGTTGGCCTCTGTCACAATTAGTTTTGACTCAACGTTCTACCCGTGGATGGTTTAAGCACCCTCATGATCTTGAGTGTTTCAACCCCTTCAACCAATCATCTTGGTGTCCACTTCATCTTCAAGGGAAGACGGCTAGTAACTTTGTGCCCAGTCAAACATGTATGAAGTGGACGGGGGTGTCTTTTATTTGTAATTAATTATTTCCCATCGTGTATGCTAGGACAAATAGGGGAAACCCCTGCTCACTTCGTCTGTCAACCATCCTGCTCGTTGGTCCTCTTGCTTCCTCCTTTATCTTCAGTCATCAGTAAGCGTATAATTGATGGACGGTAAAATTTATATGTACAACATAACCATAAATTTAATTATTAAGGTTTTTGTTTGTTTGCCTTTATTAGTCTACGATAGTAACGTGCCAAAATGAACTTTTGATCAGGTAAATACATTAGGATGGTTTGTAAATGCTTCATTTTTTAAAACACTAAGGTTTATACAAAATTAAAGTTTGTAGTTCGTAAGGATCTTGCAGGACTTTTGAGGTAACAAGAATATCAAGCCTTAAAAATAAAAATAATAATTATGTAATGGATAAATAAAATTAAAATAAGTCTCTCGTGCAAAAGTCCTTAGCCTTCGTGATTGTTCGTACGGACTTGGCGATGTCCTTGTAAACACAATTTAAAGACTATAATATAAATACGCACTTTTAAAAATATAATAATTCATCATTTTTTTTACTACTTATCAACAGTTCATTAAAGAAAGTTGAAAAATAAGTTGTTTCTGAAACAATACCTGAACCATGCTTATTTCCATTGACTTTTCAAGAGAGTAGACCTTGCATCTATTGCACCCATATAAGAACAGTTGGGTAAACGCTTTTTGCGGTAATACCAGTTCAGTTCATAAACGGCAATTACAAGATAGCTACCGCCAAACTTTTGCTTCGAGTTAGAAGTCAATTGATTTGTGTAGTAATTATCTCCTTGATTAATTGAATTTAAATATGGGTTGCTTTTGTTGCTGCTGAAGCGTTCAGCATTTTCAGCTCCAGGTGTCTATTACTCTACAAGAAGTGTAAATAATATAATGTGTGAATGGTGGGACTAACAATGTTTAGCCTTTATTTTCGCATATCTCCTTATACGTATAATTATTACGTAATCAAAGGTATTAGCCAGTTTTGAGTCAGCGAGTCCGGTAGGATGAATGTGAGTAAGATAATTGACTCAATGTTATAGAAAATGTTACAAAAACCGTATACAGTAGTTTATTTAAAATTACGGTATATCATGAGTAGACACGATTCCAGTTAAGAACAAATTTTTTCCATATTTCATAAATAAGTTTTCACTATTATATTTGAAATAGAATGAAGGTCATTTAAAATATCGTTCGTTAACATCATTGCATGTAACGTTATAGACTTTAGGTTTAAGGAAGAAAACTTAAACTATTCCCTCGACAAACCACATAGTGTTTACAGAAATATGAAAATACTTTAAATGACTTCAGCTATTTAAAACTTTAAAATGAAAATCCACTATAAAAATACTAATGATAAATATTACAAACGGATGTTAGCACGAAAAAAGTTGAAAAATATCAAAGATAATGCAAAAAATACACGGTCGTATTCTTTATAATCGACGTATGGCTCTAGGCAGATAGTGTTTATTTTGCCCATGTTTTACAGCCAATTACTGCTTTCTTTGCTTTTTGAACGTCATCATTATAGTGAATAGGGTAATTTGTAAGGTAAGTAATGGGAGTAAGTTAATTGGACGCTCTGTCCATGTTCTGGTTAAGGGCTGTAAGGGCTTATCGATACTAATCGTTGCCATGTAAGATTAATAAACCCTAACAATGAACGATTAGTAGTATTGTGTAACAACACTCTACATGAACTTTTAGTGTATCGTTACTTGGGTGTATTGAAACAAAAATGTAATCCAACCAATGGCCTTCCGTTTACCGTCTGTCTGTATTTTATATTTAAAAACATTATGGTTAAAAGATTAATCAACCCACTTTTAAATTGACAGTGTGCTAACATTTATGATGAAAGCATGTATAAACAAATTTAATGAATTTCAAAATTACATTTCAGAATGGTTCCCAGTTTAATTTTTTAAAACAAAATATATTTTTATAAGAGAGTGACAAAAGTAAAATGTTCAGAAAAGGTGTCAAAAATCGAAGTGCAAGTTAAGTCCGACAACGGATTTCAAAACTCAATATTATTCATATTCGAGAGTTCAACAATGAAACAGTGTAAATAAATGAACACAATAAAAATAATGTTTTATTTGAAAGGTTATATTCTCAAACCCTCTACCGTATTGTGAAGAATACTGAGATTGGACATGCGTGTTCGGGTTAAGTTTGCATTAAGCCAGTTCTTTATTATCTAATTTCAACATTTAAAGTGGCGTTTTATATTTTTATAACCATACAAACAGTTTAATTATTAGCTTTCTTAAATGGTAGTACTTTTAAAGGTATTTTTGTTTTAGCAAGTTTAAATGGCCACCATTTTCAAATGTAATTTTAAAATTCGATCAAACTCATTTTATTGATAGATCCTCTGAAAATAAAAAGTTTAGTCAAGATTCGTTAAAGTTTTTTGATTTATTTGTAACATATGATTTATTTAAATAAAGATATAGACTGTCAGATATATCGTTAACTAGCTGTTTCCCGCGGCTTCGCACGCGTCTCTTAAGCTTTGCCCGTATATTTCTTTGCCTTCAAATAGTGTTTGGATATTTTAATATACGTAACTACTGTGTTGTAATTGCAGTTTATAATGTGCAGGCGCTTTGATAACTTTTATATCTTGCAGTACAGCCTGGTGGTTAGTTACATCAATGGGCATTGCGTATAAACCTTCTACATAGAAAAATACAAATTTTCATAGTGATCGGTCCAATAGTTTCTGAGTCTATAAAGGACAAACACACAAACATTCATTTTTATATATTATGATTGCAGAAACAGTTTAAACAAAATTTGTCGTTTCTCTTAAGCTTACTCTATGCTTTAAAACTATAAGTGTAAAGAAATTTATATATAAATATATTTTTTGTCGCATTATATATGTTTACAAAGAACAGCTGATTAAAAATTTGAAAAGACTCTTTCACTTAATAACATATGTTTGCTGCAATGCATTTCTTACGGGTATTTCTGTAACCAGTGGGGCGGAATCCTGAATCGGGAAAGGGATAAAAAGTATCCTATAACCTTCTACAGATCAAGACGAACAAATTTAAAAAAAAAATTAGGCGAATCCGTCCAGCCGTTTGTGAGTGATGCTGTTACACACGAACAGTTTCATTTTTATATATATAGATAAAAGAGATAGACCATTGGTAGCATTTTATTTTTATCTTCACTTCACTCAAGGTGTAAAGGGTGTATAAAGAGGATACCCTAAAGTTTGTGTACAGAGTTTTGTTACACCCTATATACTAAGTTAAAGTAATTTATTATCATGACTACAATATTAAATGATACTTTACTTATCAGTTTGAAGTAGTAAACTATAATAAAGGACACGTAACAACACGACCTAACAGTGACGGTGAAACTGAATTCTTTACTCAGTCCAGCGAGTTCGCATAGAGCCATTTCTCAGCTGCTAATGGCGTGTGGCGCGTGTGCGCTGACAGCTTCTAATTGAAAGTATAAATCAGGTGTTAACACATTAATGACAATGTACAGCCGTCGTGATAATAGTGACCAACGACTATTGAATCGTTTTACATTTGCAGGATTCAATAGGAAAGTTTTTTCCCGATTTCCAACTGACAGGCTTTGGATATTATCCATGAAGCTTCACGGTGCAGTGTTTATTGGTAATTTGATGTTGATTTATATTTATTCTTCCAACGGAATTACACCAGTAATAAACTTATATCAGTTAAAAAAGAGTATACACGATTAATAGCACTAATAATATTTACTTATATAATTAAATAGTATTGTTAAAAATAAATAATCAACTAAACAATAAATAAGAAATATAAGTTAGTTAACAAACAATCAACAAAAGGGTAAAAAAAGCCAAAGACAATAATAGATAGTTCAATATCAAAACGAGCAACAGTAATAAATTTGTGATGTGTGATAAGAAATAAATAACAACAAAGTGATAAAAGAATTTGGCAAACAGCCATATGAAAAAATAACAATATTTAACCAGCAACATGCAAGAAAAGATAAATAATCAAAAAAATGCTTAAAAGTAAACAATAATCAACAGCAATCTTAAATAAACACTTGCAATACGTTACTCTCGTATATCCGCTACATGCATATTAGAGTGACCAGTTTCCTAAGGCGGCAATAGGAAAGTAAATTAAGCTACCAACTTACACGAAAATCTACAACATTTTAATAGATTACAAGTATCTAAATCGTTAATATTTTAGGTTATGTGAATTGCATATTAATTCAGGTGAATCATGTAGAGACTTCTTAGGACCTATTAAGTATGTACAGACTTGAAAAATGTACAGAAATGAATTAAAAATGACTGGTAAGCCAAACAGAGCGCAACCGTCTTGTTTTAGTACAATGAAACAATACCTCAAATGTGGATAGGAAGAGATGGATTACAAACATAGTTCACACTCAAAGTCACTTGGCATCGAGGAGTTTGATCACATGGAAAACCCACGTTTGCAACTACATTTGAAGTGGAGCAAGTTGGTTCTGTAAATACTCATCCTTGCGGGTTACTGAATATACATAATTTTAAACAGAGAAAATGACATGTGACGTTCAACGTTACTCTGGATCCTCGCACTCACGATTCACATTGAAGAATTCAGGTCGGGCAAACGACGCCGGTCTTGCCCACGTGATTCCACATGATGACATTAGAGACCTTTTTGTAATATCTTCAGATGAATATGACTCCATACTACTGGATGCAAATCTGTGACAGCGTTAGATTCCAGATGCTGCACTAAGAGGAAGGTGAACTGGAGCTAAACTCAACATTCAAGTTGAATCAACCCTTCCCATCGTTGTTACGTTATGTGTAAAATACTCGGTATTGCTCCACCGTGCTTAGAGATCGTGTCTAAAACATAGTAGTGCATCTGATGAGATAATGGGACTACCTATTCACCAAGATTACAGCATATTGTGTAGCCTAGGTGTTTCTGATGTCGAAATTATGTAAAGAAGAATTCATTTCGAGCTTCAACGTCACCGACTTTTTTTGGATAGACCTACATGATTCCAAATACCAGAATTTAAGTCTGTGACAGCATCAGATTCCAGATGCTGCACTAAAAGTGGAAGGTGGACTGGAGCTAAACTCAACATTCATATCAGTGAGTTTATTACAAAACGTTTTGACCTGCTAAATACCAAAATTGTATAATTTCCTTACTTTAGCACTTTATATGATAGTCTAAAACACGCTAACCAAATGCGTTTCAAAGATTGGATGTTCCAAATCCGACTGATTATAAAATTATTTAGAGAGTTTACTGAAACGAAAATTAAAAGAGTACTGCGTCATCGTAAAGCTGAAAGAACAGGACTGTAGAGGAAAATTATAAGGAAATAATAACATGCAGTGGAAGAGATGAGTTTAAGAATGAATGCCAAAAATCACACGTAGGATCCTTTCTTTTTGTTTTTTATTTTTTTTATTTTTTTTTATTTTTTTTGCTTTCGTAGGCAAAAACTAAATTAAAAAACTCATGAACAATACATTATTTACGCTTATTTGGGAAAAATTTAAAATATTTAACATACATTTGGAACTTTATTCACCAGAATCATTAGCGGATCATTCTCGAGTATAATGATTTGTCGATCTCGATGTAGAATGATTCAGGAGGTACTACTAATTGCACGAGTGCTTCCCCCCTCCCACTTCATACCAACCTCTCATTAAAGTACAGCCTACATAACAATGTTTGCTCTGCAAGTGGTATGGCCGGAGCCACCGCAAACCCTAGTAAACACTAATCAATAACTACACAAACACAATATTTGATCATGGAGATAACGATCTGCAAATCTATATTGTTTGTGAACTGTGTTAGATTCGCTTTAGGTCGTGTTTGAGTTCGGGCACTATATAAGAATTAATTCTAAGGACATATTTGTTGGTGGTTAATGGTTATAGAAGCATTTAGCAGTCTATAAACTGACTTTCATGAAACCTGTTTTCTTTCATTTACCAGCCTGGACAATAAGAGTTTTAAAAGTATAAATAAATTCATTAATTGGCTTCTATAATATTAAAATGCTTTTTGTATTTTATATTAAAAATCAAGAAAATTATATTTTCGATTCAAGGATTACAAAACCTTCTTCAGTATAAGCATTTCTATCTCTTTTGCCTTTATTTATTACAGTAAATTAAAATGAACTTTTATATATTTTACATTTTGTTTTGGTGATTTACACAAACTTCACCAATACATATGTCGGACTGTTAACCCATTGAGGATTCAATTAACCTAGCCTCTCTAGGACTGAATGTTTGAATTTATTTTGGCAAAAATGCATGCGTGTACTAAAATATTAATTGAATGAGTTTGGATACAGATAAATTAGACAATTTTCAGGCCATTTTAATCTACGGGATTACGGTATAATAGTGTTTGTTTCTTTTTCCTAATAATTTTCATTTAATTCTTTTAGGATATATTTACAAATTTGTTTGGTGAGAAAAACAAAAATTCAAAATCAACTATCAATATTCTTTTAATTTTTTGCTTATCTGTTTTAATAATATTTTATTCAAAACAGTACAATGTTTTTTACACGATACCCCAGGTTTTATTAGATTACTTAATTATAAAGCATAATAACAAAAAAATAAAAATTCACTTATATTTTTTTACTTTTTGATGATTATATGACAAGTTTCTGAATTATTTGTCTGGTAGATGAGATAAAACTGTTTGGTACATTGAATTGTTATTATTAAAATGATAATTAAAATAAACTATTTACATTTCATACAATGACCATTCATTTACTTTTTATGTTGCAAAATACGTACATATTTAGACCATGTATTGTATATGTTCCAAAGCCGATCAGTTGATTAATCTGTGGGGAATCTGTGAGGGTTGGGGGTGGGGTAAAGTCCTAGATTTACCAGTGAATGCCCCTGTCATCCTTGAAGCCTGGGTAACTAACCGTCCATGGCTAGGGGTCGTGTACCCGTCAAGAAAGGCTTATGTCCGGTACATGTACCGCATCTGCCAAACATCGTGTACGGCTAGACATCCTAATCAAAGTCAGTTGACGTTCTCACAGACCTATGACAATATAATATAGCTACAGAGTATATTCCTTGATACGTTGATCCATAGAAGAAGCAGTCATAATGCTAATGTAGTATGCAAGGATAACTAAACTAACAAATATGTCTGCAATAACACGATTAGCAAATTAAAAGATTATACTACCCATTTTAGATGGTTAATAAAATTGCAGAGATTTGATGCTTTTCTTGAAATAATGAGTCAGTAGTTATAAAATAGAACGTTAATTCTGGGAATGAAAGTACGTTGAAATCTTATTAGATCCATTTTATAAGTATTTTCTGACCAGATTTGCTGTACTTTTAAAACATCTTGTGTGTAACTTTAAGTAATTAGCATCTCCTTATATTTTGTTTAATTTCTGAATTTTGTTTAACAATTAAGATCCCAACCAATTATAACTTTTTAAGAAACCCAGTTTTTTTCTAACAATAAAGAGTTTTTGACAATAAAACTACAGATTTAATACAATTTGTATTCTTTGTTACCCATTTATTTTGTTTTGAACGTCATGTCAAGTAACTAATACAAAATACAATAATGCGGCAACGTATATTGTTTATATTAAAACAGGAACCATTAAAGCTTCCTGCTACAAAGAAGAATAACCTATATTAACACTGAGTAGCACACGTCCCAAACGTTATGAATATAATTTTTAAAATTTATAAAATTTGATTAATAATATTTGCTTCTCTTAAAATTAAGCAGTAACAAATTAATCTGGAAAGGATAGTATTATTTCAAACAATTGAAATCATTACATGTTACAACACATATAACATTATGATTCGAGAACTTAAATTTACCCTCTTCCTCAGTTATAACAATAAAAAACATAAATATTTAAACTTATAAACCAAAAAATGCTCAAAGCTATAGTTAAGTGATACCTCATTGGTAAGGTACGCGGTCGTCCAGTCTGGAGACAATGAACCTACTAATGTTACTGCATAAGAGCGAAGATCACAAACAACATGTCACACACGAGTATCGAAGGTGGAGGACTGACGAGGAACTCGTTGTCGGCATTTCCTGTGGTATCGCGGCGTGTCATCTGAAACAAAGAGAACCTGGGAAGCAAATATCGGGGCAGATAACCGCTCCCCTCTGGTCTTATGTTTTGGTCCTTGACCTCATTGTCATGGTGTGTGTATGAATGTTCTTGGATCTTGGATAAGGTTTGTTTGACTGCAAAATATCTTTATACTTCCTAATTAATTATTTTCTAATATCGGTTTTAAACCTATATATTAATGCCGTTTGAGGCATAACCCAACAGAAGGTTTAATTAGCTGTTGTTATGTATAAAACCTCAATAAGGGATTTTTCTTTATGTTCTTTATTCTCACATTTATTTGGTGGTCTTTTTGTCTCACCTATGTATTTCCTCTTACAAGAACATGTTATACTATAAAAACAGTTCATCGAATCTTTAGTGCCAATGTTTTGGTCTGGTTTTTTACGAGACTGATCTAAACGTTTTTTGCGTTTTCAAAGCGGTTCTAACATTGTATTTTCTGTTTACTTTAGTTTTTTATTTCATAAGTTTTAATGTATTAGGCGTTTCTTTTTACCTGAAAAAAGGGGGTAGATTTGAATTATCGATACGTAATGTTATACATTTCTATAAAATATAACGATGGAAAATATTCAAAATCCTCCTCTTCTTTTAAATCATCCATCTTCTGATAAGGTCTGAACAATCTGTCTATGAATCTATGAAAAAATTATTACAATCACCATTACATAACCTAAAGAATGCGATCTCAACGTGTCGTAAATATTTTAATTATCATAATATGTATTTAGGTCCATCTTATTATATTTAGGTAAGTCTTTCTCGCAGTAATACGTGATGCAGACTAATTTTGCAGTGTTGCGGCTGGGTCTGTCATTAAAACTAAAGGACGTTATAATTCAATTTGCATTGATCAAGGTTACACTTGAAATCTCCAAGAACATGCTCTCCCCGGAGGGTAATCGCCGTTAAATGAGCTCGCCGAAGTGCAGACTGCCGTTCATTCTGGTTATACTCCCCTTGTAGACTAATAATCTACCGCTCATGGATTCTTGGCTGGCGTCATCCAACACTTTCTTACGGATATTGTAAAAACACTTCTTTTATTATACACCTAGTTAAAGTTGTTGTGGTTTAAAAGATTGGCATTAATTAGTTTGGATGAAGTTTTGCTAGTTATCGGAGTATTAGCGAAGCCGATCACTTGAAGAGCTTGAATAATTAAATTTCTGTATATGTGTAAGTCTGATGGGCTGTCTGTATAGTCACATATAGCTCGAGAACTAAGTGGTCTATAGATTTTTAATTTAAGTCGAAGCTTCATTTCTGTACTACGGGTAGAGTTCGATGATCGTGCATTTTGCTAAGCGTTGTATGGGTAACAATGCTGGCAACGAAGAAATCACAGAATAAATAACTTTGTAAACAAACTGAGAACAAATGTGTGTTTTAGTTATGTGACGTAGAAACACATGTAACTATAGACTTGTTACGCGATACATGGTGTGGCGCACTGCTGCCTTGTTATTGTTCGCTCATGTTAAATATACTGTGCAATGTTGCCAAACACTGCAATTGCAAAGAACACACCAATTTTCTCAGTAGCCTTCTTTGCTAAGTTTTACAGCTTAGCCTGGTAACAACATTGTTTTTCGGTTTAACATGTGTACATCAGGTGAAATATATTTCCGGTGCTATAGTTTGCCATGTTACATGTGTAGGTCTGAAAGGTTAGATAAAGGGTGTCTACTTCCTTGGTATGGGACGAAGTAAAAATCCCAATTTCAGGCTGTACTTGACTATTAAAAATCTGTTCGCTGAACGTAAAATCGTTCTCTATATCACTCATACACAATGCCTTGTCAGATCGGCTAAATTTACTGGCTGAGTGAACTAATATTTAAATTTTTAAATTCACAGTATTGGGACTCCATTGCAAATAACTTCTTAAAATAAGCAACATTAGCAGTTGTTAAGCTAGCAGCAGTTAAGCTTTTCGTAATTTTTTTCTGCCACGCGTTTTGGTAATTATTTTAACCTCACAAAAAACTGTAAACAAATAAATATAATAATTATGTTATGTAGTAAACAATAAATATTTGTTGGTCAACATTACCTTCAGGATTACTTTGTAAATTATAACACAAATACAAAACCTACTATTTTAATAAGATTTACAAGCGTTATTTTTTACTAACTAAGAAATTTTGTTGGTAATTTGTAACAAATATAACCTGTTTCTTATCTCAGTTTTATATATATATATATATATATATATATATATATATATATATAAACAAAAAATAATCTTTCTTCGTTGTCTTTTTCTCTTGCAGTAACTCTGATTAAATTTAAATTTAGGAAAATTCTATCGCTATTATAATTAGCCTACACTTTGACGTCACAGTTTTTAAAAAATCAGTATTTTAGACCAGTGTATTTTTTACTATGTACTTACACTTCACAATAATGAAATAAATTAAACATGTATTTTGAAATAAACGGCACAGACCCCAAACGTAATATGATAGACCTTATGTGCTTGTTTATGTTTTGTAATATAAATTCCCTAAGTTGTTCACACATTTCGTCAATCACACTGTATGTAACAGTATACATACATAACATTATTGAGTATATCTAAGATTGTATGGCTATGTTTTTCAAGATTCACAATTAGAAGGCAAGCACCCGGACGGGAAAGTGCCACGAAAGACAACAGAAAATCGTACACAAGAGTTACCAGGTGTTCCTGAGCGCTCTGTAATTAGGAATGAATAAGTAGCCAATCACCGAGTAATGCATATCAAGTGTCTCAAGTCGGGGACTTCCTTTGATTACTCCTGGGCGGAATTTCGACTCTGCGAGCTCACTTGCTCCACAGACACAAATAACATTTGTTCGAGGGCGAACCTTGGCTTTCTTCGTCACGATGTAAAAGTCCGATGTAAAAAATGTGTATAACACTATTTCAGTAGAATTTTTCTCTGATCTTTTGAAGCATTGTACATGATTATACTCTCACACGTGCTAACAAAATAAAATCTACGCCTATGTTTGTGTTTTGATGGTAATTTTTTGACGTATTTTGAGGTTTAATTGTGCTAATAAAAAATATATACCATACGAAATAAACCACTAACATAAAGCTCATGAGATGTAGTTGAAAGTATACTAAGTGTGAATGTATACAGTCAGCTAAAATAACAAAGTGTATATCTAAAGACCCAAAATATCTAAGTAGATGGCATTAAGGAAATAGTTACATCATTTCATGGCCCTAAATTGCATTTCTATAAACGCAAACTATCTAATTGCATGGTTATAAAAGTAAAATGCCTAAGTAAATGGTCATGTAAGCATGAACCTGATGGAATGAATGAACTTAATGACATGACAATATACTCCAACAAATATTTGTACGGTAATAAATCGACTAGAACAAGCAATCAATACATTATTTGATGTACACGTCTATATCAGTAACATTAGCCTGCCTATGAATACCGGAGTGCCCTAGGCCACAGGCACAATCATCGGTGCGGGAATCGTCTCGTTCAGATAACATGCATTCAGCCACCTAACTCACAGTTATCGGTTTGATTTATGTCAGTCTCCCACCCCTGACAGAATTAAACCCTCCAGAAATGAAGAAGTATTTGTGTTTTATTGCCCAAATGAAAGTGTTCTTTGCCTAATTGATAGTAGTCTACATAGTAGACAGTTTGTTTACGGTGTTATTATTTTGACACAATCTATCGTATTACAGAAACATATAAAAACTAGCTGTTTCCCGCGGCTTCGCACGCTTTTCGTAAGTTTTGCCCGCGTATGAGCATTTCTGGTTGAAGTAAATTATATTTCCAACCCCGATGTAGATTTTACCTTGATGTCACGATCAAGAAAATATGTCAAAAATGTATTGTACATGCATAATGTATTTTATTACAAAGTGGTCTACCACTCAACCTTTAAGTTCAACCAAAAATTTAGTTTAGACAATTATACATCATAACTTAGCGCCTTCAAATAGTGTTTCACTGTTTAATATACGTATCTATCTCGTAATTGCAGGTTATAATGTGCATGCGCTTTGAAAACTTTTCTTCATTTTATTCGTTTATATTCACGACATAAGCGAATAATTCAGATAATAACTATCCTATCTTCTAAGTTAGACTAAATTACGGATACATGTGAAATTTGATTGAAATTGGTTCAGTCGTTTTGGAGTTTATTGGCAACATACATCGTGACTCAAGATTTTTATATATATAAGATTTATTGTTTGAACGATAAAATTCAGAACGGCTATTGATACAAATGTTGTTAAACCCCAGTCTTCCCTACTTTTACCCGTTTCATTTCGTTCTTTAATACAGAATCACGCCTCTTCTAAGTCTCTCATTCAACATCCAACTGGACTATTATTCTCTTTCTCATTTCAATATCAAAAGACTGTAGCCTGTAAATAACTGAAAAAGCATAAGTCTTTAAAATGGGCTTTTCAAATCCCAAACTTAAATAGGACACTTTCAAATTTTGTTATGCAGAGCATTTATACACAACATCTACGATCTTTATAGGTTTTAAAAGGTATAACACAACGTTCCGATGATTTGAATCTATCTTCTTCGTCTTGTGGGGGAGGTATTAATACATACAAAAATAACGAACAGAAAGAAGTAAATAATAGTAATTCTTTTATTGCATTTGACAATAAGACATTGCATTGCAAAATTCAGGTTTATATTATTAGTTACGATCCCTGCTTCATACTTACAATACTCATTCAAACATACATCTCTTGCCCACTTTCGCCAACATTCATTCAACATAAGACTCGGGGCTCTAAGTTTTATTTAAAAAGAAAAAAAGTAAAGAATGTCTTATTTTATCAGGCGAAGTAAATAAATTTTGAGTCTAATTCTCCCAGCACGTAGCTATGAAC
The DNA here is from genome assembly GCF_021130785.1 of Homalodisca vitripennis. Classification (NCBI taxonomy): domain Eukaryota; kingdom Metazoa; phylum Arthropoda; class Insecta; order Hemiptera; family Cicadellidae; genus Homalodisca; species Homalodisca vitripennis. The sequence goes on from NC_060210.1 coordinate 22,924,430, forward strand.
TCTTCGACAAAATAAAACGCATTCGACACCAGTAGGCGCTTCAGAAGAGCTTTTAACTGGTTTCAACTATTCCTACTGTATAAAACACTCAGGGAGCCGATTGAGAAATTTGACTCCAGTATGTGGCGGCAAGCGTTCGAAAGCCACCGTCCTATGCTGTTGTGCACTGTAACTCTTCCTGCCTCTAGTTTCATAGGAGTGAATGTCAGTACCCCGCATAAGAACGCACTTTGATCGTCAATACAGGGCAACCACCAATATATAGAGGCAGACCAGAGTCGGCAATTCAAGCTCCCTGAAAGGATCCCTACACGACTCTCTGACGTTTAATTGTGAAATTATAATGACATATTTTTTTGCAGTCTGAATACTCTTACTAGGAAGAAATAAGGGAAAGAAAAGGGTTCAAACATTTCCAAAAGCTGCTTGGAATCCAATACAGGCGATGTCACTGCACGGGATGCAAGACCCGAGCACAAATCACAAGTACGAGGATAACAATCACACATCATACCGTTATGTTATCCCTTTCACAATCTATAACGATGGCAAATCCTGTTATCCTTTCAAAGCTTCCATCGTCAATAACAAACTTTAAAAAAAGAATATATTACTAGAACTACTATTACTGAGTATTCAAACAGGTATGTCTGCGTTAAGGTTATCAATTTTCAGCATGTATTCGATTTAAATACATGTAAGAAGGGGTCAAGTGGACTAGAGGGAGTCCATGTGTTAACTATTCTTTGTCTGAAGTTTGGAATTGACGACGAAAGGATTATAAAGGAAACAAGATTGTCCTTAGATTTGCCATCGTTCAGTGATACAAAAAAATCAGTAACACTACGTTTCAAGATCTGCAATCTGGTCTCTTCTTCATTAAAATAAATAGTCTAACACATAATTACAAACTAGGTTAAAATAAACAAATCATACCACAACGTTACGATATACCATACGACGCCTAAGTCAGGAATCACAACCACCATTTTGCGTGTCGACTTCACTAACTCTAAAACATGCACTTAATAAAAACGAAACACAATACTAATCATTAAAACTGAACTACATAATACAAGTCACAATAGGTCTGCATTCACCGACCTTTGTAGGTGGTTGGTCGTCTGATTTGTTTATTTTAACCTAGTTTAGTTATTTACCTGAAAAATAGATCAGAAACTTAGTGTTACCAATGTTGTGTATCACTGAACGATGGCAAGTGGCCGGAAAAATCCTGTTTCCTGTTAACTGTTATTTTGAAAATCAGTTATTTTCTGTTCCTATCCTCGGAACACAAGCGCCGCAACACTGCGATATGTACAATAACACAGGCGACGTGTCGGCACCTTCCCGCGCGGTTATGACACATAAAGCGTGCTCTCCAGCTGCGTTTATAGCGGCTGTTTTATAGCCTATGATTTATACTTGTATCCATCACTTCTTGAGGAGGCCAGTGTTATTTTACTGGCTGTAATAAAACGAGGGCCGGACCATTTTTAAGATATTAGAAAACCTGGGGAAATCAGGAAAATTTCGAATTTTGTACTTAAGGGTCTTTGAATTGATTTAAAAGACAGGTAAATTGCACATAAATTTGACAAATCATATTAATATTATTCGCTTATAGATTATAAAATCTGTGAACGAGGAGAAGTACGGCGCGACGGTATAATCAATGGTACACTCCTGCACAAGATAGGAGTACGCACACCAGGGAGTCGCTGAGGATTCTTGCTAAATTTTCAAGTCTCATTTATTCTTGAAATGTCCTTCGGATGTCCTTTAGCATGAGTCACATGGAAAAGGAATCATACATCTCCGGCAGACAAAGGAGGAATTGTGTGGCCCTTCAATGACACTCAGCCAAATTCCATGGCTGGACGAGAACCATTATAGAACTCATTCTTCACTATGTAGAATATATGGAAATAAGTTTCTTGCAAACTTATTAGATCTATAGATGTTCTTTCTCGATACAGCCTGACACTTTATATATGAACATTTTGTTGGGTTTCATCGCAGTACTTGAATCGTTAAATGTTGCGGTCACGTAGAAAGGGTACTGCAGCGCAAGAGTGGGCCGAAATCAAATGTTGTCATCGGCATTTAACATTATCTTTCCATTCTATTAATTTACATTTTACTGTATGAATAAGCTACTTGTGTTAAATATATCACTGTTTAAACCCTCATATGAATGAGCTCAGCTTGTTTACAAATATTATTTACTCTGTTATTTTCTCGTTTCCATCATGGTTACCCAGGGAGACCAATGCAAAACAAATATTTTGATAACGCTCAGTCAAATCCCACGAATCGATAAGTACCATCACCACTCATTGTTGCCTTTCCAGAAATTAAGCCTCATGTAAAATTTCAATATGTAGGTCAGTTCGTTGGTTGCTATCATGTGATCAGACAGACCGATATGAAATTTATCCAGCACCTAAAGTGTTAGGATTCGATAACGCTCAACCAATAAAAACATTATTTATAAAAAATTGAGTTTTCTCAGTAGGCAAAAAATAAACTACATACACTAATTAGTATTATCAGTTTAAAAAAAACCAAAGAAACGAGTAAAAGGTGATAAACCCAGGAATTTAACATGTCAAAACATTAGATCTTTATCTTCAAGTAGATAAGACAATAAGATAACATGTAGATAAGATGTTTTATAACTATGAAACTGCCTGGAATTCGTGATGAAGAAAACCTTCAAGGTGATTGACACCTAAATGACTGTCATTCGATTAGAAATTTGTAAATAGAAAAGACTATTTGTACTAAAATGTACCTAGAATTCAGCTCTACATCATTTTAGAAAGAGAGGGAAAAAGCTTATAAACCTGTAAACACTGAAGACAGCAGTTGTTTAATTTTATATAAGTTTTGAGTAGCCACTGTTCAAATAATAACAAAAGCAGAAGTTTTCTGTACACAGAGGATAGCGTCAGTTACAGCAACGCCTGGTCCAGAGTGCTAATGTGTCGGCAAACACTTCAACAATGAGTGGTGTCAATCTCGCACCAGCCCGACGCGACGTGATAATACCAACAATCATCTGTCTCTAAGTTCGCTACTAAGTGTTCCATGGTTTTTATGAAATATTAGCTTAATTTTCCGCGGCTTTGCACGCTTTCCTTAAGCTTTACCCTTATATGAGCACTTCTTGTTCAAATGAATTTTATTTCAGTGCCGATGAAAAGTTTGTCTTGTTGCCACGATCAAGAAAATCTATCAAAAGTTTATGTTTATAGCCATTTTACACGTACATGTACATTACTATAAAGTGGTTTAACACTCAAGCTTTAAGTTCAAACAGAAATTTATTTTAAAGACATACATCATAACTTAGCGCCTTCAAATAATGTTTGGCTATGTAATACACGTAACTGCCTCGTAATTGCAGTTTATAGTGTGCAGGCACTTCTCAAAATTTCATCTTTTGTAGCGCCCGCCTAGTGGCGAGTTACATCAATGGACATAGCATAATAGACCTTTTCCGTGAAAAAATACATATACATACAAATTTTCATAATGGTCGGTCAAATAGTTTACAATTCTATAAAGGATATATTTTGCCATTGGAACTAAATGTTTCTACGCCAAACAGTTGACATCTAATTCATTTATTTAATGTGCTAATACTTTTTATATCCAAGCTAATCTTTCGTTTTCCCAACGTGGTGTGTGGAATAGAAATTTCATACCCGTAGCCGTAATTAATAATAGCCGTAGAATAATTCATAATATACCTCTTTGTAACATAGATCATTTCATTACCTTAATATCTTAATACCTTTGACTCATCTACGTACATATAAGGTAGTTGTGATTTGTATAACGGAAATTTCGGCCATAGTAAAAATAAAACTAACTTGTATCTCCACCTTATTCCACTCACTTATATAAGCGGATATGCATAATAGCTTTGCAGTTTCGGGTTTACCATATGTTGACTTAAAGCTCTCTTTCTCTACAGCGAAGCCGAAATATCTTATTATTTTAATATTATTGGCAAAGTTTGAACACATTTTGAAAAGGAAAAGATTAAAGTTATTAATAACAGGATTTAGTTTTTTATCAATTTACTGAGGAATGGATTGGTAGTTTGAGAAAAAGGATAACAGGATTTCGGACAATTGCCATCGTTATAAGTTATAAAAAGGTACAACACAACGTTTCGAGGATTTCAATCAATCCTCTTCGTCAGGTGGAGAAGATATTAGTATATACAAAAATCTGTATAGATCTTTTATAACCTATAACGATGGCAAATATCCGAAATCCTGTTATCCTTTCAAACCTTATATTGTCATCAACAAACTTTAAACAAAAAAAGTTAGAAAGAAGTATAGTGAAGCTAGATATACAACTCTCACCAAAAATTCCAGTGAACACTTTATTACTTTAACCCTAAACTAGTATTTCAAATATTAGATCTTCAAGCAGCTTGTTATCGGTTCCTAAAACAGATGACGTAATATTTAGTTAATCGAGTGAAGGGAAGGGATTTCACAGACAGCCGAAAATTGGGAAGACAAGATTTTGCTGGAATTGATAAACATGATGTTGGCAATAGTGCATTTATCAAGAAGGCAACATCATTCCGGGCCTCGTTTGTCGCAGAGTTTCCTGTATGGGGCAGTTTAGGGCTATCAGCTGTGCTGGCAGTCGGACGGTAAACACTGCAATAAACTGTCGCCATCTGTCACCCGCTACAGTGCTGCCAACATAGGACTATCACTGAGACTGCATTAAGTACTGTAGTAAGGGAAAATTCACATCTTATTTCTCCGCCTATTGTTATCAGATATTTTTGTAAAATATGTGCTAAATACTAAGTAATAAGTGTTATATATATTAATATTTTTTAGAAACCAGAGAAAAGTTTTAAATATTAAAAATATGCACTTACTTTGTAGTATTGCTCTTTTATTTGTACATAAATTCAAAAATTGTACATTTTTTGTTTTCTAAATTTCACATGATTTGAGATAGTATGATAGTGTAAATGTACACAATATACACAGTTTTGTAGTGAACAAAAGGGTTATGACACATATACACATATTTACTACACAAAAAAGATTTTTTATAAAAATTTAAAGTTGTGTTACTTTTTTTGGCAGTACGCATTCATCATATTGGTGTTTGATGAATTCTTTGGACGAGAGGAATATCCGATAATGAAGAATTATTGTCACTGTCATTATCAATTTGTTCACAAACCAACTCATTCTACCGGTTTATAATCATCCAGACTACCTGACAACAAATCTGACAAAGAAATATCATGCACTTCATTTGCCGATGTGTCACTTTCATCATCAGAACTAATATTTTCGTCATCCAATAGTTCACTTATATCATTTGAACATCGAGGATCGCCCGTTTCTCAACATAGCAATAAATTACAAACAATTAGCCCACATAATAACCTAGCAACAAAGAACGTCAAGGCCGTGCAGCGCGTCACCAGCTGCATAGTCCGTCAGCTGTATGTCATGCGGCATTAGGATCGATATCAGGTGACGAGTAATATTACGAATATAAACTATAATTTATATGTATGAGTAGAGGATTTGACTGGTGCAAGCTATGCCTTTATAACTGTTTTCGCGTAATAATAACGGATATTTGACCGTCTTTATCAGTTCACAAGCGGTATTGATGGAAAGTCCGTGCCGACTGTCATCAGTTGGAGGGTTAAAGTCACATTTGTAAAGTTTCTTGTCAAAATTGCATAGTCCTAATTTAATAAGTTTAATTAACAGGTTTCACAGGCCTCTGTGTTATCTCATTGTTCGTCACTTTTAGTTTAAGATACCTTAGTCCTCCTCCATAGACTAGTGGTTATAGTCTCGGCTCTCTAACCGAAAGATCACGGGTTCGAATCCCGGAGAAGTCCAAAAATGTAATAATAACAAAAACCAGTGCACTTCGAAGCCGGCATAGCTGACGCTGAGGCTTAAATGAGATTAAAAATAAATGCCTCATTTACTTCCCAATAGAAATTTAATTAATACTGACCGAATTTACTTTCGATCATTTAAATTCAAGTAAAGTATATAGGCATCTTCTTGTCACGCAACACGTACTTTCCTCATGTACTTTCCTTCGTATACCAGCAAGTTATAACGATTTTTGAAGAAAATGTAAAAATGTAAACATATATATTTAAAAATTAATGTTTGAAACCAGGCGGTAAATTCTATAAATAGAAGTATTTAAAATCTTAAAATTTTTATAAATTTAAATAAAAAAACCAGGCATGAAGACAAACTCAGTGTGTTGAAAGTTAGGTACTTTTTTGTACGTCTGATCTACGAATAGGGATGAAACAACTCGAAAACAATAGAAATATTCACATCGTGACCCCTTGATCCCCCCTCCCCCGGTTGTTTCTCTGGAGAGGGGTCAGACGTCCTCAACAATCAAGGCAAGCCGCATTGCGTCAAACTGCCTCACCGGGGGAATACCAAATGTCCAATTTTAAGCAATTTTAAAGTTTTTACAAGATTTAAGTGCCAAAATGTTGTGTCCTACAACGTTTACTATTCAACTCTCACCAGTTTGTTATTACGAATCAAATTTAAACGATTATTTAAACCCAAATTATCATATATTAATTCCAAATTCGACATTGATAATATATCACAAATTTATTGATTCACTAATAGCAATAATAATTCTTACATACTACGTAAAACATATTTGTTAACTCCCTCTTAACAGAAAGTAAGAAATTACACCTTAGTGAGACAAATATAGTAATTGGTTATTTTTATATTAAGAGAGTAAAATGTCAATGTGAATAAACAGTTGACAGCTAGGGGCAGCAGAACCCCTGAGGGCAATGAGAAACGTTCTTCACGTCGAATCTACTCTACTCCAGTTGTAGTTGACAATTTTCACACGTCAGTATGTATTCTTAGTTAATTACAATTAACTCTGAACTTCACCGTACCTTGAGTTAATTAACTGAGAGGTCAGGGGTTCGATTCCAGAGGATGTCAATAAACAATTGGAAAAAGAACACGGCCAACTGCAGTCAACCTCTCTTAAACCAGTATTCTACGAGTAGTTGACGTCAATAGGTCAAGAATATTTGTTTTTGCTTCCAGTTGCTGTCTTTCTAATAGTAAAAAGTACTCATTTTACCTGTACTCCTAAGATGGGTATAATAAACTAAGCTCGCTAGGCCTTCTTTAGAGAATCAGTAGAGAGCAAAATGGACTTCGTTGAGTTTTTTCCGCTAAGTTGTAGAGAAAAGGAAAACCTACACTAGAAAATTCTAAGTACATAAACGCGCAGTTTACGGGTGCCACCGATGTTTCTGGCATCTTCTCTCCCAGCCCTTCAAGCCTGTTACACTTAAGAGAATTGCCTTCCCCAGATGCCATACGCCTTCACTTGTCTTTTACGTCGTTGTTTACGACTTGTTTACGACTTTTGTTTACCCATGAACGACGTTGTTTATAGTTTTTACCGATACCTTTTGTTTTACTGTCACCATAAATGTTTCGTGAATTACATAAAATGCTCGTGGTTTCAAATACATTAACAGCCACAATTTTAATAGAAACAACATCGAGATTACAAATGGATAACTTGTGGTAATGGATTACAGAGGTAGTTTAGGCTTTGGAACATCACTGAACTTAACAATTACCTATACACTACAACAATTACAGCTCACTAGGATGTTTCAATCCTGCAACCTGTATATACGTCTACCACTAAACGCAACGCACCACTCTGCCGAAGCCGCCACCTGGTTAGATCTTATAGTAGTCTCGGGCCCTGAGGAATCATTATACCATGGGCAGCTTCCGGCAATTTCCCGACATAATTTAATTTTCTGTGCCCTTTCATTAGAAGTACCCAAACCTAATGAAAAATATATAACTTACAGATCATCTATATATATAAAAATGAAACTGTTCGTGTGTAACAGCATCACTCACAAACGGCTGGACGGATTCGCCTAATTTTTTTTTTAATTTGTTCGTCTTGATCTGTAGAAGGTTATAGGATACTTTTTATCCCTTTCCCGATTCAGGATTCCGCCCCACTGGTTACAGAAATACCCGTAAGAAATGCATTGCAGCAAACATATGTTATTAAGTGAAAGAGTCTTTTCAAATTTTTAATCAGCTGTTCTTTGTAAACATATATAATGCGACAAAAAATATATTTATATATAAATTTCTTTACACTTATAGTTTTAAAGCATAGAGTAAGCTTAAGAGAAACGACAAATTTTGTTTAAACTGTTTCTGCAATCATAATATATAAAAATGAATGTTTGTGTGTTTGTCCTTTATAGACTCAGAAACTATTGGACCGATCACTATGAAAATTTGTATTTTTCTATGTAGAAGGTTTATACGCAATGCCCATTGATGTAACTAACCACCAGGCTGTACTGCAAGATATAAAAGTTATCAAAGCGCCTGCACATTATAAACTGCAATTACAACACAGTAGTTACGTATATTAAAATATCCAAACACTATTTGAAGGCAAAGAAATATACGGGCAAAGCTTAAGAGACGCGTGCGAAGCCGCGGGAAACAGCTAGTACAGATATATGACTGAAGTTGCATTTTGCGGATGTTTATTCATACCCATGGTACTCCGTGCAGAATAAGGAGACTGTTGATGAGATGGTTGACTCTTTAAATTCTGTTATATTAAAGCTGTATGACAAACATGCCCCTCTTGTTACCAAGCGAATTAATAAGAAACGACCAGTTCCCTGGATTACCGAGAATATTCTCGGTCTAGTGGCCGAAAGTGACGCCATGTTACCCGTGAGGGCTCGGCGCAGTAGAGATGTCAACTTAATGATTCAGTACCGCCATCATCGTAACCAAGTCAAGCAACAAATTAAAAATTCCCGACTTCGACACATAAACTGTATGTTTTCAGACAAAAATTAATTTACAACTACGTTATGGAGTATTTTCAAAACTTTGATTCAGGGGTTATTCTAATTTAATAATATTATTAATAATAACTATGCTAATAAAGGAAATTTAGGGAAAACCTTTTGACCAGATATGTTTATTACTAGCGAATTTATTTTCAATAAAATAACATAATACATCGTAACACTTTTTAGAATCTGTAGCACAACTAGCGAACATTGAAAGAAACACATCTCTGCCCTCGTATATCACCTCCAATGAGAGGTCTTTCATAAAGCATATTCATATAAATAATTGAATACACATAGTAGAGTTTGGGACCTTGTAAATGCTGTTATTTCTGTGTCAATAATAACCAAAAACATGATTGATTAATTTTTCTGTTACAGGATACTTTATACGTATCGATTTTCACATGTGGAGTTTGTTTATTTTGTCATTAAAACTGTTAAGCATTTCTCTTAGGTATTAATTAATGTAGCCTATATGAGTACTGTGTAGGAGGTACATTCATTCAATACATACAAATAAGTATTTTTTCTTATATAGTACTTACGACTGGAGGATTAATATTCTCACTAAGAAATTGAGCTTGTTGCAATTCTATGTTTCTTCCTTTTTGACTGACACAAAGCACACGCGCGCCATTCACGGAAAATCCTTTAAACATTTTTAGACCATATGAGACGATATTCTGTTCTCAATCAACTGTGGAGCTGCCGGTTCTTTGTAGTCCATATACATGAAGCATCAGTATTTCAAAAGTATACACAAGTAATATATTTAGTTTATTAAAATTTCATATTATAAGTTTAATACGAGCGCCATTAACAATTCGTGTGACTTGTCCCATACTGCATTGTAATGCCAATGCCCAGGACACCACAATCATGCATTGTTTTATTCCCGATTATTGTCACTGTTTTCATCCTATTAATTGTTTTAAAACGTAGGTATTTCAATCCGATACGTGAATTGTAATGACTTTCTAAAGTATTTTTGTTGGTGTCCATGACAAACCACTATTATTTGTTCTGCAATGTATACATAATAGTGTATAATGTATATATTTGTATGTCTGTATGTCTGCTGAATAAACATTTTACTTTTTAAAAATCGCAAAACCTGTAATATCACAACTCCAAAATATGTATCTAGTACAACTAGTAACATACCATTTAATGGTTAAGTCATGCATACATTTAATACTAATCACTACAATACCAGATATATCGCTTGCCAGTTTAGCTTTACTATCAATACATACTATAAATTAAAGTGGCTCTTTGTGTTGGTCTGTTTGTGCATCGATATTTTCTAAACTACACGGATTTGATACGGTTTTCACTGTTGGCTTCGTTATGAACAAGGGCAGTTTACTAACTATGAAAATTAATACTTTAATTAGAGAAAAGTATGTATAATGCAAAAATGTATATTTTTTAGAATTTGGGAAAATAGTTACAATATTTACGAAACGTAATTTTAACTTAATTGACACAAACAGCTGTTATCACTTTCGGCTGAAGTTCAACAAAGAGGCAGAAACATCTATTTACATTAAACATTTTTTGAATATAATAAATATACAGTGCATGATCATTAGAGTAATGCATATTGTAAAGACGAAGTTTCTATCTAAGTTTTACAACTTATTGAACCATTGGTGAATTTAAACCATCTAATGCATTGAATATAATTTAAATGCTGCTATACACCCACATTATTGAACAAAACAGTGAATTTATGCACTTATAGTGCTTGAAACTGGTTGGTTACCTTGACATTGTGTATGAAAGTTTTGCTGTAGCTTAAGGAAAACAAATGAATGGCACACTCTTACCCTTATACAGGAAGGACAGCATAAGCGACGAAAGTGTATGCTTTTTGATCGAAGTAGTCTTTTAAACTTATGTATTCATATATTTTCTGTAGCGGGGATATATGTCTACTTATGTTTGAAAATTATCATAGGGCTATATCGTATTTATAACACCTAACTATTTTATAAACAGTGCACCTAACCCTCAATGCAGCAATTTATTTTCGAGGTGTCTTGCATTTTTAGGTTTCTCCAGACATGTCTTGTAATAAATGTTTACCATCCATCAATTGTGGCCAAAAAACGTTTAAGGGAATAATACATTTTTAGTCCACTTGCAAAAAATCTGACTTCAACAGAACGACTTTAGCTCCTCTACAATGGCAGAAGCTTATCTTTCTAGGTGACTTACTATAAAGAATATATATGTTTTGATGAGGTAGTACCGGGAACGTTACGGCTCCGCTACGGGAAGATACGTCCTGAGACGAGCTCCTGACTCTGCGTTCCTGTTGTCGTCCTTTTGTTACTCGTCCATAACATCATATCTTCACACTTACGTGGGTTTTACTATGCTTTTCATTCGTTCTACACAACCCCTCCCCCCAACCATGGGGTTCATATTCTGATACACTTAATTGTCGATATCGTTACTAACTTCATTCTTCTAATGTCACACAAATCTCTACATCTCTTAGTGAAGTTCCTTTCTATATTTACTTCAATCCACTCCGTTTTTTTCATATCTGAGAAGAGAATATTTATATTTAAAATATTACACACTTTATGTATTAATTAAAATATAATATACTTTATATCATAAATGTGTATATATTTTATACTACATCAGAATTGTTTTGTTACAACAGTAAATAATTTATCGGAGGAGTAGTAAAGCTCATTTCTGATTAAATTATCAAATCAAATTACTGATTAAAATAACTGAGACCTCATTATGTACAACAACTTTACCAATATCGTATAACACCGTGGTACCACCTTAACGTACAACACTATACAGCATCATGACGCACATAAACGTACAACCTCATTATGTACAACAACTTTACCAATATCGTATAACACCGTGGTACCACCTTAACGTACAACACTATACAGCATCATGACGCACACAAACGTACAATCTCACTATGTACAACAACTTTACCAATATCGTGTAACACTGTTGTACCACCTTATCGTACAACACTATACAGCATCATGACGCACATAAACGTACAACCTCACTATGTACAACAACTTAACCAATATCATGTAACACCGTGGTACCACCTTAACGTACAACACTATACAGCATCATGACGCACATAAACGTTCAACCTCATTATGTACAACAACTTTACCAATATCGTGTAACACCGTGGTACCACCTTAACGTACAACACTATACAGCATCATGACGCACATAAACGTTCAACCTCATTATGTACAACAACTTTACCAATATCGTATAACACCGTGGTACCACCTTAACGTACAACACTATACAGCATCATGACACACATAAACGTACAACCTCACTATGTACAACACCTTTACCAATATCGTATAACACCGTGGTACCGCCTTAACGTACAACACTATACAGCATCATGACGCACATAAACGTACAACCTCACTATGTACAACAACTTAACCAATATCGTATAACACCGTGGTACCGCCTTAACGTGCAACACTATACAGCATCATGACGCACATAAACGTACAACCTCACTATGTACAACAACTTAACCAATATCGTATAACACCGTGGTACCGCCTTAACGTACAACACTATACAGCATCATGACGCACATAAACGTACAACCTCACTATGTACAACAACTTAACCAATATCGTATAACACCGTGGTACCGCCTTAACGTACAACACTATACAGCATCATGACGCACATAAACGTACAACCTCACTATGTACAACAACTTAACCAATATCGTATAACACCGTGGTACCGCCTTAACGTACAACACTATACAGCATCATGACGCACATAAACGTACAACCTCACTATGTACAACAACTTAACCAATATCGTATAACACCGTGGTACCACCTTAACGTACAACACTATACAACATCATGACGCACATAAACGTACAACCTCACTATGTACAACAACTTAACCAATATCGTATAACACCGCGGTACCACCTTAACGTACAACACTATACAGCATCATGACGCACATAAACATACAACCTCACTATGTACAACAACTTAACCAATATCGTATAACACCGTGGTACCGCCTTAACGTACAACACTATACAACATCATGACGCACATAAACGTACAACCTCACTATGTACGACAACTTAACCAATATCGTATAACACCGTGGTACCACCTTAACGTACAACACTATACAGAATCATGACGCACATAAACGTACAACTTACTTAACCAATATCGTATAACACCGCGGTACCACCTTAACGTACAACACTATACAGCATCATGACGCACATAAACGTACAACCTCACTATGTACGACAACTTAACCAATATCGTATAACACCGTGGTACCACCTTAACGTACAACACTATACAGCATCATGACGCACATAAACGTACAACCTCACTATGTACAACAACTTAACCAATATCGTATAACACCGTGGTACCGCCTTAACGTACAACACTATACAACATCATGACGCACATAAACGTACAACCTCACTATGTACGACAACTTAACCAATATCGTATAACACCGTGGTACCACCTTAACGTACAACACTATACAGAATCATGACGCACATAAAGGTACAACTTAACCAATATCGTATAACACCGCGGTACCACCTTAACGTACAACATTATACAGCATCATGACGCACATAAACATACAACCTCACTATGTACGACAACTTAACCAATATCGTATAACACCGTGGTACCGCCTTAACGTACAACACTATACAACATCATAACGCACATAAACGTACAACACTATACAACATCATGACGCACATAAACGTACAACCTCACTATGTACAACAACTTAACCAATATCGTATAACACCGTGGTACCGCCTTAACGTACAACACTATACAGCATCATGACGCACATAAACGTACAACCTCACTATGTACAACAACTTAACCAATATCGTATAACACCGTGGTACCGCCTTAACGTACAACACTATACAGCATCATGACGCACATAAACGTACAACCTCACTATGTACGACAACTTAACCAATATCGTATAACACCGTGGTACCACTTTAACGTACAACACTATACAGCATATTGATGCACATAAACGTACAACTTAACCAATATCGTATAACACCGCGGGACCACCTTAACGTACAGCATTATACATCATCATGACGCACATAAACATACAACCTCACTATGTACGACAACTTAACCAATATCGTATAACACCGTGGTACCACCTTAACGTACAACACTAAACAGCATCATGACGCACATAAACGTACAACCTCATTATGTACAGTGCAGGCCAAATTATTAGGCTAAAGCATATTTCTTTGTTTTTTCTTCTCAATTTTTACAAAAAAAAACTATTTAATTTCATGTTGGTATATGTTAAAGTATATACCCTCATTCGTGTGTTACTTTAGTATAGTATGAGCAGAAAATTTGGTAATTTTATGTTGGCGGGTGGCAATACTGCCTGTTTTGTTTATCATCTGCATTTTCAAATCTACCAGCTGCATAACCTCAATCAGGTTACAGTTCATTTTTCATGTGGTTAACATGTTTTAGGTTCAGTAGATCTTTCTATTAGTGTGTTCTGTTATTATTAAAGTAAGTTTAAGGTCATTTGTAAGTGTATGAAACCACTTTTTTACTTCCTTATTGGCTATTTATAAAATTATCAGGAAATGGTAAAAAAGTGAACCTTTCACCAAGGAAATGTGCTGTGGCCAAGGTTCTTTTGGAAGAACAGCATTACACACAAACTGAAATAGCACACAGACTAAATATTTCACAGAAGTCAGTTAGTAGGATCAAGAAAACACTTGATATCAATGGTATTTATAAATCCAGCCATACCGGAAAATGTGGCCGGAAGAAAGCGTTAAGTCAACGTTATGTACAACAACTTTACCAATAACGTATAACACCGTGGTACCCGCCTTAACGTACAACACTATACAGAATCATGACGCACATAAACGTACAACCTCACTATGTACAACACCTTTACCAATATCGTGTAACACTGTGGTACCACCTTATCGTACAACACTATACAGCGTCATGACGCACATAAACGTACAACCTCACTATGTACAACAACTTAACCAATATCGTATAACACCGTAGTACCGCCTTAACATACAACACTATACAACATCATGACGCACATAAACGTACAACTTAACCAATATCGTATAACACCGCGGTACCACCTTAACGTACAACATTATACAGCATCATGACGCACATAAACATACAACCTCACTATGTACGACAACTTAACCAATATCGTATAACACCGTGGTACCGCCTTAACGTACAACACTATACAGCATCATGACGCACATAAACGTACAACCTCACTATGTACAACAACTTAACCAATATCGTATAACACCGTGGTACCGCCTTAACGTACAACACTATACAGAATCATGACGCACATAAACGTACAACCTCACTATGTACAACAACTTTACCAATATCGTATAACACCGTGGTACCACCTTAACGTACAACACTATACAGCATCATGACGCACATAAACGTACAATCTCACTATGTACAACAACTTAACCAATATCGTATAACACCGTGGTACCAACTTAACGTACAACACTATACAGCATCATGACGCACATAAACGTACAACCTCACTATGTACAACAACTTAACCAATATCGTATAACACCGTGGTACCGCCTTAACGTACAACACTATACAACATCATGACGCACATAAACGTACAACCTCATTATGTACAACAACTTAACCAATATCGTATAACACCGTGGTACCACCTTAACGTACAACACTATACAGAATCATGACGCACATAAACGTACAACCTCACTATGTACAACAACTTTACCAATATCGTGTAACACCGTGGTACCACCTTAACGTACAACACTATACAGCATCATGACGCACATAAACGTACAACCTCACTATGTACAACAACTTAACCAATATCGTATAACACCGTGGTACCGCCTTAACGTACAACACTATACAGCATCATGACGCACATAAACGTACAACCTCACTATGTACAACAACTTAACCAATATCGTATAACACCGTGGTACCGCCTTAACGTACAACACTATACAGCATCATGACGCACATAAACGTACAACCTCATTATGTACGACAACTTAACCAATATCGTATAACACCGTGGTACCACCTTAACGTACAACACTATACAGAATCATTACGCACATAAATGTACAACTTAACCAATATCGTATAACACCGCGGTACCACCTTAACGTACAACATTATACAGCATCATGACGCACATAAACGTACAACCTCACTATGTACGACAACTTAACCAATATCGTATAACACCGTGGTACCGCCTTAACGTACAACACTATACAACATCATGACGCACATAAACGTACAACACTATACAACATCATGACGCACATAAACGTACAACCTCACTATGTACAACAACTTAGCCAATATCGTATAACACCGTGGTACCGCCTTAACGTACAACACTATACAACATCATGACGCACATAAACGTACAACCTCACTATGTACAACAACTTAACCAATATCGTATAACACCGTGGTACCGCCTTAACGTACAACACTATACAACATCATGACGCACATAAACGTACAACCTCACTATGTACGACAACTTAACCAATATCGTATAACACCGTGGTACCACTTTAACGTACAACACTATACAGCATCATGACGCACATAAACGTACAACTTAACCAATATCGTATAACACCGCGGTACCACCTTAACGTACATCATTATACATCATCATGACGCACATAAACATACAACCTCACTATGTACGACAACTTAACCAATATCGTATAACACCGTGGTACCACCTTAACGTACAACACTAAACAGCATCATGACGCACATAAACGTACAACCTCATTATGTACAGTGCAGGCCAAATTATTAGGCTAAAGCATATTTCTTAGTTTTTTCTTCTCAATTTTTACAAAAAAAACTATTTAATTTCATGTTGGTATATGTTAAGAAAGTATATACCCTCATTCGTGTGTTACTTTAGTATAGTATGAGCAGAAAATTTGGTAATTTTATGTTGGCGGGTGGCAATACTGCCTGTTTTGTTTATCATCTGCATTTTCAAATCTACCAGCTGCATAACCTCAATCAGGTTACAGTTCATTTTTCATGTGGTTAACATGTTTTAGGTTCAGTAGATCTTTCTATTAGTGTGTTCTGTTATTATTAAAGTAAGTTTAAGGTCATTTGTAAGTGTATGAAACCACTTTTTTACTTCCTTATTGGCTATTTATAAAATTATCAGGAAATGGTAAAAAGGTGAACCTTTCACCAAGGAAATGTGCCGTGGCCAAGGTTCTTTTGGAAGAACAGCATTACACACAAACTGAAATAGCACACAGACTAAATATTTCACAGAAGTCAGTTAGTAGGATCAAGAAAACACTTGATATCAATGGTATTTATAAATCCAGCCATACCGGAAAATGTGGCCGGAAGAAAGCGTTAAGTCAACGTTATGTACAACAACTTTAACCAATATCGTATAACACCGTGGTACCGCCTTAACGTACAACACTATACAGAATCATGACGCACATAAACGTACAACCTCACTATGTACAACACCTTTACCAATATCGTGTAACACTGTGGTACCACCTTATCGTACAACACTATACAGCATCATGACGCACATAAACGTACAACCTCACTATGTACAACAACTTAACCAATATCGTATAACACCGTAGTACCGCCTTAACATACAACACTATACAACATCATGACGCACATAAACGTACAACTTAACCAATATCGTATAACACCGCGGTACCACCTTAACGTACAACATTATACAGCATCATGACGCACATAAACATACAACCTCACTATGTACGACAACTTAACCAATATCGTATAACACCGTGGTACCGCCTTAACGTACAACACTATACAGCATCATGACGCACATAAACGTACAACCTCACTATGTACAACAACTTAACCAATATCGTATAACACCGTGGTACCACCTTAACGTACAACACTATACAGCATCATGACGCACATAAACGTACAACCTCACTATGTACAACACCTTTACCAATATCGTGTAACACCGTGGTACCACCTTAACGTACAACACTATACAGCATCATGACGCACATAAACGTACAATCTCACTATGTACAACAACTTAACCAATATCGTATAACACCGTGGTACCACCTTAACGTACAACACTATACAGCATCATGACGCACATAAACGTACAACCTCACTATGTACAACAACTTAACCAATATCGTATAACACCGTGGTACCGCCTTAACGTACAACACTATACAGCATCATGACGCACATAAACGTACAACCTCACTATGTACAACAACTTAACCAATATCGTGTAACACCGTGGTACCACCTTAACGTACAACACTATACAGAATCATGACGCACATAAACGTACAACCTCACTATGTACAACAACTTAACCAATATCGTATAACACCGTGGTACCGCCTTAACGTACAACACTATACAACATCATGACGCACATAAACGTACAACCTCACTATGTACAACAACTTAACCAATATCGTATAACACCGTGGTACCGCCTTAACGTACAACACTATACAACATCATGACGCACATAAACGTACAACCTCACTATGTACAACACCTTTACCAATATCGTATAACACCGTGGTACCGCCTTAACGTACAACACTATACAACATCATGACGCACATAAACGTACAACCTCACTATGTACGACAACTTAACCAATATCGTATAACACCGTGGTACCACCTTAACGTACAACACTATACAGAATCATGACGCACATAATCGTACAACTTACTTAACCAATATCGTATAACACCGCGGTACCACCTTAACGTACAACATTATACAGCATCATGACGCACATAAACATACAACCTCACTATGTACGACAACTTAACCAATATCGTATAACACCGTGGTACCACCTTAACGTAGAACACTAAACAGCATCATGACGCACATAAACGTACAACCTCACTATGTACAACAACTTAACCAATATCGTATAACACCGTGGTACCGCGCCTTAACGTACAACACTATACAACATCATGACGCACATAAACGTACAACCTCACTATGTACGACAACTTAACTAATATCGTATAACACCGTGGTACCACCTTAACGTACAACACTATACAGAATCATTACGCACATAAACGTACAACTTAACCAATATCGTATAACACCGCGGTACCGCCTTAACGTACAACACTATACAACATCATGACGCACATAAACGTACAACCTCACTATGTACAACAACTTAACCAATATCGTATAACACCGTGGTACCGCCTTAACGTACAACACTATACAGAATCATGACGCACATAAACGTACAACCTCACTATGTACAACACCTTTACCAATATCGTGTAACACTGTGGTACCACCTTATCGTACAACACTATACAGCATCATGACGCACATAAACGTACAACCTCACTATGTACAACAACTTTATTAATATCGTATAACACCGTGGTATCGCCTTAACGTACAACACTATACAACATCATGACGCACATAAACGTACAACCTCACTATGTACAACAACTTAACCAATATCGTATAACACCGTGGTACCACCTTAACGTACAACACTATACAGCATCATGACGCACATAAACGTACAACCTCACTATGTACAACAACTTTACCAATATCGTGTAACACCGTGGTACCACCTTAACGTACAACACTATACAGCATCATGACGCACATAAACGTACAACCTCACTATGTACAACAACTTAACCAATATCGTGTAACACCGTGGTACCACCTTAACGTACAACACTATACAGCATCATGACGCACATAAACGTACAACCTCATTATGTACAACAACTTAACCAATATCGTGTAACACCGTGGTACCACCTTAACGTACAACACTATACAACATCATGACGCACATAAACGTACAACCTCACTATGTACAACAACTTAACCAATATCGTATAACACCGTGGTACCGCCTTAACGTACAACACTATACAGCATCATGACGCACATAAACGTACAACCTCACTATGTACAACAACTTAACCAATATCGTATAACACCGTGGTACCGCCTTAACGTACAACACTATACAGAATCTTGACGCACATAAACGTACAACCTCACTATGTACAACACCTTAACCAATATCGTGTAACACCGTAGTACCGCCTTAACATACAACACTATACAACATCATGACGCACATAAACGTAAACGTACAACTTAACCAATATCGTATAACACCGCGGTACCACCTTAACGTACAACATTAGACAGCATCATGACGCACATAAACATACAACCTCACTATGTACGACAACTTAACCAATATCGTATAACACCGTGGTACCACCTTAACGTACAACACTATACAGCATCATGATGCACATAAACGTACAACCTCATTATGTACAGTGCAGGCCAAATTATTTGACTAAAGCATATTTCTTTGTTTTTTCTTCTCAATTTTTACAAAAAAAACTATTTAATTTCATGTTGGTATATGTTAAAGTATATACCCTCATTCGTGTGTTACTTTAGTATAGTATGAGCAGAAAATTTGGTAATTTTATGTTGGCGGGTGGCAATACTGCCTGTTTTGTTTATCATCTGCATTTTCAAATCTACCAGCTGCATAACCTCAATCAGGTTACAGTTCATTTTTCATGTGGTTAACATGTTTTAGGTTCAGTAGATCTTTCTATTAGTGTGTTCTGTTATTATTAAAGTAAGTTTAAGGTCATTTGTAAGTGTATGAAACCACTTTTTTACTTCCTTATTGGCTATTTATAAAATTATCAGGAAATGGTAAAAAGGTGAACCTTTCACCAAGGAAATGTGCTGTGGCCAAGGTTCTTTTGGAAGAACAGCATTACACACACAAACTGAAATAGCACACAGACTAAATATTTCACAGAAGTCAGTTAGTAGGATCAAGAAAACACTTGATATCAATGGTATTTATAAATCCAGCCATACCGGAAAATGTGGCCGGAAGAAAGCGTTAAGTCAACGTTATGTACAACAACTTTACCAATATCGTGTAACACCGTGGTACCACCTTAACGTACAACACTATACAGCATCATGACGCACATAAACGTACAACCTCACTATGTACAACAACTTAACCAATATCGTGTAACACCGTGGTACCACCTTAACGTACAACACTATACAGCATCATGACGCACATAAACGTACAACCTCATTATGTACAACAACTTTACCAATATCGTATAACACCGTGGTACCACCTTAACGTACAACACTATACAGCATCATGACGCACATAAACGTACAACCTCATTATGTACAACAACTTTACCAATATCGTATAACACCGTGGTACCACCTTAACGTACAACACTATACAGCATCATGACGCACATAAACGTACAACCTCACTATGTACAACAACTTAACCAATATCGTATAACACCGTGGTACCACCTTAACGTACAACACTATACAGAATCATGACGCACATAAACGTACAACCTCACAATGTACAACAACTTTACCAATATCGTGTAACACCGTGGTACCACCTTAACGTACAACACTATACAGCATCATGACGCACATAAACGTACAACCTCACTATGTACAACAACTTAACCAATATCGTATAACACCGTGGTACCAACCTTAACGTACAACACTATACAGCATCATGACGCACATAAACGTACAACCTCATTATGTACGACAACTTTACCAATATCGTGTAACACCGTGGTACCACCTTAACGTACAACACTATACAGCATCATGACGCACATAAACGTACAACCTCATTATGTACAACAACTTTACCAATATCGTATAACACCGTGGTACCACCTTAACGTACAACACTATACAGCTTCATGACGCACATAAACGTACAATCTCACTATGTACGTCAACTTTACCAATATCGTGTAACACCGTGGTACCACCTTAACGTACAACACTATACAGCATCATGACGCACATAAACGTACAACCTCACTATGTACAACAACTTAACCAATATCGTGTGACACCGTGGTACTGTCATTGTGACGTACAGAAACGTACATCGTCACTATATTCAGTACAGTGCATCACCATTATCTAAGTAAGTATTGATAATTATAAGGTACAACTGATATACAGATTAAGATACTTGTAGCTTCCAGGTCAGCTGTCGTGAGAAATAGTGTGTGAGGAGAATAGGATTGAGGAATGGTGTTTTTTATAATACTGGGTCTAAAGATACTATCAGAATTGGTTTTTTATCATTTTAAGCTTTATTTAAGCTCATGGGCCACTGGCCTGAGCGACTAATTTATCAAGCAGAACAAAGGATAGTCAATACAATACAAAGTCGATGGTACTAATAAAAAGTTTCACTGTCTCAAACAGGATTTAAACCTGCGCTATATGCAACTCAGATCCAAAGAAGGTTTTCTCTGTATGCTCATTAGGTGTTTAAGACATCCCATTGAGAACTTTCACAATGCCTAAAATTCAGGGGAAGGCCGAGATTTAAAACAATAGATTAACTTTGCTCATCAACATTACAAAACAATCGTTCACTCTACAGAATTATTAAATAATTGTACAACAATTGAGTTAATTTACTAAATCACAAAATTAATAAAACTTTATTACGAAAATGATGATATGCACTAAAAATTGGTTGCGATATTGAAGAATGGTGTTTCTTGTTCGGTTGGTACTTCCCTTTGCATGATTTTTTTCTCCTGATAAGTTATGTTTTGCCTATCGATGAGTTATGTGATATCTGAAAGAAAAGTGGAAATGTGGAAAGGTGGAAAAAAGGCCAGGTCTGTTGCGCAGGCAGTTACGATTGCCTCACACCTCATGTTGTTTTTCTTGTGGGGGTTTGTCAAAAATTTCTACCCTTATATGCCTCAAAACCGGTAAGGCATAAGAATCCGCATAACAGAAGAAGTTGGAAAGTTGGAAGATAGCACTCTCCTACGGAGCATTTGTAGTACATATAGATTGTTTTACATACATATACAATATAACAAACCGTATTATTCAGATTTTATGACTGTTCGATTGCGAACAAATCAGTCTTACTTTTGCATCATTCTTTGTCTGTAGTATTTGGAGAATCAGCGTTGTAAATCTATTTTAAGAATATAAAAATAATCTGTAAAACAAAGAACTTTAAAGTCTTTATAAAGTAGGTATAGTTTGTACTTTTCAACTTTCTTTATTAACATTTATTGAAACACTTCAATATTGAGAGCTTTTGAATAAACATGAGGAGAAAACCTGCCAGCCACCACATGCCAGTTTCCCAAGCTCTGGGCAGAGGGGGGAATGACGTCATATGGTTTAATTCTGATGACAGTTCTAGCTGACTAGATCAGTAAGCTATTTGGACTGTCATAATCGATTAATTCACAACTGGGAATGTAACTATGTAATCACCATAAATCGTTTCCCCTCTCATTCTGTGCCCGCATGAACGTGATCAGTGATTTTGTTAATTTCCGAAATCTAATGCAAAATAGATTTTAGAAACTTTTATTCACGAAAAACGCAATTTATCACATTTATTTCTTAAAGCAATATTTCACTCTTATTAGCTTTAATACAAAGCATACAAAATAAAGACTTCAGATCTATTTACCGTTCGAAATAACAAAAACTTGATTTTAAAATAATATTGTAGCCTCAACTTATACGTTTGAAATAAACGGGAGTTCTCAAAACGTCATTTATGCTTTCCACAATGGAAAGTTAGTGAATTAAACATTCTAGTTTCCATGATTGAGTTCTCCATAATTCACTAGCAAAAAACTGACACCACGTTTCTATATCTGTAATCTGATCCCTTACTCAGGCAAGTCACTAACCTGCTAGAAGTAACTCAGTACTGTAATAAACAGTTCTAAGAAGTTCATTACAATGAATTTCTAGGTTGAACCATATCATAATCTGATTTTCCTTCTTCTTGCTTGTACCTTGGCGATCTCATAATAATAATAATAAATGATTATGTATATGCTATATACAAAAAATGCATGGGGTTAGCACACTTGCATGTTTTTTTTTGAATCCTGAAATATTATGTGTGTTAAAACTGTAGTATTCGCTTTTCTTTTAACTTAGTTTGGGCTAATGTGTCAGAATAGTTTTCTGTCTGTAAAAGATCAGATTGCAAATTTATTTGCAAATGCAGTACTACTGAACAATTCGGAAAAATACTGATACAATTTACTTTTAAAAAAGTGAACTTATTTGCACAGTTATACTCTATTGACATGCAATAAAAATAACAGCTCTATTGTTTTAATAAAATAATATTTTTGAGGAGATGAGTAAGAATCCACGTGTAAAAGCTGGTAGTTTATTATATTTAGAAATTACTTCATTTTGCGTCAGTGTTATTGAGCTTTGAGACGAATCTAGTAAATAATTTTGTACAGACATTTCTGATTTTAAATATAGAACGTTTACACTATATGAAAGAATTATAAATTATTTATTATGATCTGAGCAAAAATCTGTACTCCTGAGACTTTTTTATATAGAAAATCTGGTTCTAAAAATAAAAATAAAGATTACAAAGTATGTTTTACTGCCTATTTACTTTCTTTTTATGAGCTACATTTCTTTTTTCCTAGGAGGGTTAACTTCTGGGTGGATTGTAACTATAAAACTTGTGTCACACCTGGGCAACCCAATGGGTGTGTTGAGATATGGGGAGAAATTATTGACATAAGCGAAGATTTAACACATAACACAACTATTGTGGAAAGGGCTGGTTCAATGTGAATGTTGAATTTATCTCCATATCACCCTCCAATTAGTGCAGCGTCTGAATGTAACACTGTCACAGACTCAACTCCCGGGTCCACGTCCGTCAGATTTCAGATACTGCACTAAGCATTAGGTGAAATGGAACTAAATTCAACTCCCATTGATCGATAGGTATATAATATTTACTGCTGAGGATACATGTTATAGTACATAAGTGTGTTATAGTGTATAAGGCTCTAATAGCGGATAAGACTGTTATAGTGTATAAGGCTGTTATAGCAGATAAGACTGCTATAGTGTATAAGGCTGTAATAGCGGATAAGACTGTTATAGCGGATAAGACTGTTATAGCGGATAAGACTGTTATAGTGTATAAGGCTGTTATTGCAGATAAGACTGCTATAGCGGATAAGACTGTTATAGTGTATAAGGCTGTAATAGCGGATAAGACTGTTATAGCGGATAAGACTGTTATAGTGTATAAGGCTGTAATAGCGGATAAGACTGTTATAGCGGATAAGACTGTTATAGTGTATAAGGCTGTAATAGCGGATAAGACTGTTGTAGCGGATAAGACTGTTATAGTGTATAAGGCTGTAATAGCGGATAAGACTGTTGTAGCGGATAAGACTGTTATAGTGTATAAGGCTGTAATAGCGGATAAGACTGTTATAGTGTATATAAGACTGTTATAGCGGATAAGCCTGTTATAGTGTATAAGGCTGTAATAGCGGATAAGACTGTTATAGCGGATAAGACTGTTATAGTGTATAAGGCTGTAATAGCGGATAAGACTGTTATTGCAGATAAGACTGCTATAGCGGATAAGACTGTTATAGTGTATAAGGCTGTAATAGCGGATAAGACTGTTGTAGCGGATAAGACTGTTATAGTGTATAAGGCCGTAATAGCGGATAAGACTGTTATGATAAGACTGTAATAGCGGATAAGACTGTTATAGTGTATAAGGCTGTAATAGCGGATAAGACTGTTATAGCGGATAAGACTGTAATAGCGGATAAGACTGTTATAGCGGATAAGACTGTTACAGTGTATAAGACTGTAATAGCGGATAAGACTGTTATAGTGTATAAGGCTGTAATAGCGGATAAGACTGTTATAGCGGATAAGACTGTTATAGTGTATAAGGCTGTAATAGCGGATAAGACTGTTATTGCAGATAAGACTGCTATAGCGGATAAGCCTGTTATAGTGTATAAGGCTGTAATAGCGGATAAGACTTTTGTAGCTGATAAGACTGTTATAGTGTATAAGGCTGTTAATAGCGGATAAGACTGTTATAGCGGATAAGACTGTTATAGTGTATAAGGCTGTAATAGCGGATAAGACTGTTATTGCAGATAAGACTGCTATAGCGGATAAGCCTGTTATAGTGTATAAGGCTGTAATAGCGGATATAACTTTTATAGCGGATAAGACTGTTATAGTGTATAATATAGCGGATAGACTGTTATAGTGTATAAGGCTGTAATAACGGATAAGACTGTTATAGCGATAAGACTGTTATAGTGTATAAGCTGTAATAGCGGATAAGACTGTTATAGCGGATAAGACTGTTATAGTGTATAAGTGTTACTGTTGATAAGACTGTTATAGTGTATAAGGCTGTAATAGCGGATAAGACTGTTATTGCAGATACTGCTATAGCGGATAAGCCTGTTATAGTGTATAAGGCTGTAATAGCGGATAAGACTGTTATAGTGTATAAGTAGCGGATAAGACTGTTATAGGCTGTTATAGTGTATAAGGCTGTAATAGCGGATAAGACTGTTATTGCGGATAAGACTGCTATAGCGGATAAGCCTGTTAAGTGTATAAGGCTGTAATAGCGGATAAGACTGTTATAGCGAATAAGACTGTTATAGTGTATAAGGCTGTAATAGCGGATAGTGTAAGACAAGGCTGTTATAGCGGATAAGACTGTTATTGCATATAAGACTGCTATAGCGAATAAGAATGTTATAGCGGATAAGACTGTTATAGTGTATAAGGCTGTAATAGCGGATAAGACTGTTATTACAGATGAGACTGTTAAAGTGTAGTGCAAGCCTAGACGTTAAATGAGCCTCTCCCCCCCACCCTCACTTTGACAGAAACTATATTGCAGTATATAAAGCCCCAACTTCCTCCAAGGTAGCATAACTGATATAAGAGTCCACTACCTCTCCTCTGGTTTGATGTAAAATTGAATGTCGACAGAAGGTGGCTTCTACACCCAACCTAAACCATTATGAATATTTTTTAGGATCGGAACTAGAGCGTTGTTTCTTTTATGGGCAGTTACAAAGGGAAATTTCTTAAGATATTTTCACAGAACAAGATAGTAATAAACCCGGCTTGCTCATATAAGGGCTAGTATACTGTAGTAGTTAAACCAGAATCTCTCCCTTTTATTGGTGGTTTCTTTGAACCGATGTCACAATCTGATGCTAGTTTTTAATTTTTCATTTTTGTATCAGCATTGCCGTAAAACTAAAATATATTTGCAAAACAATTTTTGTGTAAAGGGTTGGGTTTACACAGTTAACAAGCATTTTACACAGTTTTGTATGTTTTTAAAGTTTAATACAATAAATTATAAACATTAGTAAATAAACTTTTAAAATATAAAAAAAGTCTTTCCCGAAGAAAATTTTTTTGTACGGTCAAGTGTTTTATCAACAATACGTTGTTGAAAATTAGCAGAATAAACAGTTTTGTAATTGATATTTTCCAGAATGTGTATACGAGTAGTTTAGCTACAGGCGAGATGGGAAGTAGATCGTCGGGATGGGTATTGTACATCTATAAATTGTTATCGAACTTTTGTAAAATTGTTCTTATAAAGTTATTTTATCGTAAATCACCACACATTCTGTACTCTAGCTTTACCGAATCACATTTGTTAATAAAATTAAAAATAAAATCTTCAACTTCTAATTGTATAGCTATAATTGTAATGGATTATTTAAATCAACATCACGAACAGCATCATAAAAACCTGTCAAGGAATTAATAAAGTGGTAATTTCGTGTTTACATCATTTGTGTAACAGATAAAAAAGAGATGATTACTTTTCACAGATTTTAACGCTTGGTAGTGAATGATATTTCCTCCCCACTCCTCATTGGTGACAACGTTCTGACCTGGCTTCACTTACCGCTCGCCTTTGCCCAGTCTATTCCTTTAATTGGCCTGTTTTCTTCCCCTAATTGAAAAAATTCAGAATTATTAAGTCTAAAATATCTTCTTAATATCTTCATTTGTATATGTGTATTGTATTATTTTGTCCTGTTAAACATACCCAAAAACACAAATGCGAGAACAATTAGTAATTATTGAAGATTTGAAATATTTAGTACAAATTGAGTTGTAAAACTTTAAATTTGTGCTGCTAAAAAACTTTGCGGATACATTTAATTACGGCACTAACAGAAAGTCCATCTCAAACTAAGAATTAAATCTTTTCCCGCCCCATTTCCACCGGCTCCCCTCACAGAGACGTAAACTTGACGTCTGTTTGGTTTCTTTTCGGTAAGACCCGTTCTGGGCAGTAAAAACGTGTTAATGTCCCATTTCTCTGATAGCTTCCACTTTTCCGTCCGTGCCTGCCTGGAAACAAACTTAAACATACTCAGGCTAAAGAAAACAATAATGTAACATTTTACTAACAATTATAAAAATAACAATAATAATAATAAAAATTTTTTACATGGTACAAATGTTTTCGATTGTACTAAATAGATATTGTTTTTTTTTTTTACTAAAGAGTTCGGAAAGTCTGGTTTTTGTGGCTGGGCGTCATTTGTGCATTCTTTGTTTCGACTTAATATTTATTTTTTTAATCATCTCTTTATGAGAATATATACAGAGTGTTCAAAAAATCCAGGGCGGGCTTGATCATTCCCGATCGATTACAGGTAAAGCAATACAACTCGGTACATCATTACTGCACCTATAAATCTACTTTTGGAAGTAACTACCATTTTTCGTCATGTAGGGGAATGATCCCCAGAGTTAGGACAATATCTTAAATGAGAGCATCAAGTAGTATATCAAATTAAAGGTCTTTATTAGTAGTGTACAATACCGCATATCCGATCTCAAAGGGTTCACTCTTAAAAAAATTACGCTGTTTTAAAGTTTGAGGTCTTTACAATGTCGGTCCTGTTCTAGATTGTTTAATATTCTTGTCTTAGTTTAAGTTTTGAAAGTTAAACTTAGTATATGAATACTAGTTTTAAAGAAATAGGTTTAAGGTATTTAGTGATTCTTCACATCCAATTGATGATTGATGACGGTCCACAAGGAGTGTTCGGCAAAGAAATTTAACAAGCATAGCTCAAGATGTACATTAATATAAAGGGTTTGTTAGCAGAGATGAATGATAAAGAGAAAATCATTGTCAGTTATTATAACAGAAAGTTCGTATTTTTGGATTGGACTTTGGACTTTACTGCATGTACATCTTACATTACACTTTAAAACGATGTACACGTTAAATTTTTTTTGTCGATATTATTAAAATAATTCAGCTAAAGATTTTAGTTATGTTTCAACATACAATTTTCACTCTCAAATAGACATGAATGTTCTATGTTTAGGGTAATACAAGGGAGGCTACACACACGTCAAATTTTGAACAAACTCATTCAATGGTTTAGTCTGCTGCTATTTTTACATATCATATAAACACACACAAAAACACATCCATCAAAAATTTCTTCAGAGAAAAACAAATTTGAGATATTAGGAGATTCTAATACAGATCGCGGTAAATAAATTTTACTATGAAACAATATTTTGTTGCGAGTATATTTTGCCTAAGTAAGAAAGATAACTTCTCTTTTGGATTATGCATGAGTAGTAAGTACCTCTAAGCTATCTAAGAAAGTAGAGAAAACGAAATTCATTCATATACTGCTCCCAGTTTAAAATAGTCTCTATACTATACTCAGTATTTAGACTCAATAAAATTAAATAATCAATATCGGCTATAGTAACCTTTATTAGAACTGTTACATCCTGTATTTCTAAATCTTATCAACTTCAAGCATGGAGCTCACGGCGTTTTTACATTCAACCAAAGACTCCTCAGAAGGAGTTTAATACCTGATAACATTAGCCTGACAATTAGGCTGAAACTCGTCATCTCTGACAAAGTCCATATTTATGGTATGACGTCATATCCCAGTAATGAGGTGTCTGTCAGCAGCAGTACATCTGAGACTCTGCTGGCAATTAGGCTGAAGAGAGCGTGGGGTGGAGGGGGATGTTACCACCTTACATAGCACCTTCATCAAGGGACCCAAACTGTGGATTGATTCTATCATTGCAGAAACTCATGTACCACTGGCATGTTATGTGTTTCACAGCAGCAGGATATTATTTAAATTATTATCAACAATGTATGTTTCATGTAGGTAAACTAATATACTCGCAATACTTCTAGCATGCTTGTTTGCAGCTTTAAATTTAAATTCATATTGATCAAGGTGATTCAGTTAAAATAAATTTTTCATTTTTGTAAGATATTAGTCTATTGGTAGAATATGAAATTCTCATCATGTCGACTAAGGGATTTCTACATAACCGAAACATGAACCCCAGAACCCTAAACTACCCCACCTAAAAAGTTAGCTATATGTATATATACACCTGACCATATACAGGAGAAACTCTTCTCCTTGCAGGCCGTCTTCCTTGTGAGATAAAATCCTGACAATTGCATAACAATTATATTTGTATGAGTAATATGGATTTACCAAGTCTTATTGCTTTGTTCTTTCCTTAGAATAAAGAAAACTTTAAATATTTCTGAACACATAATCAGAGGAGAACATGTATTGATAAGTTGTTAGAGATCGCCATGACCACCTGAGTCTGCTTTTGTCACCGGACGTTATCCTAACAAATGTTTCTTCTAAGAGGATTTCAGTCTTTTATCAGTCCGTCTGACATATGTGGAACTTCCGCAAACACTTCCTAGGCTTTTGTTAAACAAAAATAAATATGTATTACGTTGAGATACAAGGACAGTAGGATCACTCGGAGATTTGTCAGTGGAGGTTTTCTTTCTCTGCGTATAAAAATTTGTCCAATAACTCAAGTAAATAAGTTTTGAAGTGATTGTCTTGTCTGAATGTTGAAGACGCTGATGAGCTGTTGGAGATACTGAGGGTAGAAAATCATTACCCTTGAGAATTCCGCTCTTAGTATAACAGAGGGAGGTAAGGTTCCTCAAATTAAAGGATTCTGATGTATAAAGATAATTAAGGCGCATTGGCTCTCTAGGTTTTGTGGATTCTGGATCAGGACAGCAGTTGTTTGAAATCCATTCTAATTAATTAAATTTAGCTTTTTTATTTCAGATTGGGTCTAATGTCTATACATTTGAAAGGCTAACTGTTTCAAAGGCCTTCTCAAGTTTACCATTTAATATCGAGTTCAAATTTCTTTTAAATTATTCAAAACAACATAATTTTAAATGATCCAAGGAATGTGTAACTTATCTCCTAGGATGATTTAGTTTTCTTGTGTGATTTTAACTTGGCCCCTGTGCATGACCAACTCTTAAGTCAACCAGTCTGCCAAACGCAATCTCTTTTCTGTACAATTCGAGGTAGAACACGTCATAACCACACATATACATGTTCTTAAGCAAACAATTATCAAATTCACAATTTACAAAATCTAACACGCTTCCCCTTAAAATAATCCTGTCCTACTATGAACTCGTAACTAACAAGACTTATTCAAGAAATTCAGAAAGGAGTGCCTATGTAAATTTTAGAGCTATTTAAAGAATTTAGTTGAACATTTAGAGAATTTGCCTGCCTGTATAGTGTACTAATACACACCGACATATTTTCTCATCTAACCTTTCTAAGCTGGAATCTTAATTACAGTATCGCTTTTATCCTTGAGATGAT
Source organism: Homalodisca vitripennis (assembly GCF_021130785.1). Lineage (NCBI taxonomy): Eukaryota > Metazoa > Arthropoda > Insecta > Hemiptera > Cicadellidae > Homalodisca > Homalodisca vitripennis. The sequence goes on from NC_060210.1 coordinate 22,956,214, forward strand.
CAAATTTTTTAAGTTGGCATTACTATCTCGGGGTGTATTGGGCAAATGACCCTACAAGAGCTATCATATGTTAGCTGTTCTGGCAGAGTTTCTGTAAACATGACAATAATTTATCTACATTCATCACTTACGCAGTTCCACCAACTGCACTAGCAAATTTGATTTTGAAGATCAGTGAAATGTGTGAATTACATTTGTTCTTGTTCTTGAAATTGATTATTTTCAAACCTGAGAGCTATTATCTACAAGAAAGTTAATGTAACACATGCAGTATTATATTTCTTCTGAATGAGCTTACTTTTGAATGGAAAACATTTAGTTGTTCAATTCTAATAAGGATCTTTTACACTCCAAGGTCGTTTTTTCAGTTAGTTTTTTTTTTAAATATCATTTAACGAGTTCTTAGGTTTAATACTTTCATTTAATATATTCTTCATACATGTCTTACCATTATAATAAAAAGACACTCTCTACTGCAATTGGTTAGAGAAGAACGTCCACAATCATAGTATAGTAAAAGAGAGGAAATAAGATTAAAAAGATTATACTCTTTAGACAGTACAGTACGGAACCACTGTGGTACTGGTGGAGGTTTAATCTCCCGACGTCAACTATCAGAAGAATATGTACATCATCATGACGATGTGGAATACGATATGTCCAGTCCAAATGACTCTCGTTAGGCAGTACGATGGCATTGAGTTACAGGTGAGTTGCCATCTAATCCCGAGTTCAACAATCCGAAGGAGGCGCACTGCGACATGACGATGTGGAATACGAAATGTCCAGTCCAAATGACTCTCGTTAGGCATTACGATGGCATTGAGTTACAGGTGAGTTGCCATCTAATCCCGAGTTCAACAATCCGAAGGAGGCGCACTGCGGACATGACGATGTGGAATACGAAATGTCCAGTCTAAATGACTCTCGTTAGGCATTACGATGTCATTGAGATAAGTTGTCATCCACTCCTGAAGTCAACAATCCGAAGACAAACGCAGTCTTGTCGATGACGATGTGGAATACAAAATGTCTAGCCCAAATTACTCTCGTTAGGTAGTACGATGCCATTGAGATACAGGTGAGTTGTCCTCCACTCCCGAGTTCAACAATCCGAAGACAAACGCACTGCGGCATGACGATGTGGAATACGAAATGTCCAGTCCAAATTACTCTCGTTAGGTAGTACGATGCCATTGAGATACAGGTAGGTTGTCATCCAATCCCTTAAGTTCAACAATCCGAAGACAAACGCACTGCGGCATGACGATGTGGAATACAAAATGTCCAGTCCAAATGACTCTCGTTAGGTAGTACGAGAACATTGAGATACAGGTAGGTTGTCATCCACTCCTTAAGTTCAACAATCCGAAGACAAACGCACTGCGGCATGTCGATGGGGAATACAAAATGTCTAGCCCAAATTACTCTCGTTAGGTAGTACGAGAACATTGAGATACAGGTGAGTTGTCCTCCACTCCTTAAGTCAACAATCCGAAGACAAACTCAGTCTTGCGGCATGACGATGTGGAATACAAAATGTCCAGTCCAAATGACTCTCGTTAGGTAGTACGAGAACATTGAGATACAGGTAGGTTGTCATCCAATCCTTAAGTTCAACAATCCGAAGAAAACGCACTGCGGCATGACGATGTGGAATACGAAATGTCCAGTCCAAATTACTCTCGTTAGGTAGTACGAGAACATTGAGATACAGGTAGGTTGTCCTCCACTCCTTAAGTCAACAATCCGAAGACAAACGCACTGCGGCATGACGATGTGGAATACAAAATGTCTAGCCCAAATGACTCTCGTTAGGTAGTACGAGAACATTGAGATACAGGTAGGTTGTCATCCATTCCTTAAGTCAACAATCCGAAGACAAACTCACTGCGACATGACGATGTGGAATACTAAATGTCCACTCCAAATGACTCTCGTTAGGCAGTACGTGAACATTGAGATACAGGTGAGTTGTCATCCAATCCCCAGGTTAACAAACAGGGGTTGACCTATAAATGTAAGGGGTTGACCTATAAATGTAAGGGGTTGACCTATAAATGTACAGGGGTCAAACCCTATAAATGTAACGAACTTTAGGATTATAAAAATTACCTCTGTACAGCTAGCTGGGTTTATTATTTGTATTTTTTTTTTTAAGTAAGATCACATGAGAATGTTGAAAAAACGCATTTTCGCGATAATATTTTTGATAGTTATTTCATAAAACTATCTTTAAGAAACGATCTATTGTAAAACGTACCTAACTTGTTTTACTGATTATCTGACAACATCTGGATTGTTATAAAGTTGTATCTGTTAAACGAGATATTTTCCTAAACTGTGAAAAAAATAAACGGAAACAGTTAGTCAACAATTATTTGGGTAAAGCCGGACCTAAATACCACAAAGACACTCTTACTACAAAATGAGATGATGTGCTGAGTAATATGCTAACATTCACCAAGAAGTCATGGAGGTTACATTATTTTCTTTCCTTAAAATGGTATACCTTCCGATCGTTTTTCAGTTACCGCGTTTGTAAAAACATCTCGTAGCACATTTCACGTCTAAAAAATGTAATTAATCGGCTGAGCGAAGCTTATCAGTCGAGGAACTATAAAATGTCTCTTCTGTCCGACTTTCCACACATTGTCTCGAAAACGAACAAACCTATAGACTTGAAATGTTGCATGAAGCTATATTTTTATATAAACAACACTGATTTGGGTGATCGTGCATGTCCCTCTTAGGGATTTGGTTGAGTGATAACAAATATTTTTATATTGATTTTATGTATAGCTATGATGGCAACGAGAAAGAACCAGAATAAATAAATATATAAACACACTAAAATGATCATAGGAGAATTTAATACGTGGCCTTCTTATTCACGAAAATTAAAATAACAGAGTTGAGTCAATGTTAAAAGTTGGTGACAGTATTTGATTTCCTCGCGCTCTTATGTTGTAGTACCCTCCCTCACTTATAAGACCTTTTACTATTTGAACACTGACGTGAAACCTAAATATGTATCATGTGAGAAATATTTCCTCTTCAGACTTGAAACGTTGAAATGAAACTTTTCTACATAGAAAATAATACGAGTGGTGTATGATGGTTCACGTCCAGCCACAGAATCGAACCCTTTCACTCAGTAGGCTGACACAATTCATCTTTTGTCAGCGGGAGATGTAAAAGTTTCTTTTCTGCATGACTGTCTGTCTCCCTAGTTTGTTCGCAGGACATCTCCAGAATGAAATGAGTTATACATTTGAAATTTTGCGTGCAACACGAGCGAAGCCTGTCACAACACGTGGTGTGACGAACTCCTACCTTGTAAGTTGTAAGTTGTGGAATTACAAATAATGATCGCTCTGCAAAAAATCAATATCACAAAAATGTTTATCATCTCAGATAAGAAGCAAACTTTTTTAGTACGGCTTTGTGATTTTTAAAGGTTTAATTAAATTCCTGTATCACAAATAAATTCACGCACTATCGGAATGCTCTTTTCTGTAATTTCGTCTTAAATATGTGCTACTTTATGGCTTTTCTATTTTTTTTTTAATAAAGATTTTTCCCGTATACTAAAAGATTTAATTTTCTTAAAAAATACTTTATAAATTACTAGTGTTTTATACATAATAATGGTTGGGAATTATAAAAGTAGTTTTATACTTTTGATATGAAATATAAAAATGTGTATCAAAGTTATCTTTGACGATAAATGTTTTTCAGTTTATGATCACTACACGAATGCTTTTGACTCTCCCAAACAACCTATATTGTTCATTAAACATGGTTACAACATAAGGAATGATCATAGAAGAATAGTAGATTTTGTAAGAGAATTATTTTAAATACTTGCTGTCATGGTTATAGAGGCTAAACTATAAAACTAGCATATTTGGGGAAAAAAATTAATGAATTCGGCAATATATTACAAACTCACCTAAAAAACCTCCTTCATGACATTGTGATGAAATAAAGAAAAAGATATATTTACATTTTTACTTCCGTATATCTAGTTTTGTGCCCATTCATTGTCATTTCTCGTCTGGAATACTTGGCGGAAACACATTGTTGAACAATTTTAGAAACCTAATGAAGATTAATTTGTTTTAAATTTATTCCTTGTATTTTATCCCCCTTTATAGAATATTACCGCAATGGAGACAAATTCTCCATACTTACGGTAAAGGTTTTTATGTCGGAGCTCATAAGCAGTCCTGCCTGTCTTTAAACGCACAGCGTCAGTTCAGTGGCGGCTTATGTCTTTGATGTTCCCTTTTGATTTCCTGTACTTTATATATTACTTTACGTCTTGAAATCGAATATGAAGGCTCCTACCTTACTGGGGTATGGATCAAATGGCTTCTATTGTAATGTTGTCATAAAGCCTAAGGACTAATGTGTAAAGATAATAATATGTAACGATTAGTCCTTAGACTTTATAAGAAAATATATTTTTTAATATTATTTATCTCATCTACATATGCCCATTGTTCTTAATATTATTTTGTTGTTACAACCTTTACCCAAGCAGTTGTTTGCTGTTTAATATCTATTCAAAAACTATAGATTTATCTCTTAACTAAGGGGGAGTGCCTACACGAATACACTGTGGCAATCCTAACAATAAAATAAGTTTTTCACCAAATTTGGCCCTCTGAAATTTTGGTATAAAATATGTTGGCTGACGCGTTTCACAGCTTACAGATATTATTTCAATAATTGACTTCTAACAATAACTTTTAATGTGGTTAGAACTGGGAAACATTGATGATAGTCGTATTGTTATTAATTTAAAAACTGTACATGTTGTCGATTTAAAAAATGTAAGCACTGGCAGCCATTTAGTTGCAACTTCCTGTCCTACAAGTGACCTTCCTCTGGAATTTCAGATATAAATTAAATGTATTGATGTCTTCTATGTGTTAATGGACACTCGTACAAAAACTTCTAGCCAGCAGCCGGTAACTTTTTAAGCACTGCCATTCACTCATCGAGGGTTCCTCACTACCCTAAAATTAATCTATTTTCCTTTTGAATTTCAGTTATAAATTAAATTTATTGATGTCTTCTATGTGTTAATGGACACTCGTACAAAAACTTCTAGCCAGCAGCCGGTAACTTTTTAAGCACTGCCATTCACTCATCGAGGGTTCCTCACTACCCTAAAATTAATCTATTTTCCTTTTGACTTTCAGTTATAAATTAAATTTATTGATATCTTATATGTGTTAATGGACAATCATACAAAATTTCTTGCACATAGTTCAATGTTTTGTCTGTTATCTTGCAAATGCGGAAAAAACAATCGTCCGTCCGACCTTTGCGTGAAGCTTTTTATTACGCTCAGCCACCAATTACACTTTTTATCGCGTACTATTAATGTGCAAAAATATTAAGTAATTAAAAGTACTTTTAATTCATTTGTATTTCTGTCTGCAGATAACGAGTCCAGTAGTATTGTAACGTAAATGAGAAAATGGTCACAAACGACTTTCTCATTCGACTAAAGTCGTAGTGAACATATATCAATTGTAATTCTTCCTTCCCTTTAACAATTAATTCACACTGTACAGAATAAAGGCTGGTAGATTTGTTCAATATTGTTTTACAGGAATCGGGCGATGTTTTAATTTTGCGCGGGTGGCAACCCTGGCTGTCAGTTAAGCGGTCGCCGCTCATTTTTCCCCCCGATATCCAATAAGTGCGTCACATGCATATCGGCTCCACTCCGCGTGACGCTGTGCCGCTAATGTTGTCGTTAGTCACATCTGTTCGTGACGCCGATATCAACTTTGTCACTCATTCATAAGCCTTTTTAACTCTAAACTGTACGACCTCTTCGTGTATTACCTTTCTTAGTGGGCATTAACATCAGATATGTAACCCTCTCCTCTAAGAGTTCGTTATGATATGCATAGGTAAATAAAAGTTATTCTTTCAAGATATTCACTAAAAGATCGTTTGATGAGGTTTATATTCATTGCTTTCAACCCAAAGCAGTCAATGTTTTGTTTTATCGGAGTTCATATGTTTGGAAAATATCCGTCATCCGTACGCGCGCGAATTGTTCTATCCTGTATTTTTAAATTGTTTACAACCCATTGAACGTTTAAAAATTGCTCAAAGTGAGGTTCTAAAAGAAATTAGAAAATGTTAAATTTCCACTTAAGAAACATGTATTTGAAAGGGCTTTAGAGAACATAAGTGTTCAATATAATGTGGATAACATATGACATGTATACATAGTATAAGAACTTATTCAGAAATAATACATCATAACATGTTCAGTATTGTTGAAGTTTTGAATCCGACAAATTAGACTTTTTATCCAAAAAGCAGCTTTGTTAAGGATTGTAATGATTTTTGTTATATGCTCTCCAAATATAAGCTATTGCTAAAAATAGCTTAATGCACATTTTCATCAATCGTATTAAAGAAGTTTAATTTTGGTTTAGTATAATATACATATAACCAAATCGTAGAGAGCCTAAAAGAAGTTTTAACTTTAATATTTCAGAATGTCTTGGCTGCCTAGAAAGTTAATATACAAAGGCTAAGCTCTAGTATTAACAGAAGAAAGTTTTAGTATTTTTTCATTATTACTAGTTTTATTTTCTGTTAATAAATTAGTCTTATTTTATTTAAATGGAGCATTGCTGCTCACAACTAAAGAGGAAACTGCATTTAAATATATTGGAAAATGTCTTGTATTGACAACGCTTTATTAGTTTTAGAAGTTTGTTTAATCGAAATTTGCATTACAAAAAGAATTACATTTCAGTATTCTTCTGATCTTCACACTTCCGCCCAGAGAATTAGTACTGAAATAGTTTTTTATTCCAATTAGTAAAAATATTTTCAAGTATTAAAAGGCTTTTTCAAACTTGATACATATTCAGTCAGTTTTTTTTAAAACAATAAGTAGTTTAAATGTATAAACTATAATATTTCCAGATAGACATAATTTTAGACTAGGCCCTACGATACAAGAGTGCGCTGAAATCAAATCTTGTCACCAAGTTTTAACATTGACTTTCCATTTTATTATTTTCACTTTACTCTATGAATAAAAAATATTCATATATATATATATATATATATATATATATATATATATATATGTTTGTATAGAAACAACATCATATCCACATGTAGTACCATTTAAGAATTTCATCAATCATTCATTAATTGAAAAAACACAGGTTACTTAGCCCGCTGTAGTACATAAAAGTTAAGAGTTTTCAATATAAAATGCAGCAAACTGCGGCGTAATTTTTGATCGTATAACTCAGTTAGGATCATGGAAAATCTTTGCTTATTCCATAACCCCTGAATATGCATGAGGAAGCGGCCGCATGTCAGAAACAGTGTGGGTGGGGGAAAGTGACGAGAGAGGGGTATTGCCAGGTATGACGTCATACGGTCAAATTCAGCTGACATCCCCGGTAACTGATATGTCGAAGCATTGAACCGATTTCAATGATACACAGCCATGACAATCTGTTTCTACAAGCAAATATTTGCACCCGTTCAAAATATATCTGAATTTAGACAAAATTCGAAATCTATTGCTCATTTCATTTCTGAAATGTCCTTCAGATAGTTAGACAGAGAAGCAGAAAAAGTCTTTTGCATCTCCAAGGATACAAAAGTAAAATTCTGTCAAACTATTGAGTGATTGCTTCAATGACGCCCAGACAAAATCCATGGTTGAACAAGAAACTGTTTCATGGTTGAACCTTAGAAATCATTCTTGTGATGTAGAAATTAATTTTCACTGAACATTTAAAATCTTAAGATTTAATCTTTCTCAAAATATCGTATGACATGATACATTCACGTTTTTTCATTAAGTTAGGTTCAACATCAGCGTTTAAATAGTAAACATTCTGGTGAGGAAGGTAGGGTACTACAATAAAATAGTGCGCTGAAATCAAATCTCGTCACCAACTATTAAAATAAACCATCTATTTTATTATTTACTCTTTGCTCTATGAATAAAAATTTCCCAGTTTGTTTGGAAACTTACTTAATTCTGGTATATTTTATCTTGCCGCCATAGTTACCCATAATATTAATGTAAAAATACTCGCTAACGTTCAGCCATATCCTAAGGAGTAACACACACCACCATTGATCTCAGTTTTTCGTAAGCAGAAGTAAAGTTTGCATAAAATTTTCAAGTCTATAGGCCAGTATATTGTTGTGATACATCCGGACAGACAGACATATATTAAAATTGTCTATCCCTCGAATGACAAGCTTCTCTAACGCTCAGTCAATAATGATGGAGCTCGATCCAGCAATCGTTTTCATGTCACATGTCCACTGTTAGAGCCTGGATTGCACGGAAGGCTGGGTATCAACGAACAGTTCACACAGGTGATAGGATAAACACGTGATGGTTCACACAGCTGATAAAGTAATCAGTGGACAGATTTAGGAATTAAACACACTTTTTGTCCACGGATATTGAACAATTAAAGATAAAACGGAGTTGTACCCTGTTTCATGTTCTCAGTTTCTATGAATCTATACAGTCAAGATTACACACACTTGTCCACGGACATTAAACAATTAAAGATAAAACGTAGTTGTACCCTGTTTCATGTTCTCAGTTTCTATGAATCTATACAGTCAAGATCACACACACTTGTCCACGGACATTAGACAATTAAAGATAAAACGTAGTTGTACCCTGTTTCATGTTCTCAGTTTCTATGAATCTATACAGTCAAGATCACACACACTTGTCCACGGACATTAGATAATTAAAGATAAAACGGAGTTGTACCCTGTTTCATGTTCTCAGTTTCTATGAATCTATACAGTCAAGATCACACACACTTGTCCACGGACATTAGATAATTAAAGATAAAACGTAGTTGTACCCTGTTTCATGTTCTCAGTTTCTATGAATCTATACAGTCAAGATCACACACACTTGTCCACGGACATTAGATAATTAAAGATAAAACGGAGTTGTACCCTGTTTCATGTTCTCAGTTTCTATGAATCTATACCAGTATACATTTATCAATTGTACTTGACTTTGTGTTTGTAATAACGGTGTTTTGAAACATATGTATGCTGTTTGTTTATGGTTTGTTATGCCTGATAAATGCCAAATTTAATCGTTGGACATACCAGTATACATTTATCAATTGTACTTGACTTTGTGTTTGTAATAACGGTGTTTTGAAACATATGTATGCTGTTTGTTTATGGTTTGTTATGCCTGATAAATGCCAAATTTAATCGTTGACATACCAGTATACATTTATCAATTGTACTTGACTTTGTGTTTGTAATAACGGTGTTTTGAAACATATGTATGCTGTTTGTTTATGGTTTGTTATGCCTGATAAATGCCAAATTTAATCGTTGACATACCAGTATACATTTATCAATTTTGTACTTGACTTTGTGTTTTGTAATAACGGTGTTTTGAAACATATGTATGCTGTTTGTTTATGGTTTGTTATGCCTGATAAATGCCAAATTTAGTCGTTGACATACCAGTATACATTTATCAATTGTACTTGACTTTGTGTTTGTAATAACGGTGTTTTGAAACATATGTATGCTGTTTGTTTATGGTTTGTTATGCCTGATAAATGCCAAATTTTAGTCGTTGACATACCAGTATACATTTATCAATTGTACTTGGACTTTGTGTTTGTAATAACGGTGTTTTGAAACATATGTATGCTGTTTGTTTATGGTTTGTTATGCCTGATAAATGCCAAATTTAATCGTTGACATACCAGTATACATTTATCAATTGTACTTGACTTTGTGTTTGTAATAACGGTGTTTTGAAACATATGTATGCTGTTTGTTTATGGTTTGTTATGCCTGATAAATGCCAAATTTAATCGTTGACATACCAGTATACATTTATCAATTGTACTTGACTTTGTGTTTGTAATAACCGGGTGTTTTGAAACATATGTATGCTGTTTGTTTATGGTTTGTTATGCCTGATAAATGCCAAATTTAATCGTTGACATAACCAGTATACATTTATCAATTGTACTTGACTTTGTGTTTGTAATAACGGTGTTTTGAAACATATGTATGCTGTTTGTTTATGGTTTGTTATGCCTGATAAATGCCAAATTTAGTCGTTGACATACCAGTATACATTTATCAATTGTACTTGACTTTGTGTTTGTAATAACGGTGTTTTGAAACATATGTATGCTGTTTGTTTATGGTTTGTTATGCCTGATAAATGCCAAATTTAATCGTTGACATACCAGTATACATTTATCAATTGTACTTGACTTTGTGTTTGTAATAAACTGTGTTTTGAAACATATGTATGCTGTTTGTTTATGGTTTGTTATGCCTGATAAATGCCAAATTTAATCGTTGACATACCAGTATACATTTATCAATTGTACTTGACTTTGTGTTTGTAATAACTGTGTTTTGAAACATATGTGTATGCTGTTTGTTTATGGTTTGTTATGCCTGATAAAATGCCAAATTTAGATCGTTGACATACCAGTATACATTTATCAATTGTACTTGACTTTGTGTTTGTAATAACTGTGTTTTGAAACATATGTATGCTGTTTGTTTATGGTTTGTTATGCCTGATAAATGCCAAATTTAATCGTTGACATACCCAGTATACATTTATCAATTGTACTTGACTTTGTGTTTGTAATAACTGTGTTTTGAAACATATGTATGCTGTTTGTTTATGGTTTGTTATGCCTGATAAATGCCAAATTTAGTCGTTGACATACCAGTATACATTTATCAATTGTACTTGACTTTGTGTTTGTAAATAACTGTGTTTTGAAACATATGTATGCTGTTTGTTTATGGTTTGTTATGCCTGATAAATGCCAAAATTTAATCGTTGACATACCAGTATACATTTATCAATTGTACTTGACTTTGTGTTTGTAATAACTGTGTTTTGAAACATATGTATGCTGTTTGTTTATGGTTTGTTATGCCTGATAAATGCCAAATTTAATCGTTGACATACCAGTATACATTTATCAATTGTACTTGACTTTGTGTTTGTAATAACTGTGTTTTGAAACATATGTATGCTGTTTGTTTATGGTTTGTTATGCCTGATAAATGCCAAATTTAATCGTTGACATACCAGTATACATTTATCAATTGTACTTGACTTTGTGTTTGTAATAACTGTGTTTTGAAACATATGTATGCTGTTTGTTTATGGTTTGTTATGCCTGATAAATGCCAAATTTAATCGTTGACATACCAGTATACATTTATCAATTGTACTTGACTTTGTGTTTGTAATAACTGTGTTTTGAAACACATGTATGCTGTTTGTTTATGGTTTGTTATGCCTGATAAATGCCAAATTTAATCGTTGACATACCAGTATACATTTATCAATTGTACTTGACTTTGTGTTTGTAATAACTGTGTTTTGAAACATATGTATGCTGTTTGTTTATGGTTTGTTATGCCTGATAAATGCCAAATTTAATCGTTGACATACCAGTATACATTTATCAATTGTACTTGACTTTGTGTTTGTAATAACTGTGTTTTGAAACACATGTATGCTGTTTGTTTATGGTTTGTTATGCCTGATAAATGCCAAATTTAATCGTTGACATACCAGTATACATTTATCAATTGTACTTGACTTTGTGTTTGTAATAACTGTGTTTTGAAACATATGTATGCTGTTTGTTTATGGTTTGTTATGCCTGATAAATGCCAAATTTAATCGTTGACATACCAGTATACATTTATCAATTCTGAAAATATACAAGATTAAAGATAATGTTATATTCCTTTCCACGGAAATAAAAAAACAATGATTTTGACGTATTATTAATAACAACTTTAAAAATTAATAAAATCCACTTTCACAGTTTTTTAAATGGTATTTTTCCAATAAAAGGTTCTCTTCGGACAGGTTTCACTCCATTTCCACCAAGTTCCCCTCACAGACATAAACTCGGCGTCTATTTTGTTTCTTTTCGATAAGTCTCGCTCTGGGCAGTAAAAATGTGTTAATGTCCCATTCCATTGAGAGACTCCACTTCTCGATCCGGGCCTGCGGAAGGTGATAGTGTCTCGTAAAAACTTCACCATCCTCAGATGTTTTATGGGTTTCATTTTAGGGAGGCACTGATTTCTTTATACATTAACACGGTGTGTTTTACTTTCTGAACGTTCACAGGGTAACGTCTTAACTCCATAACAAGTAGTCACGTTGTGTATTAATGTGTCCAACTCTTGTCAAAAGATTTATTGATTAGTAGAACTCTGTGTTACAAAGCAAATAAAATTAAATTATTTTAAAAACTCTAAGGTGACGTCTGTAATTCGATTGTATGTTATTTTTCGCAAACTTTTCTTAAAATACCGCAGTTTTATGTATAAAGAAAGAAATCAAATACGTTATGAAATTATTTAGTAAAACTACTATATGTTTACTTCAAAATAGTTTTCACTTCAATGAGGAATTAGGCAGCCATTCCTTAGTACTGTAAGTTTAAAATTCCAACTTAGCAGATTTTCAATACATCCACAAACGCTGTTAACTACATTGTAACAAACATATTTTGTTCACAGTTAGTAATAAAAAGAGGGGTTTCGAGTAATCATTCAGATTTCAGATAATCTCTTAATTTTTTTATTTTTAATCTTCTTTTAGCCATTATAGTTTTATTTAACCAGAATAAATCATTTAAATTACGGTTTAGTATAATTAGTATTATAACAACTACGTTAAAATCAAAATATTGTTTGCATATAAAAGGTTTATAGTATAAGAGAATAATATAGCTAAAAACTCACCCCATACAACTACAATACCACTGACAATACTTTTCACTTTAACCCACGAAACACTGCACTTGATAAACTATATAAACACTTTTTACTTACACAGAACTACACACTACGTACTACTGACATATTGATGGACGATGAGCACGCGAGGGGGACAGGACGGGAACTAACTGTACGTATTATAAAAATGTCTTTTGATACAACTGCTGATAAGAAGGGTTAACACACTTTCACTAACAACCAATGCACTATCAAACAAATAATAACAACTGCAGGGGCAAAGTATTGGGTCTGTTTGAAAAAGATAGCGGATGACAATAATAACAGGTTTGTCTAAAAAGAATTAAACATATTGTTATTACTATAATTGTTAAAATTCATAGCAACAATTATATAAATTAAAGTTCGTATATTTGTACTCTATTTCCGTTAATATTTATTTAATTTATTGTAATGTTTCTGTTATGTTCTCACTGCTGTTGTTCTTGTTGAGTTATCGTTATTATTTTGCATAGATCTATTTATTGTTAGTTATACTGTTGACGACATGTCAGTCATTTTTTGGTTGCGGTAGTTATATTTACTAGCCACTGTTTTAATTGTTATTTTAAGCCCATCCAGTGCCATAGACTTTAAATAGGGACAATAAATAAATTAATTATAATACATACAAACTTATTTAAATTGTATAACTATTTACATTGTGTATTGGACTCTGCTGACATGTTTTATAACTTAGCAGAACCAGTAATATATAAATTGTGTATAAATAAATAATAAAGAACTGTCTAATACTATGTTCATTAGCATGTTTTCCAGGAGTATTCATGTTTGAAAATTGCGTAAAAAATTACATCACTAAATTTAAATCATAAAGTTATTTGTTTTACCACGAACTGAGAATTAATCCTGTTAACATTTTTATCAGCACTAATGAAGTGATAATTGTTTAAAAAAAACAGGAATGGCAAACACAGGAAGGAAACACTATTACATTAATATACGAAATATATATATATTATTTATTTATCGAATGTACTTATATGGAGATTTAGGATATAGGTGTTATTGCACTATAAACGGGGTGCATCGTGACTCGCCAGTTGTAAGTATTAGTTTAATACATAAATAAATGTTTAAATTTACTTCCTTAGATAAACCGGTTTGAGAGTTACAATAGACTCCAAAGTACATGATTTTTTAAATTTAAACATACCAGACATTAATTATTACTAACTTTTAAAAATACTTTATTAATTATATCACAAACTTTTAATAACTGTATGGATTTTATTACATTAATACATACATTTTAATAGTAAGGCTAAATAATGTTTCATTTGTACTACACTACTAGAAATATTTAATATGTAAAGTCTAATTAAATAATGTAAAATTTACACATTTTTATTTAAAATATTAACTGTAGTATTATTTTTATTTCTATCTAACTTTCTGTAGTAAATTCATTCTAACAATCTATTTCTTTAATAGAATTTAATTTATTTTTTTTACTTTTTTGTATGACTGTATCTAATACTTTATGGTAAGTTAATGCCTTTTTCGAGCAATATTACTGATAATGCCAAATTGTTAGTATTTCTTACGACACATACATTCTGTCTATATGTCTACTAAAATAGACCAAATCAAAATCAGTTGCTAAACTAACGAGTAAATGCCGTGACGGTGAACGCCCATTGAAAAAGGCCGCGCCTTCCATATCGTGCCGCAATATGGGTTCACCTATGTATTGCATGTATTGCATCTAATTCTTCGTTTTAAAAATCTTGAACAAGTCAGTTTCAATGAATTGATTGAGATAAAAGTTATTACTCAAATATTTTGGTAGTATGCCATTATTACAATAGAAAGTTAGCAACATATTTACTAATAAGAAGTTACAAAACATATAATAGAAAAATGAGGTTTTTCAATGGGTTTTATTTATATTTTCTACTCCACATATTGATTAGATACTCGTACTTCATTATCTACGGACTTATCTAAAAGGAGAATTGACGCTTTACTTATGTGCAACAAAATTATCCATATGCACCTCGTTTAAAATTCCATTCTTTAAAATGGATCACTAAATACATATAACGTGCAAAGTTACCCCCCTCTTATTCAATCAACTAAAATACTTACAACTTAAAATATATCAACCCAGATATTCACCCAATTATTTTATATCTCTACAAAATTAATCAAGTCTAATTTCTGAACTGGCGGTACAGCAGAAGTACATGTGGCTCATACACGAATAGTTGTATGTATTATAATGTTTGAACTGTTAATATACCCTGGCCTAGAGCACCAGCATTCAGTTTTTGAACGGGAATAAAGAACTAGGAATGAAAATAAACACAATCAAATTTGAACTTGCCGAAAATACGTTGTATATAACCACATTGTTTATGTAATACACTTAAAATACAATAATTTCAAATTAATAAGATGTTTAATTTAAAGTAAGGGAGCAATCCCCTGCTCGCATGGCTTTTAATTGCATGACATAATATAGAACAAACATTAGTGTTCCAGTATTCTAAACAATATATTATGAGTTTGTGTGGTAATTGTTACTTATTACTATAAAACGATTCATCAGTTGCACAAGAAAACTATTTATATTTAAAAAGCTAAATTACGGTTTTACCTTTACAAGGTGAGTTAGAACTAACAGGTTCCCAATGTTCGGGCAGATTAATTACTTAGGACAGAATCATATAGCGGTCACCCATCCAAGCAACAGCCACGCTCGACGTTGCTTGATCTGCACATCTCCCGAAAACCGCTGTATCCACTAGACTACAGCTCTGTCATCAATTTATAAAGCTCACTGGGGATACATTTACTTCCTTGCAAACTGAAGAAATGTCGAACTATACAACAAGCAACAATACCGTATGTCATCAAGCAATATAAAAAATTGTCACACAGGGAGAAATACATAAAAATTGGTGATACACTAAAAAGAAAGTAAAACGTGTAAAACTCATGGTTTCATATTCATGCTTGTAACACAATGCGCTGCATTTCTGCACAGTGAAAGACACCTTACTGCTCCGATGCTCTTTACGATTAAAGCTTATTCATTTATACACATTCCAACGCTTTAACCAAGTAACAAGAAATGTTGCATGCGGTATTTAATGCTAAGCAGGAGACATTCTATGACCAACACCAAAGGTAGTGATTAAATTATCCAACTAATACAAATATTAAAACGATAGTACCAAATATAAAAAGAGAATAACAATAGAAATATATAAATCTTAAGGGGAAAATGACGATTTGTTTCATAAGACATACTATATTCGAGTGACCATACAGGGCTTTTCTGCTGAAATTAACTGCATAGCTCTTGACAAATCGGGAAAAGTTGGAAAGTACGAACTGGAATTAGTAAATGTGATGGGTGGGAAGAGGGAGGTGGCGGTGGGGGTGCGGAGGGGGTGGTGGAGGCGGGTCGGTCCGGCGCATCCATGTGGGCCAGTGTGCCAGAGGGAGGCGCGACACTCCCTATCGACCCGTCTGGGCCTCCCCCGGCTCCATCCCCCTCGGTCCCCTCCCTCTGGACCTCCTCTCAGACCCGGCTCGCGATAATCTGTCCGTATTTTACCAAATAGCTTTTTAATAATCGAGACTCCAATTCACACATTTCGCTAAAGTACTTTTCACGCAATATTCACTTTAAATTAACTCCACAAGGGTAATTCTTGTGTTTTAGACTAGATTTAAATTTTTAAATATAGCACTTGGATTTAATTGACCTATACTCACATTATGAGCTACACGATTGTATTATAATTTATCCAATAACAAGTGACATAAACGTATTATACTATATATCAATAAAACCTTTAACACTTATCCATAACAAATATTCCAACATCTAACTTAGGATTTGGAGTGATTAATCTGCGTGATCAATCTTTTGTAAAAATGCCAAGAGTTTTATATCATTCCTTACTTTGTGATACAAGTTTAGCACAGTATTTAAAAGATTGATTTGTAACATACGAGTTTAACTTCCGGAGAAAAACACATTTTAAGTAGGTTTGGATATTTTTCCTGACAAACCTTTTAGTGTAATCCAGGCCCGAGCTGGGTACTCGAAAGGGCGGGGGACACAACGTGGGGGGGAAGGTGCGATTTGGATTAGGCGGATAATGGATTTTGACTCGGAGAAGAATGTCGAGAAAGGCCAGAAACCTCTAGAGATGAAGAATTAGATAACGAATCGGAATAAAATTCTTGCCAAACACACGGATAACTTGCAGCAACATTGGGAGTAACTCTACAAACCATTTTTGTACGTCTAAAATACATTGGCACGGTCCAGAAACAAGGAAATTGGGTATCACACATGTTGAAGCCAATAGATGTCAAATGGCGAGTTTTCCACCTGCGAACAGCTGCTCTAAAATCAAAGAAGAAAATGTATTGTGTATCGCATAGTGACTGGAGATGAAAAGTGGATTCATTACGATAATCCAAAGAGAAACATATCGTGGGGAAGACCAATCCATGCATAAACATCGACTGCAAACAAAAAACATTCATGGATGCTCCGAATTTGGTGGGGTCAGATAGGAGTAGCGTATTGGAATCTAATGCTTGTTTACTAAATTCTAATGTTTAGATGATCCATTTCAAATATTTGCGATGTCGTGGTGCGAAACAAAAGACAAAGTAATAGTTGAAACATAATTAGTGTAATTTTGGAAACTAACTGATATAGTAAATTAAGACGAACACATTTTACATTACATACATTTAAGAAAAACTTGTCAGCATTAACTACTTAATTTTTTAAGGATAGTAGCAAAACCAAAACTGTTCACAAATGGAATATTCTTTCAATACAAATACTAAACCTATTTTGAGTACTACAAATTAAACCTGAACAAGTATTTTTAATCCGGAGCTACAGTAGCAAAGATAGTCAGTAACAGTGTATGGATCTATATCTGCTTCTGAGTGCATTAACCGTAAACATTCTACATTTTCGTATGTCAATAACGATATCAATCTGGTTTTGATGTTTCAATTTATAAAATGCTAATTCGCAAGAGACTTGAATAAATGGGATAGTTAGAAAAACTGTGTACACTTTTCAAACGTTCTGGTTACTATAAACAGTACATGTTATATTGTAATATACTTTTATTTACACGTTTGATACAACTGCTGTATGATGCCGACGCTTTGCACTGGATCTCGTGGTATTCATCATCGTGATCGTCGTCATCATCACAGTGGTAATTTATTTTCTCGTCTAATACATCTTCGTATTCATAGTCGGCTATACATTCATGAACGAGATAAGCTCTTTCTGCTTTTCTTCATAAACGTTCAAAAGTAATTGTGATACTTCCTTCAATGCTTTCGGAGGAAGAGATTCTTTTATTTGAATATTTTTTGGTCAAAACAGGCCAGATCCAAATATAGCGATTTGTGCTGCATAAAACTGTTTTCCATAGCTTTAGCTATAATTGCGATCGTCTTTATTTTGAATTCTTCCTCGGGAGAAGTTCCAACAATGTTGTCTTCAGGAAGTTCTCCTGCCATTTTCATTAAATTCTTCTTTCTTTACTCAGTTAATGCGTGTCAATAATGATTTCATTACGAGATTTGTTATTTCTTCAAGTTTCTGTGTCGTTTTCAGAACAAAGCGTTTCGTTACTTTCTAAGTTTCAGCCAACCTGTCTCATACGCGTTTTAGTGTACAAGAGAAGACTCAATATTCCTCCACGATTGGGCGTAGACTAGATTCTCTGTTTGAAAATAATCCTATAATGGCGTAGTGATCTTGAGCAATTGCAAGAAAACCATGCCAAAAAGTAATGTACATTTGCTTCACAGGCACATAGTAGGAGAGCTTTAGTTTAAACATTTAATTAGACTTGGCAACGTGGTGAGTTATTAAAAATATTTCTCTGGTAACCCCAAATATTACTTTAGATGAGAAAGTAATAGGGATCTCTGGTTTTCACACCAAAATTAGGGACCACTTGAGAGGGGTTTACAACTGAAATTTTTTAGTTGCCCCCTAAATCCCAAATTTTTGCGGGATGCTGGTTTAAACAAATTTTTTAATGTTATATTACTAGTTTGCTGCTTTATTTGTATTTAATTTTACCGTCAAGACAAGGCCTCAAATAAATATGTACCGACAGTATCAACTAAACAACAATAATAACCAGATTTTAGAAGACATACGTCAATCTGTTGTTACTGTATTTTTAATGCAGTAAAAAAGACTTATGCTTAGCTCTTCCAACAAGAGCTACAACACTAGAGCTCAAAATCCACGTATTTCAATCTAGATCAGTTTCCTTCGCGTCCAAGAGGGACAATGGGACATAAAGCTTAAACAATCAAATATGCAGCTATGGCCGAGCAGTAAATCGTTGATCTGTTTTGTTGGGTTTATAGCTGACATAAAACTTGCATAAAAGTAATATTTCTATTTATATGCAAGTTGCGGAGGGGAAGGGTTCCAGTTGCCGAGTACAAAGGCAGAGGATAAAAATAATCCCCGTGAAATTGTTGAGGGGAGGCTGACTTTTTGGGTGCGTCCGACATTTGTATTCTTCGTTGGTCAGATTACGCTCTGACTTTATCCACTCCACATGTTATTTTATTTGTTTTGTTTTAGAATTTAATTTTGTTTTACGTATCGCAACATTTTAAATTGTTATGTCCTACCAGTCAAGTAATACTCTCGACTCTATAGTCACGATTACATAACCATTCGATTAGCTGATGAGTTTTATTGTCACTGACCAAAGTAAAAGGGCTTTGGAGTAGGGAAGTTCTACATTATAACCCCTTTCTAGAGGGATTAACATGTTGACACAAAACATTATTTTTCAAAAAAACTATTAGCCAAAAATATGGTAAATAAAAGTTAAGCATCATGTTTTGAAGGCTGAATGCCCTACTTGTAATGTAAAACCTATACCGTATACAAATTCGAGTAAATTAATAATATATAGATAGTTTTTTTTTTTTTTTTTTTTTTTTTTTTTTTTTTTTTTTTTTTTTTTTTTTTTTTTTTTTGTATATATATATATATATTGAATTTTTCACTCAAATACCTTTAGATCTCTTGGAAGGGTAAAGAAAGGTCTATATGTTAGGCTTTAACTCGATATAATTTTAACATACTCTAATCGTATTTGACAACCACAATGTGGTTAAAATTCAAAGACGGGGTAGCTTCTGTTTATATATCTTCAAAACGCGCATGTTATATATTTTAATATGAGAGAGAAATTTTTAAAAATTTTTATCAATCATTCCATACCGCTTTTACAATCATAACGTAGTAAATGTTACAGTACTTCATATGTGATGATTTTAAAAGATATTAGAACTGTTTGGGAATTAAACTAAAGATATCCGTACAGACAAATAATTTAAGTGTTTTAAAATTCTCGAAGTATTTAAAACCAGAAGTAATTTTCCTTTTAATCGGCATCAAAGGCACGGCCATACGTCTACACAAAGTTCTTATCAAACGGGAGTCTGTACAAAAGAAAGTAAACAACACCGATAACAAAATGCTAAGCACAGACAGAACTCCAACCTGCATTATCTCTTGGATTATAAGGCAACCAACTTACTTTAAAAGCTTATCAGTTAATATAAAAAATATATAGCATCTATTTAAATTGTAAAAAGGTAGATTATAACATTGTATGAACCAGCACAGCGTTGTCGTGTTCAAAATTTTTAACGTTTTAAACTACCAACTACCTCAAAATTGATTGTTTGTGAAGATGGAATTTTTGTGGAGGAAACAGGATTATTTCTAACATTTACTATATTTCAGTGATACAAATCTCAATGAGACCACGTTTCGAGATATGCAATCTGACCTCTTCCTCAAGTGACTAACCTAACACATAACGGTAATCCAGGTTAAAATAAACAAATCATACTAAAGATTGTGAGACACATACGTGTTTGTTGTACCCGTAGTGTTAGTGATATTTCACCGAACTATGGAAAATATCTAGGAAAATTCTGTTACCTCCAAATGTTTATTTAAGATTAATTTAACAACACGGGAGTTTTCTTTGTTCTGTAAAGATATTTTATTGATTTTATTCTTATTCTAGCGTGCTTCAATTGTGGTATTGTTTGAGTGACAAGTTCCTAAAACGTATCTTAACACTGTTGGTAATATACATTATGGAGAGCAAATTTGATTTAAATAAATGTTACTCTTAACCACTGTCAATGTTCTCCCTCTTAAAACATCTGTGCTGTTTCTATTATTCTACTCTATACTATATGGTGGTTTGGAATGAGGTACTTTTTAAAGTAACGAATGTACTAGACAGTAAACGGCAATCGATTGTTTTCAAATTAAACTCTGGGCTTTCATCCAAAGAATGATTGTATGATTCATGATACTGAATGTGACAGTGATACGTGGCCTAGTGCTATTTCTGGGGGTTGCTAGGATTTACGGTCAACCTTAATCCTTCTGCTCGCACCAACCCCTCCCCCCCCTCACAAGCGTAAAGCCGTCAAGTATTGTACCCCGTCAGACTCGCTAGCGGTTTTATGACTTCAGACATAAAATGAAACAAAGAACATTTATACATTCTTAGTTTAACGGTCCGTGATGGCGTTTATGGAGAGGCCCACCCTTCTCATATCTCTCAGCCTCCATTCTTTATGTACGCGATCTCGTTGCCTGAAAATGTTCAGGAATTTTCTAATTTGGCTAAAACGGTAATTTCTACAAGTTTTGAATTACAAGGCTCTCACTGTAACTATAACTCGACTCTTTCTGATGTTGTTATACGTACTATATAATAAATTGGTAGAACTGTAATATGCCACGATTGAAGATATTGTGTTGTTTTGCATGTGAGGAAATTCAAGTGGTCGTTTGAAAAATTCCATTAATGCTAATGCGGTGGACATGAAAAAGTAAATAAAATAGTTACATAAGCATTGCCAGTAAAATATCCAATGCACGTACGCGGTTGTGAATATGTAACTATATTTATAGCAAAATCATGAAAAATTGAACAATAAAACACAAGACCATTTTACTAAAATAAATTTTATATCCTGTCAAGTATAACATTTCTAATGCTCTTTACAAAAGAAGAACACATTTCGTGTTGTACTTCCGTGTACATTTCAAGTGCTGCTAGCTAATTTCATTAGACTAAAAGCCTAACTATGTCACAATATGTTAAACATTTTTAAGATTGTATTCAATTTGTTTAAAAACTTCTTTATTCTGCAATTTTCTCGCTGCTGTTATGGTTTCAGTGAACAATTGTTCAGTAACGCTCAAATCCCAAATCCCATCAAGGTTGCTAGTATACAATCGAAGCTTCATACAAACGTCTGTAGACCAGTTCGTCCTGGAGATGTCGTAAGGTGATGCAGATAGACGGAGACAT
Organism: Homalodisca vitripennis; assembly: GCF_021130785.1. Lineage (NCBI taxonomy): Eukaryota > Metazoa > Arthropoda > Insecta > Hemiptera > Cicadellidae > Homalodisca > Homalodisca vitripennis. The sequence goes on from NC_060210.1 coordinate 22,978,485, forward strand.
ATACATATTTTTCAAGCCCATTGAATGATAGGCTTCGATAATGCTAATCCAATAAAGATGAAAATGGTTTGTGTATCATTAAAAAGATATAATTCGTTTTATTTTCATTTCCTTTATAATTGTTCATTGTACAACTCAATATAATACACGTTCAACTTAACAGTCTTGTACGGTATACCTTACTAATTAGAAATTACAACTATGTGAGGAAGAACTAGTAAATAGGCCAGTAACACACTACAAACCCTTCCATTGCAATGGGCGTCTTCGAAGTTTGGTGGTATTAGAGATGCTATCATGTACCTTGTATCTAGAAGTGTGAAGGGGAATACATTTCTGTGAACGAATCAAAGAACACGTTCGAGTCTGTATTAGCAATAGATATGCCCGGCTATGCTTAACACAAACATTTAACTATTTGTAATGATGGAGCAAAATAGTGATTTAAATCCTTAAGAATCGTTATCTGCAAAGAAAATCAAATGGAAAAATATTTTACTGTTAAAATACGGAAGCCTTCCCTTCCAGTTAACAATATCAATCGGTTTCCACATAAAGGGTTGAATATTCATTTTAACCATTGGCCAAGCTTCCTGTCTTCAGGCAAAATTAAATTCTTTAAATCGTAGTTGCATGCACAATCCCTGTAGAAATATTCATACATGTAATGGTTATTTATATTCGTGTTTATACCACCACATTCGTTAGCAACTGTTCTACCTTTAGTCTTCCGGGATTCGAATCCTGATTTGGGGACCGCATTTTTATAAAAACTGTTATCTGAAAGTGGACGAATTTGCGACCTTAGTTCGAGAGGAAACATCGCTTTCGATATCTGTATTGAGTAACTCCGGCATATGAATAAGCATACACTTACTGCTTTTGATACTGAGGTCCACAAAACAACGGAACCTATTTGTGTGTACGAGGTGCCTGTAACTTTTCCAACCTACGTTTCTGGCAAGTCATCTTGATGCTTATCCGTTAAGATCCATGAGACAGGCTAGGAGTGTTCTGCAATTAGTACGAAGAGAAGGCAGAGATAAATACAGATATGAAATATTAATTAGCATGCCATCGATGTAAAACTTATCTATGACTCAATTAGAATAGTATGTGTCGCGAAAAAAACGCACAGTTACCCCTTTTAGATAAAAGAATGTTCCCTATGTTCATAGAAACGTGGAATGTTAAGCTCACAGAGCTCTCTCGAGATCTGAGCTTAAATTAGATACTATCTGGAGGGATTCTTTTCTTTATTCGCCAGAAATGAAGGCGAATAAAGATCACCGAAGCCCGTTAATCTTAAACTTTATCTGACGTCGGAAATTTTGAACGATCTGGAACGTGATCTGAGGTCGGGAAATACCTATCGGAAATACCCCTGAGCTATTATATTGTGTGGTGATACACCTGAAGGGTGGGGTGTACCGTGGTGGATGGTCCGGATAAATATACTTGAGCTATTGTATTGCGTGATGATACACCTGAAGGGTGGGGTGAACTGTGGTGGATGGATAGGAAGAATATACCTGAGCTATTGTATACGTGATGATATACCTGAAGGATGGGGTGAACTGTGGTGAATGGATAGGAAGAATATACCTGAGCTATTGTATGCGTGATGATATACCTGAAGGGTGGGGTGAACTGTGATGGATGGATAGGAAGAATATACCTGAGCTATTGTATTGCGTGATGATATACCTGAAGGGTGGGTTGAACTGTGGTGGAAGGTCAGGGGAAACGTACCGGAGCTATTGTATTGCGTGATTATCGATCAGTGTAAATATTGCCACTATTATTGCCTTTGCAATATCTCTCTAATGCCGCTGTCTATTGTAGGCCTTTATTTCCCTCTCTTCAGCACACGGTTGCTAACATTTATGGTAGAAATCAAATCTTTTTTCGTAAATCCTTTTGAATTTCTTTTTTTTTATGTACGACCAATGCTAGACCGATGGGTCTTAATTTTTTTGCTTGGATATTTTACATTTTTCAAAAAACATGCAGTTTCTTTTATATTTTTTGTTTTCGGTTTTGGCATTACTTTTTGCTTTCAGTTTTGTACTCGTACAAATGGATGGTTTTAAATGTAAAAAGGAGTATGGCCATTTATTAGCGCAATATTTAAAACAATACACTTTGAGAGCTAGTTTCATACTGCATTCAAGAGTAAAAGGAATTTCGTTTTTATGATTTATATTACTTACTCCTTATTTTTTTAATTACTACTCTAGCATTTACGTATAGTAATTCACAGGATGTCATGAATGTTTTCCATATAATGCGTTGTTAATGCGTATTCTGATAATCACTTCATCGCGTTTGGGTTTTGCTACGTCCAACGCCTTTTTACGCTATCTGAAGAACGCTTCTACAACAATGAAATCAGAATCTTTTTTCTACCACTTCTGGTGGAAGTTGGCATGGTAGAAACCAAGATTTTCCGTCTATGATCAATGGTTTTATTGTACTATATTTCCGTATTATGACCACAATCTCTCCTCTCCACAATGTTATGTTTTTCTGGAAACAGCGCAAAATATCTTTTAGTTTAGCGGAGGTTTCCAGCTGGTAGCTCTACACAACGAATTAACTAAACTAAAAGTACAACACCTTAGAGTAGATTGAGACCAGCGGTTTTTAAAAAATCTGACAAGGGATATTCTGTCCAAAAACAAGAGTAAGAACAATAGAGTTATACAAGATAGGAAAACGCGACACTCAGATATAACTCAGATACAGAAAACAACAGGCGTCGCTGGGGTTGTATTCAAAATTTTAGGTATATTGTTAGTTGGTTCTGATAGGTGGGCTACATGTTTTATTTGTCACATCTATGATTTTAATAGATACAACTAGAATCAAATATCACATGATACAGTGTCATACGATTTTATTTAGTTAAACATTTATTTATTTATGCCCATAAGAACAATTCAAAAATTATACTGACGCTAAACCAAATCCCATCGAGGAACATGCGCCATCATCGCAGTTGATGTTGCCAATATAGAACTGAAGCTTCATGCTCAATTTCAAGGCTCTAGCACAGTTCGTTCTTGAGAAATTATCTGGAGAGACTGACAGAAATTAATTTTTTCATTCTCAATGATAGCCTTCGTTAACGCTCAGCCAACTAGATATTTGAGAAGCCTTGATATAAAATTCACCAGGTTTTTGTTGCACTCATTCACGTACAGTTACTTTATACCGGAACATTTTGAAAGTTCAATCTGCCAAGAGATAGAGACAGAGAGACTCCCAGGATGCATCAGATAAACTGGATTATTACGAGTACAACCAAATTTTACAACGACTATTAAAGCGACACAACTACCGTCTGCGTAATATGTGAGAGAGGAAGGGTTGTGTTATTACTTCCCCTCTCTCCGAGCGTCCCCCCCACACCCTCCACGCACCCCCCATGTCGGCACAACAGAGGGGTGAGTGGGACAGGACTGGCGGCTGGCTGCATCCGTGAAATTAACTCTCACAGTATTTTCCACAAAACTTTTACATGTTTAATCAATCCATTGAAATTTTACTGCGGCATGTATATCATGCGATGAGCAAGAAAACTCAATTACGAGTGTTTTTCACTTAATGGGATTTGTCCCCAACAAGGGATATTGTTATAATGAATGCACTTGTAAAATAGTTCTTTTCCTGATAATGTCTTTAACCCCATTAATGTATTAAACCTTTTTGCTCTAAAGCTATTTCCGTGTACTACACATTTAATCGTGATTTCTTCACGAAATTCGTAATTTAGTGTGAATTTATTTAAATTACGAATCAATTGTATTGAAGGTATACCATTATATACTTAAACTAACCAGAGCTTATAGCATTCTATATTGTTTAAGATTAAACAGCTTTCATGCGTTGGAAAATGTAAACTGTATTTTTAAATATTTTAACATTTTTACTTTCTAATTAATAATGACATCTTGCTAAAAATGTAAGGTAATTTTGTAACTATTTCTTATCATTCTTTATAGTTTTTGTAGTTTTAATTTCTTGTGGGCTATTGAACCTTAAAAATAAATTTTTGTTTCATTTATTAAATTAATTTAAAATGTAAACTCTTTTGTTGTTTTAAATAACTAATTATACTTTTATTTATAATTAATAGTGTAAACTTATTTTAGAGAATATAACAATAAAAATAAGGACAAATAATAATGTTAAAATTAACAATTATATAGAGTTTTTTATTTTCAACATATAGAAATATCATACAATGTAATTGACTAGAACAATTACAATTTATTAATTAATAATAACTTTCATAATTAAGATTATTCTGTATTAATTAATTTTCAAATGGTAATTGAGTGATACGTATTTTTGTCCATACAATTTCTTGTCCATAACATTTGGTTACAAGTTGAGATCTCGAAATATTCTTATAAACTTGTAGAAAAGAAATATCATTTTTGATTGGACACAAAAAGAAATACTGGAAGGATGTCATCAAAGGCCTGAGTAAGGTTTATAAGACGGCCGAACTTGGGGCAAACTTTTATTATCCAATTACAGATAGTTGTTGACTTTAAAGATCGGGACTTTGAAAGGACAATTTAATTAGAGGGTTGTTTCATTCGAATTGTTTTGTGGAAAGAGATCTCTTTGATTCTGGATGACTCTCGACTTTTACAATTTCCAATCGAGAGGTAAAACGACTCGTGATTCTGATTGTTGTGTTTCGATAATATAATTAATTTGGACTTGGATAACCAATGTTTGTTTGTATTTATTTGTTAGGCAGTAATCACCTCCAACATTAACTTGAATTCGTTATTCAGAATAAAACATTGCTGTAATCATAGGATATATTAATAAAAAGATAATGATGATATAACATATTAAAATAACAATCATTAACTTTTTCAAATACTTGCGTATTTCAATAAAAAGTTGAACTGAGATAACCGCTACTGCATTAAGACCTGTTTTCAGGATGGGTAGTGGTTTTGGATTGGGACTGACTCTTGCAAAGATGAAATAGACGGTCACAATTAGGAGGGTTAGTAAACACTAGCTCAGTCATGTCGCTTTGAAGAAGAGAAAGCTTTCCTTATTACAGTTTCCACCAGTAGATTTGGACAGGAGAGAGTTCTACACTGCATTCAGGCTTGTTAACACGAAGGAAGGCCGAATCCAGCGGTCGCTCTTTGCTGTAAACTAGTCACATCGGTAAATGCGTCCTATTTAGTTTAACCTAGCCTTAAAAGTCTAAGAGTTTTATCTAAAGGAATTGAAGTGAGGTAAAAAAAAGCCCTTGACGTAAAAGCTCTCAGGTCCTCAGCAGGATTCATTTCTGGATGGTTTGCATCTTCCAGTTGAATCTACACTGGTTACAACAAAAACCCAGACATATTACTTATATATGGGCAGCCCTATAGATGTCCAAGAGGTAACCGCCAATATCGAGGTATTGGAGTATAAGTGTGGATCGATAGATCTGGTTTACTGTGGAGAATGGCTGATGGAATGGGTGGAGTTCCCTTGTGTTAAAGGATGTTGCTAGCATGGACATGAGGGATAGCTGCCACCTGTATGCTTTGACTGAAAAAGCTGGAACAGATCTAACATTCCATTCTTTGAAGATCACATGACAGATTTAGACCGTTGCCCTCCTGATAGGATCTCGACAGGAGGTGCCTCCTACTCCAACCCTAACCATACTGAATACCCTGTCACTCCGGAAACAAACGAAAAGTCCTTTTAGGACTAAATGCTGTGAGAGATTTTCAAATGTTTGTTCTAGTGGATAAAAAAGCTCACAACACAAAAATCATTAGAGTTAATTTACGTATGAAATCCAGAAAATTATAGGTTCGGAGCGACCGAAGATTAGATGGTGCGAGCGGCTCAAGGTTCGAGTTGCTAGCATTATAGGCGCTTACATCCTAAGCCCAAGGTATCCAGAAATAGGAATTTTAAAGTTACAAGTCCATTAAAGCTACAGAACAGAAATAATAATGACCGATTTCGAGATCGAAAATAAGACTTAGCCAGGAAACACAGGAAATCCTTAAAGGATTAGTCGTTTTAGTGTATACGAATCCCATATAGATATTTAAAAATTCTGACAATGTTGGTTTTCATAATAATAAGAATTAACATGTGTATCAAAATCACAAGTAAATATTTTTTGACATTATTTTGGCTATGAGTACTAAATGAGCATCTAAACATAAAAGAAAACCAAAGTAAGCACATCATATACGAAACTGATCCACTTACCTTTGAATACAAACGAATTGGATAAACCTTGAAGATTGAACGGAATAACAACACTGAATACAACACTAAGCGACTTTGTCTTAGATCAAAACTAATTAACCAAAGCTTTGAATACGAAACTTAAATGACTTTGTTTATAAAAACAAGACGGAGCAACTAGGACTTAAATAGAACACAAAATATCTATCCTAAAACATAATTGATCCTAGCCTGGAATCAACTTGGCTTTGAGAAGAAAATATAAAACGGAAAACTATGCACTGAATATTAAAGTTGTCTGACCATGGACACCGAACGAAGTAACCTAGCTATGCATCTAACTTATATGACTTTGCATTGAAAAACCAAAACTGAGTAACTATTTATGATCAACAAACCAAAGAGTCTTTTGGCCTTATGTACAAAATTAACTTAGAGCCTTAAAACGATATCGTTCTTATCGAGATACATCAACCGATTATAATGATTTGAATGCGTATGAATATCAGATAAAGTTACAGCTGTAGTGGTAAAGCTATCACTTTGATGATGCCTCAATATATTTTATACTATAAGTGTACAGATACGTCCATCACGATAGATGTTGAAATTTGCATCGTGAAATTAATTAAATTTGGTCCTTACTCACTCTCCCCTGTGTTGGTGCGTCATGGATAGTGACGGGTGAGGGGTGGTCATTGGTTGTGAGGGGTGGTCATGGTTACAACACACCGCCCCTCTCATTCCCCCGTGATAACCAGGGTTTATATGGCACTAAAAACTAGTGAATTCTGTCAGGTATTCAAATCTCCATTTAATTATGTGCAACCTAAATCCTAGCATAATAATAATCTCTAAAACAAAGGGAAGGCTTTTTAACTACTTTACATGTATTTACGAGAACTAAACACCACTGATGTAAATCCAGAAACAGGCAGATATTAAAAAGAACAAAACTATATAATTTTCAACCTGGGCAAAGTAGAGTTGAAAAATGATTCTTGAAACTTTATTTATCTGTATTTACACTTTATTTGGTTAATTTTAGTGAGGTAATAAATTTTGAAAATATAGACATGCATTTTTCAAAACGTAGGGGGGGAGTTGTAACATTAAAAAAAATTTTATTGATGTATCTGTTGATGCCAAAACAAAAATAAACGTTGTTTGCAAGAATGTAAATAAAATGGATTTCTGCAAAGAAAAAAGCACAGGAACATACTCAGTTTGTGACATTGCTCTATTTAAAGTAGTGTGATTTCATGAACAAAAAACTACTTTTAAGGATAAAACTTGTCACAAAAATTATTTTTCTTCATAAAAAGATGTTAAATTCAACAAATAGTTCTATGGAAATTTGGCAGCATATGAATGAAAATGTGAGATTAACAATAAAACTGTTTGTTAAGATTTTTCTAAATACTTATATAATTAATCAATTAATTATTAATTGTTAATGCTGGTCTCAATAAATCTGTCAATCTCAATACCCTGTATTATGACTATGTATCCTGCAACGATCAGTAACCAGTGGTGAATTTCAATCATAGGCCACAAGAACCGAATGAAATTACACCCCCCCCCCCCTAAACTGGTTTAATACTATGAAAATTGTTCTAATGTAAAGGTGCAAACCGAATAAATTCATAGTTCTTTAAAAATATAATTTGAAGCTCTTTAAAATACATAATTTGCAATAACTAAATGATCAGAAAATCTTTAGTGTGTACTATTTAGTCATAATAGGAATAAAACCCTATATGTGGCCAAACGCAGGCCCTGGTTTAATGGACCTATTGGTAAATCTGCCACCGCCAATACATGCACGCTTTCATTCAAATTTTTACGTTGCAGAAGTGTAGGTCAACCAGGAGGTTGGTTCAAAAACATATATTCTGCTGGAGGCGCAATACAAAATTAGATAAAATAATTAATAAAAACCCTTGAATACTCAGAAAGGTAATTCTACTTTTTAGTATCCAATTGAGAATCTTAGACATTCTTGATTTTTCCTTCTTAACAGTTTAAATAATTAACAATCTATAAGTAATTTATAATCTATTATATAAAATACATGGCATGCTGAGTGTCTAGTAATGTCTTTATATAAGTTAAGTTATGAGTGTTGTATTCAGCGAGTTTAAGCCTGTATATATATATATATATATATATATATATATATATATATTTATGTTGTTTCAGATTTTTTATCTAAGTCAAGCAAAATTTTAAGGAATGAAACTAAACGCCTATCAAATACCAATGTTTTCTTCTCTTTTTTTAAGCCTCGGCTTAGCTATGTAGGCTTCGATGTACACTGGTTTATTTTCAAAGTAAACACACTGTTTCGTGTCTATTCATGATTAGCCCTCCCCGGGATTTGAACCCGTGATCTCTTAGTTAGAGAGCCGAGACTATAACCATTAGTCTACGGAGGAGGACTAAAGTGTCAATGATGGGCTAAACAATTTTTATCGGATGCTACACTAACAGCTGTTTTGGTGCTTAAGTTGGTCCAAGAAAACATTGTTTTTCATTACCTTACAGCAGAGATCAGCCGGCGCACCATTCAAGTTTTTTCAGTGTGCTAACCTCAAAGTTTGGTATTGTTTCAGTGCACAAAATAATAGTACACAGTAAATACACAAAATACAGCTGTTTTTGATATGTAAATCTGAAAGTATTACTAAGTTGAGTTTGTTAGTAATAAAAATTAAATCAAAGTTTTAGTTTTGTTTTCCTTGTGGTAAAACCCGTTGTCTCCACAAGGAGAAAAAGGATCTTCAAAAGGATAATCGTATTTCCACTTTCGGCCTCGACTCTTTCGCAGAACACGATTGGGCTCAGAAAATAACCACTTGCTCCTAGTGATCTAGGAGTAAGTATCTTTTACTGTTAATGTTTGAGCAACAATTAAACTTCCCCATCACTTCTAGAAGACCTCTATGTTATTACGACGCACCTGGGGCTGACAGAGCAGCAATAATTGCTCCCAAATTGTGGAAGAGCACTAACCCCGGCACTATATCACTGTGAGAGCGTATAATGCGATATTGAGAGTGAGTGGCCGGGGGTGGGGGGGTGCTAGCGTTTGATGGCTGTCTGGCCAATACACGACCTGGCGGCCCGGCCGTTAATGTTTACAACTCTTGCAGCCACTGCAGCCGCCTAACCTAGCCTTCCCGCACACTCGTTACACACTATAGAGAACTGGAGTTTTGTATCCTTTACTTTGTGCTATTTACCTCGGTTCGAGGTTCATTTCTACACATACACACTCTATAAACATGAGACATGTCTCGAGTCTGGTAAACTACATCATTTGTGACCGCCAGAACTCTATATAATTCTTCGTCCACTATTTATGAACACGACATGTCCAAAAATAGTTTATTATTTTTGGATTAAAATGAATACACACATTGTAGTCTGAAAGACGAGGTTCCATTTTACCCTCCGTTTAGTCAGCGTCTGGAATCTGACACTGTCGCAGACTTGACTGATAGAAAATTTTATATGTTAAGGAATTGAGTGTCTCGTATTAGTTTAAAAACATAAAAAATAACCATGTAATAATTAGCAAACGTATTTTTACCAGATATATATTCACAGCCCGTTATAAGAAGTAGCTAGTCTGTCGGTCAGTCCCGCTACTGCCTTTCTATTTTTCTTAAAGATTGTCTTGTCTATCTACACGCAGGATATCTTGTACTCCTACTTTGTATTAACATTCATATATTTCCACAAAAGTCATTTTAGGGCTTGCAATATAATTTCCCTGACCTCTCTGGGGTCTTGAATATGAGGTTAGAGTTAAAGCAAGATTATATTTCAATCCGTTTGGCCGAAAGAGGAAGTGAGCTGCCCGGGTGATCTGGTATGTCTGGTATATTGGAATGCAAAGAACTTATGTTATCAAAACGCAAATTGGTAGTACTAACCTAATAACAATGAAAGAATTTACATACAAATAAACACAGAGGAAATGTCTGCTTGTTTTATTGCATAAAGCCGTCTTCACCTAAAGCGGACGGCAAGGTGTGGTTGTGGGGGGGGGGGTACCATTCACAGACTCCGTATAATAGGGCACCGTTTTTTATGAGCTCATTCACATTTTAACACCTTTCGGTGTATTTTCAATGCCTTTGTCTGCGTTTTTCGAGCTGTTTATGATTTAATTATGTCTCCGTCCAAAATTATTAGTCTTCCAAGAAAAACTTCCGCATAAAAGTCATCTCCGTGTGCTTTTCTCGTTTTATTAAATCGTTCAAAAATTCTTGGAGGATGTCGTATTTAGTTGCTTGAAAAGTTTCAAGTCATACGATTAAACTGCAATTTTCTCGTTGCAATCATGGTTACCCATAGACCAACGTAAACATTTCGTCAACGCTCAGGGAACTAATAAAACTCATAATTAATAAGTGTCTAAATAAATATTAATTACAAATTATAAAAATGTCACAATTTTGCCATATTTGTATACACCTTAGACTAAAATTGTCACTCATAATTTTCAAATTTAAACCTATGAAATATAGCATATTGTTGTGAAGCTTTATTTTAGTAAAGGTTGTTGAAAATGGCGATTCAAAACATAATATACAAATGAGGGATTTAACATAAAACACGATATTTTTTGCTAATTAAAAATAAAATAGTGAAACCAGCAATTTATTAATTTCCAATAATTGTCTTTTGAATCATGTGCCACATGAACACATTTACTACAAATTGCCCACCCAAAACAGTATAGGCCTACATACTAAAAAATTTAAATGAGCAAAACAATTTCAACGGAAAGTTACATCAAGCTGTACCTCATTTAAAACATCTTAGAAAAAGGGGTTATTAGTTTTATACTTATCAATTTGTTTAACTCAAGCCCTTTTTTACAGAGAACTAAAAAAGGGGTTTAATGTTAAAAATTAAAACTTACCTGTAGATTATAATTATTACATTATCTAACGTAACTCTATGCTACATGGTGTATGTGGGCTTAAAACTCCTGTAAAAATACATTTTGTTGCAGTTTTTCAATCAATTCAATATTGTAATCGTTTCAAATATCTATTTCTATATGTTTACAGTATAAATAAAGTATATTTATATGTAAATCAACGCAAATTAATTATATTCTACCTTATTTAATAACTAATTAATTATAAGGACATGTTTCACCATTGGTCTGCTAGTTTAAAAATATTTTTTCCTTGTGCTTTATTGATGATTACGATAATAAATTATGGATGCACCAAAACCTGATGATAGTGATCGAATCAATTAAACTTATTTATTTAAAGATAATTTTTACAAGTTCAAAACAAGTATGTGATTAAAGTTGATATAATTGATTGGTATAGTTGAGTAACTATATGGCCGGAATGACGGGTCTGCCCTGCCTATCTCTCCCCTCTGTCGATGAGTCATGGGTACAGAGGGGAGGTCCTGGCCAGAACCCTTTCATCCTAAGCTGGGTCTTGTACAAAGCTTCAATCACATTTTTTTGTTACATTGAAAACCTGAAATCCATCACTTAAACAAAGCAGGGTACGCCACACTACATGATGTTTAAAATGCTTCACTGAGGTTTATGGTTTATTTCTTTCTTGAGATTGTTTTAAGTTTGAAACTCTTATCTGTTGAAATACTTTTTACAACATATTACGATGTCATATGTCCGAAATCCTATTGTCCTTCCATTCTTAACTCCTGCAAATAGACATACATATAAACTGTCATACAGAAATATCAAAATCTGATTAATTGCACTAGTATCCAAAAACTCTAGACTTTCATTTTAAAAAACCAATCTTTTAATTTTTTTATAAAAAGCTTAAAAAGTTCTATTTTTATTTCAAAAGGTAATTTATTAGGTATTGAGGTTTAACGTGATCAAAAGATCGCATATAAATAATAGTTTGTTATCTTTAGATGTGCGAAAGGAATTGTATTGAAGGATATGAGCCTAGTATTATAAACCAGGGTATTTTACCCGAATTTCCAATTATATATAAAATATGCTAAATATTTTGAAAATAAAAAGGTGTTTAACCAACATTTAATTGTATAAACAATGGAAAGGGACTTTCTCGTCAATTTTTCGAAGGAATATTGTAATAAAGTGATTCTGCGTAACTCGTAATTTATCAATATTACGCTTAAAAGTTCTTCTCCCCAAATCGAATAAAATATTGTAATCTGAAATTTATCAATGTGTAATAAAAATACAAAACTCAGTGTTATTCCCAAGGTATTGAAATAATCTTAAACAATAAAAAAATCTCTATTGAAAAATGTAGGAAATGGGTCACAACACAGCACAATTGTGACATATTAATGTAGTAGAGTGATGATTGTGAGGTTGTTACACGCAGGTTCACACGTTCTGATGAAAAATGTAGGAAATGAGTCACAACACAGCATAAATGTGACATTTAATGTAGAAGAGTGATGATTGTCAGGTTGTTACACGCAGGTTCACAAGTTCTTATGAAAAATGTAGGAAATGAGTCACAACACAGCACAATTGTGACATATTAATTTAGTAGAGTGATGATTGTGAGGTTGTTACACGCAGGTTCACAAGTTCTGATGAAAAATGTAGGAAATGAGTCACAACACAGCACAGTTGTGACATATTAATCTAGTAGAATGATGATTGTGAGGTTGTTACATGAAGGTTCGCACGTTCTGATGAAAAATGTCGGAAATGAGTCACAACACAGCACAAATGTGACATTTAATGTAGTAGAGTGATGATTGTCAGGTTGTTACATGAAGGTTCGCACGTTCTGATGAAAAATGTCGGAAATGAGTCACAACACAGCACAAATGTGACATTTAATGTAGTAGAGTGATGAGTGTGAGGTTGTTACACGAAGGTTCACAAGTTCTGATGAAAACTGTAGGAAATGAGTCACAACACAGCACAATTGTGACATATTAATCTAGTAGAATGATGATTGTGAGGTTGTTACACGCAGGTTCACAAGTTCTGATGAAAAATGTAGGAAATGAGTCACAACACAGCATAAATGTGACATTAAATGTAGAAGAGTGATGATTGTCAGGTTGTTACATGAAGGTTCGCACGTTCTGATGAAAAATGTAGGAAATGAGTCACAACACAGCACAATTGTGACATATTAATCTAGTAGAGTGATGATTGTGAGGTGTTTACACACAGGGTCACAAGTTCTGATGAAAATGTAGGAAATGAGTCACAACACAGCACAATTGTGACATATTAATCTAGTAGAGTGATGATTGTGAGGTTGTTACACGCAGGTTCATACGTTCTGATGAAAAATGTCGGAAATGAGTCACAAACACAGCACAATTGTGACATTTAATGTAGTAGAGTGATGATTGTGAGGTTGATACATGCAGGTTCACAAGTTCTGATGAAAAATGTCGGAAATGAGTCACAACACAGCACAATTTGTGACATATTAATCTAGTAGAATGATGATTGTGAGGTTGTTACACGCAGGTTCACAAGTTCTGATGAAACATGTAGGAAATGTGTCACAACACAGCACAATTGTGACATATTAATCCAGTAGAATGATGATTGTGAGGTTGTTACACGCAGGTTCACAAGTTCTGATTAAAAATGTCGGAAATGAGTCACAACACAGCACAAATGTGACATTTAATGTAGTAGAGTGATGATTGTGAGATTGATACACGCAGGTTCACAAGTTCTGATGAAAAATGTAGGAAATGAGTCACAACACAGCACAATTGTGACATATTAATCTAGTAGAATGATGATTGTGAGGTTGTTACACGCAGGTTCACAAGTTCTGATGAAAAATGTAGGAAATGAGTCACAACACAGCATAAATGTGACATTAAATGTAGAAAAGTGATGATTGTGAGGTTGTTACATGAAGTTTCGCACGTTCTGATGAAAAATGTAGGAAATGAGTCACAACACAGCACAATTGTGACATATTTATCTAGTAGAGTGATGATTGTGAGGTTGTTACACACAGGTTCACAAGTTCTGATAAAAAATGTAGGAAATGAGTCACAACACAGCACAATTGTGACATATTAATCTAGTAGAGTGATGATTGTGAGGTTGTTACGCGCAGGTTCATATGTTCTGATGAAAAATGTCGGAAATGAGTCACAACACAGCACAATTGTGACATTTAATGTAGTAGAGTGATGATTGTGAGGTTGATACACGCAGGTTCACAAGTTCTGATGAAAAATGTAGGAAATGAGTCACAACACAGCACAATTGTGACATATTAATCTAGTAGAATGATGATTGTGAGGTTGTTACACGCAGGTTCACAAGTTCTGATGAAAAATGTAGGAAATGAGTCACAACACAGCATAAATGTGACATTAAATGTAGAAAAGTGATGATTGTGAGGTTGTTACATGAAGTTTCGCACGTTCTGATGAAAAATGTAGGAAATGAGTCACAACACAGCACAATTGTGACATATTTATCTAGTAGAGTGATGATTGTGAGGTTGTTACACGCAGGTTCACAAGTTCTGATGAAAAATGTAGGAAATGAGTCACAACACAGCACAATTGTGACATATTAATCTAGTAGAGTGATGATTGTGAGGTTGTTACGCGCAGGTTCATACGTTCTGATGAAAAATGTCGAAAATGAGTCACAACACAGCACAAATGTGACATTTAATGTAGTAGAGTGATGATTGTGAGGTTGATACACGCAGGTTCACAAGTTCTGATGAAAAATGTAGGAAATGAGTCACAACACAGCACAATTGTGACATATTAATCTAGTAGAATGATGATTGTGAGGTTGTTACACGCAGGTTCACAAGTTCTGCAGAAAAATGTCGGAAATGAGTCACAACACAGCACAATTGTGACATTTAATGTAGTAGAGTGATGATTGTGAGGTTGATACACGCAGGTTCACAAGTTCTGATGAAAAAAGTCGGAAATGAGTCACAACACAGCACAATTGTGACATATTAATCCAGTAGAATGATGATTGTGAGGTTGTTACACGCAGGTTCACAAGTTCTGATGAAAAATGTAGGAAATGAGTCACAACACAGCATAAATGTGACATTAAATGTAGAAGAGTGATGATTGTCAGGTTGTTACATGAAGGTTCGCACGTTCTGATGAAAAATGTAGGAAATGAGTCACAACACAGCACAATTGTGACATATTAATCTAGTAGAGTGATGATTGTGAGGTTGTTACACACAGGTTCACAAGTTCTGATGAAAAATGTAGGAAATGAGTCACAACACAGCACAATTGTGACATATTAATCTAGTAGAGTGATGATTGTGAGGTTGTTACACGCAGGTTCATACGTTCTGATGAAAAATGTCGGAAATGAGTCACAACACAGCACAATTGTGACATTTAATGTAGTAGAGTGATGATTGTGAGGTTGATACATGCAGGTTCACAAGTTCTGATGAAAAATGTCGGAAATGAGTCACAACACAGCACAATTGTGACATATTAATCTAGTAGAATGATGATTGTGAGGTTGTTACACGCAGGTTCACAAGTTCTGATGAAACATGTAGGAAATGTGTCACAACACAGCACAATTGTGACATATTAATCCAGTAGAATGATGATTGTGAGGTTGTTACACGCAGGTTCACAAGTTCTGATTAAAAATGTAGGAAATGAGTCACAACACAGCATAAATGTGATATTTAATGTAAAAGAGTGATGATTGTCATGTTGTTACATGGTGGTTCGCACGTTCTGATGAAAAACGTAGGAAATGAGTTATAACACAGCACAAATGTGACATGTAATGTAGTAGAGTGATGATTGTGAGGTTGTTACACGCAGGTTCACAAGTTCTGATGAAAAATGTAGGAAACGAGTCACAACACAGCACAATTGTGACATATTAATCTAGTAGAGTGATGATTTTCAGGTTGTTACATGAAGGTTCGCACGTTCTGATGAAAAATGTCGGAAATGAGTCACAACACAGCACAATTGTGACATATTAATCTAGTAGGATGATGATTGTGAGGTTGTTACACGCAGGTTCACAAGTTCTGATGAAAAATGTAGGAAATGAGTCACAACACAGCACAATTGTGACATATTAATCTAGTAGAATGATGATTGTGAGGTTGTTACACGCAGGTTCACAAGTTCTGATGAAAAATGTAGGAAATGAGTCACAACACAGCATAAATGTGACATTTAATGTAAAAGAGTGATGATTGTCAGGTTGTTACATGAAGGTTCGCACGTTCTGATGAAAAATGTCAGAAATGAGTCATAACACAGCACAAATGTGACATTTAATGTAGTAGAGTGATGATTGTGAGGTTGTTACCCGCAGGTTCACAAGTTCTGATGAAAAAAGTCGGAAATGAGTCACAACACAGCACAATTGTGACATATTAATCCAGTAGAATGATGATTGTGAGGTTGTTACACGCAGGTTCACAAGTTCTGATGAAAAATGTAGGAAATGAGTCACAACACAGCATAAATGTGACATTAAATGTAGAAGAGTGATGATTGTCAGGTTGTTACATGAAGGTTCGCACGTTCTGATGAAAAATGTAGGAAATGAGTCACAACACAGCACAATTGTGACATATTAATCTAGTAGAGTGATGATTGTGAGGTTGTTACACACAGGTTCACAAGTTCTGATGAAAAATGTAGGAAATGAGTCACAACACAGCACAATTGTGACATATTAATCTAGTAGAGTGATGATTGTGAGGTTGTTACACGCAGGTTCATACGTTCTGATGAAAAATGTCGGAAATGAGTCACAACACAGCACAATTGTGACATTTAATGTAGTAGAGTGATGATTGTGAGGTTGATACATGCAGGTTCACAAGTTCTGATGAAAAATGTCGGAAATGAGTCACAACACAGCACAATTGTGACATATTAATCTAGTAGAATGATGATTGTGAGGTTGTTACACGCAGGTTCACAAGTTCTGATGAAACATGTAAGAAATGTGTCACAACACAGCACAATTGTGACATATTAATCCAGTAGAATGATTGTGAGGTTGTTACACGCAGGTTCACAAGTTCTGATTAAAAATGTAGGAAATGAGTCACAACACAGCATAAATGTGATATTTAATGTAAAAGAGTGATGATTGTCATGTTGTTACATGGTGGTTCGCACGTTCTGATGAAAAACGTAGGAAATGAGTTATAACACAGCACAAATGTGACATGTAATGTAGTAGAGTGATGATTGTGAGGTTGTTACACGCAGGTTCACAAGTTCTGATGAAAAATGTAGGAAATGAGTCACAACACAGCACAATTGTGACATATTAATCTAGTAGAGTGATGATTTTCAGGTTGTTACATGAAGGTTCGCACGTTCTGATGAAAAATGTCGGAAATGAGTCACAACACAGCACAATTGTGACATATTAATCTAGTAGGATGATGATTGTGAGGTTGTTACACGCAGGTTCACAAGTTCTGATGAAAAATGTAGGAAATGAGTCACAACACAGCACAATTGTGACATATTAATCTAGTAGAATGATGATTGTGAGGTTGTTACACGCAGGTTCACAAGTTCTGATGAAAAAATGTAGGAAATGAGTCACAACACAGCATAAATGTGACATTTAATGTAAAAGAGTGATGATTGTCAGGTTGTTACATGAAGGTTCGCACGTTCTGATGAAAAATGTCAGAAATGAGTCATAACACAGCACAAATGTGACATTTAATGTAGTAGAGTGATGATTGTGAGGTTGTTACCCGCAGGTTCACACGTTTTGATTACGTACTCAATAAACTGAGTTAAATAAGAATTTCCAAAAATGCTCAGTGCAGGTCGGAGACACAATAGATGGTTCAGACCATTAGGGTTGCGAGAGCCCTTAATACTCTAGAGTCCGCGGCCCTTAGGACAGAATATAACAAAGATCCAGAATATGAGGATTGTGTTAATCATAGTCCTAAGTAACAGTAAATCTCAATTATTATGTAGTTAGTAATTACAGTTAACGTATCAACTGAAGTCAGACTTTCAAAACTGTGGTAACAAACCATACTATCAACTCTACATTACAAGCCAGTTTTCCTTCTATTCTGCGACAGTCAAGGCGTCTGTCTTTCTTCGTGGCTACAAGCAAGGGTGACTCGTCTTTTTATTTGTATAGATCGCGTACAGTAATTTGAGAGGCAGTAGGCTGACATTCGCGTTGAGTATTTTATTTTTAAAATTATTTGGTTGAAAATGTTTCTAAAAACAATATTTTTTAAACTGAATCTAAATCCAGATTGTAAGTAATAATAAAACCCCGCTTAATTGTAACTGAAGATTAGTTTTACAAAATTGACCAAAGCAAACAAATAATTGATAATCACAACCAGAAAACACTGAATACTTATTTCCAGTATCGTTATAATTCTTCATGACGTCTTCTTTCTCCATGGAAATAAACAAGGTTGACTCGTCTTAGAAAAGGTGCACTTACAAAACATTGGTATTTATTGAAGCTCAATAAAACAGTCGTATCCCAAAATACAACAACAAATTACACATCATAACATTGGGTTTAAGTAAAGATCCATTCTGATTTGAAATGTTAATTTAGTCAGTTTCACATTATATAATAACCGTAATGTGTTAGGTTAAAATGTTTTACGGCACGTGCCTTGACAATGAGGTTCGTAATGATGTATAACGTGACAGAATATACTATATAACCATATGGTTCAAACATATTAATTTTATATGAATATTAATTCGGACCGGACCGTAAAATTTGTCGACATATAGATTTGTTTGCACATTATCTCGAGAACGGTTACACAGGAAATTAAAAATGTAACACCAAAGTTGGTCTATTAAGTAGTAAGGCAAAGCAAGAAGTTGGGATTTCTACTCCACCCGCTGGACCGGAAGTAAACGCTTTTAGACCGAAGTAGGTTTTTATACGTATGTACTACGTATGTATTACTCATAGTTAACAGTATTTAGTTATGTTTTATGAATTTATTGGAGAAGTCATGTCTGTTTTACAATTGCTGTTTGTATAATAATAACCCAAATTAGGCTACGTGTTCAAAATTACTAAAAAAAAACACACACAAAAAAGTCAATAAAAATTTAATTCTTTGCGTATAAAGTGTTTAATTATATTATTTCATGATTACCATCTAAAAGAAAGTTACCATTTTTTAGAAGTTACCATCTATAAGGAAATCCAGCTATATTCTCCACTACTAGTATAGAATGTAAGTGACTCCTTGATGGTATGCAATTCCCCCATGACTTAGCTGTGTCTATTTTATCATAGATGCGCCTGCTCAATGGAAATTGTTAACGGATCTTAGAAGCATTTTTACGCAAACTATGTGTTTTATTGAAATGTGAATATCCAGCGCGTGAACACATATTTAAAGTTTGTGTTTATCTAACTTAGAAGCAATAGCGTGTATTAACAGCTTACTAGATTATATACAATATGTATAAAATAGCACGAAATAACCCCACACAAAATTAAATAATTTGTATTATAAAGTATATATTGTATATTAGTTAGTTGCTACGTAGAATTATTGAAAACTTAAAAATTTAGTGAAGGATCATTTAAGGTGCATACGATGAGAAGAGTACTGAAAGTATTGCATGAAGTTTCAGGTGTTCATAGCCATGTATCATTTTACATTTTATAATTTTTAATGCGTATAGTAAAATATTTTTAATTTCTTAGATCACAAACATTCGTTTTGAGCATTTTATTTTGATAATTATTTGCATGAATATGTTTCTGAAAAACTGTCTTTTTAGCACTTTAATCTAAATCCAGATTTGTATGAAACTGGCAGTTAGTTTCCATTTAACAAAATTTACACAAAATGTAAAAATTGGAATTAAGAATAAAACCCTGCTTGTAACTGAATAGTCGTTTTTATACATTGGTCAAAACAACAACAAAACTCATTGATAATCACAACGAGAAAATCTGCATACTTATTTGAAGTATTATTATCAAACTTTGTGTACCCAAAGATCGCCAATCGTCTGCTAAGTCCAAACAGATATTACTTCGTGTAGAGGTTCACAATTCCCCACCCCCCCCCCCCCCCACCCCCCCCCCCCCCCACCCCCCCCCCCCCCCACCCCCCCCCCCCCCCACCCCCCCCCCCCCCCACCCCCCCCCCCCCCATTTTTAACCTCCCGCCATCTTGAAACGTGATATATTACCAATATTACTCTTGATTTAAGACTGAAAGGAAAAATATTTTACCAAACTGTAGTTTTATATATTCACTGGTTTATGAAATAAAAAATCAAGACACATACAAACAGACAGGCGGTCTACCATTGGTTACTTTAGTTTTTAGCTCGTCTTAGTTCAATAGAACAATATCCTAAAGTGTGTGTAGCCTACTGAGTTTCGTTACACGCTGCATAAACTTACCGGTACTTATTCTTTAATTTTACAAGTAACGTAGCTATAGTGAAAAGGGTTGATTCAATGAGAAACCCGGCTGCTCAACCGTGCTTAGAGATCGTGTCTATCACATCAGATTCAATGAGAAACCCGGCTGCTCAACCGTGCTTGGAGATCGTGTCTATCACATCAGATTCAATGAGAAACCCGGCTGCTCAACCGTGCTTGGAGATCGTGTCTATCACATCAGATTCAATGAGAAACCCGGCTGCTCAACCGTGCTTAGAGATCGTGTCTATCACATCAGATTCAATGAGAAACCCTGCTGCTCAACCGTGCTTGGAGATCGTGTCTATCATATCAGATTCAATGAGAAACCCGGCTGCTCAACCATGCTTAGAGATCGTGTCTATCACATCAGATTCAATGAGAAACCCGGCTGCTCAACCGTGCTTGGAGATCGTGTCTATCACATCAGATTCAATGAGAAACCCGGCTGCTCAACCGTGCTTAGAGATCGTGTCTATCACATCAGATTCAATGAGAAACCCTGCTGCTCAACCGTGCTTAGAGATCGTGTCTATCACATCAGATTCAATGAGAAACCCTGCTGCTCAACCGTGCTTAGAGATCGTGTCTATCACATCAGATTCAATGAGAAACCCTGCTGCTCAACCGTGCTTAGAGATCGTGTCTATCACATCAGATTCAATGAGAAACCCGGCTGCTCAACCGTGCTTAGAGATCGTGTCTATCACATCAGATTCAATGAGAAACCCGGCTGCTCAACCGTGCTTAGAGATCGTGTCTATCACATCAGATTCAATGAGAAACCCTGCTGCTCAACCGTGCTTAGAGATCGTGTCTATCACATCAGATTCAATGAGAAACCCTGCCTGCTCAACCGTGCTTAGAGATCGTGTCTATCACATCAGATTCAATGAGAAACCCGGCTGCTCAACCGTGCTTAGAGATCGTGTCTATCACATCAGATTCAATGAGAAACCCTGCTGCTCAACCGTGCTTAGAGATCGTGTCTATCACATCAGATTCAAGGAGTCAAGTCCGTGACCGCACTAAGAGGAAGGTGAACTGTAGCTAAACTCAAAATTCGCATCTTTAATTTTATTCTCATGATATTCACAACTTAAAACTAGTTGACATCAACCAACGAATGTTAATTTATTAAATTCTTCAAATCATTGTTATGAGACTGTAACGAAGCCACTGTATCTTCTGCCTTCACTGTAATATCATTAATTAGCCGGTTTTGATCTTCAATTTCTCTTCCCATATCAAGAGCAAGATTCATAAGCCTAGAGACTGAATTGTCAATGCTGTCCAAATTTACTTGCAACCGTTTATCAAATTCCAAAGTTTTTTCATTCAAATTTTTGTCCATTCCTCTAATCCTTAATCCTGGATGTAAATTTAGGGATTCTATTTTCTGTATTCCCCGTCATTATTTTGATATACAATTCCGTCATGGGGATGAACGTTTTGTTTATCACTTTTCGATATCATCGAATCATCCCGTTTGGTGCTAATAAAGTTTTTGAAAGTTCCAAAAACATTCTTAACATTACTTATGTACCTTTTACTAACATCTAATGAGGAATTTATAGCTCCTAAGAGTGTATTTGATCTTTCCAGTTGTTCACGTTGATAACTGAGTTCTTTGGACGTTGCAAGTGCAATTTCCTCAGAGGTTTGAAGCATATCTAAAGAGCGTTTTGAGGACTCCAATATTTTATCTTCAATGTTTCTTCTTTTTTCAAAAAGTTGGTTTTTAAAGCTAGTGCTAGTATCCGCATTTGTATTATAACTGTCATCCCCTTCCAGAGAGGAGTTTTTAGAGCTCAATACATTCGAAGATTTGCTCTTATCGTTGTCTGTATTACCTTTGTCCTGTTCTGCATGTTCTCTCAACGCACAATGAGTGTGGTTTGACATCGAGGGCTATATTCTATACAGACACGTATTAATCGCAATTTCTATTTCACCTACAATCGATATGTCTTCGAATTTCAATTCAGTTTGTTTACTCTAATGGAAAATAATGCAGACGGCTTCTTACGTTGGATTATGATACAAAAATATTAACAGACGTTGAAAACATAAGTAAATTTTACATACTACTTACTACAAAATAACTGTAAAACTTTACTGTGAAATTGTTTTTACAATAATCATCTGGCATCTGTCAAATCGGTCATTTACGTGTTTATAACCTGGAAATCATACTCAATCATCATAAATGCAGTCTAGAAAATATTACAACTCAACAGTGCCAACTAAATCGTGTCAATCAGCTGTCACAGTAATTTTCTACACAGTAACACCTGAATATTTAAAACATTTTTACTCTGAAATTTTTAATAGTTTGAAACATTCTACGGATCCGACTTTCCTGTAATATAACAAGTATTAAGTCTAAAGGTTATTTCATTCTTGAGATGTCCTGTGCACAGTCAGATAGGTAAGTAATCATATAGAAGAAAATGTTTACATACATAGTAAACTTTTTTACTTTTTGACTGATTCTTGTCGGTGTAAAAATGTAAAAAATTTGTTTCATCCAAAATTTAAGTAAATAAATAAAATGGTTCTTGAGAGATAAACAGATAGTTTGACTACATGTGTTACTAGGTCATGATTGTACTCAGTTCGGTTACAGTACAATTTTCTTATTCTATGATTTTCTTTCGTTACCATCATGGTTACCATTAAACCATTGTAAAAATACAGCCAAATCCCATGGAGTGACGTGCACGATCAAACTCCATTTTGGACTATATATTAATCACACCTCATGCAAAATTTCAAGTCTACAGGTGAGTTGCTCTTGAGATATCACGTGGAGAGACAGACAGAAATGAATGTTCCAGCCTGTCGAGTGATGACTTTCGCTAATGTTTCAACCAATAAAAATATTATCCTTATAATTTGATGATGCCTTGAACTTTAAATTATCCAAATTCCCCTTTTTTCATTGAAATTTTGGAAAGTTTTATCTTTTCTCCATGTTTCCTAACAATTCTATGATATAAAAATCAAAAATAAACTAATACAACAGAGTTTCTGGAGACAGAAAGTAACGAACAACTTAGCGAACAGACAGACTGTTCTTTGCCCTTATGATCCCAAAATCAATAAGGCCTTTCCTGTAACCGAGAATAGCCTAAACTCACAGTATCTTATCGTGTTATCGCACAGACAGACAGACGGACTTACTATCCTTTAACCAAAAATTCAATCATTTCTTCCTTAGACCTAGAGGAACGTACGAACCAAGGTTGAAGTCCCTAGGGCTTATGCATTAGAAGTTAAAGCACATATTGATAATTGAGATACATAACATTCCTTTCCATAACTTTGAATAGCTGTCATCTTGAAACCTCAACATTTATCGAAAAAAGTACTTACTTTAAAGCCGCGTTTACACCGGAGCTGACAACATTGCTGCCAGCAAAAGCTGACAACATTTACAAAAATCGTACTTTTAATTCCGTCAACATTTGCTGCCAACAATGCTGTCAGCACCGAAAAAGTGTTGGCAGCATTTACCCACCAGTAGTCGGTAAAGATCAAAGAATGTTGTCAAACATATGCTGGCAGCAATGTTGACGGGACTAAAAGCGACCGTCAAACAATGTTGGCAACACTTCCCTTAGCGCACGTGGTTGGCCGCCATGTCGTTCCGACAGCGTCAGTACTACTCTAGTTGCGACTGTTGATGGGTAGTACGTCTGTGTTGTTTGGTGTCCGTGTTTCTCAACTCAATATGAACAGCGACAGCATTGAGAGTGAAATTGATTGGTCCCGTGAAACAGTCATGCAATTGATTGACCTATATCGAGAGCAACCAGTTCTTTTGGAATCCGATGGACCCTGATTTTAAAAATAAAAACCTAAAGAACTATGCATGGAATGACATTTCGCGGGAAATAAAAGCAGTAATACGGAAGTACAGGCAAAAGTGAAAAACATTGTTGGCACAGTTTCAAAGAGAACTTAAGAAGAAGAAGAGTGGTTCGGGGGCAGACGAGTATAAAAGCAAGTGGTGTTATTTTAAAGCGATGCTGTTTTTAAAGGATAAAACTACTGCACGGAAGATTAAAGAAGCTGGATTGCCACTGACGACAAAGAGGCTGCCGATGAAACAGTGCAGGCAAGTAGTTAACAAGATTATTTTATCAAATTTGTCACATATTTTAATGTCACTTTTATAGGTTAAAAAAGTTTTAAACATAAACACAACGGTCTAAAATTTGTTACAAATTATATAATGTAATTAACACTACTTTAATTGTTACTTTGTTATTGTTGTAAATTCAACTATACGTTATAATATGTGCAAACGTCCTTATGTACATTTGTATTTTAGGCCTAGTAGTTGTTTTGCCATGGCACTGAACCCTCGTCACTTTGAAAGTAAACACTGATTTCATCACGTATTTGTTTGGCCAGCTGGGAAGGTTTTTTTGGAATCTTCTTTAAACGAAGTAGAGGTGTCTCTAGGCATTCCATCAACTCTCCATTGTCCTGGCACTAATGATCCTGTAGCTAGGTCCTCGACATCAAAAGCTCCGGGAGGTGTATACGTTGAAGCTGATGACATACTTCTTCGCAAAAAGTTATGGCAGGTGACAGCAGGCTAAAACAACTGTGTCTGCCCGCTCTGGTTCCAATAACATTGGTTTCCTCAACACACGGAAAATAACACTCAATATTCCCGAATACAATTTTCCACTACTCTACGGCCCCTGCAGTGGCGATAGTTGAAGACACGTTTTACACTTGCCTTATCATGCAATCCAGGAAACGCCTTCATGATGTTAATTTTTAAAGGAAAGGCATCGTCAGCCAGGAAAAAGTAGGGTACCGGTAAGTAACTCCCTTCCTGGAAGGAAACTTGGGTCGGGAAGATTCAAAGTCTTATTTTGAAGGTGTTGTTTTTTAAGGTACTATTGCCAAACACTCCACCATCAGATAAACCGGTCCTTGGCAACCAACAGAGACGTAAGTAAAGCAAATAATTTGCATCAACAACAGCCAGGAGAACAATGCTGAAATAACCTTTGTAATTGAAAATATTCACTTGATGTGTTTGATGGGTGCCTGTAGCATCACATGTTTCCCATCCATGCTTCCAATGCAGTGCGGAAAAAATTCCATTGCGAGTTGTACTCTTTGGCATGATGTAGCCCATTCTTCTTTAGTATTCGGCAAACTGCAAAATGAAATGTATTTTAAAGAGGTCAGTGATCCATACAGTCAAGATATAAGTGCCAATTAATAATACTTAATACAATAAGGGTTTTCTCTGTTAACGTCCCTTTTTTTATGTGATAACGTTTTTTAAATGTGATTGTAATTTAACAGCTGATTACCTTCAGATGAATTTGTAACTAAAGTCAGATTGTAAACAGAAATATATCGTTTATAAAATTTTTCATAAAACTTTGTAACTGTGAGTTTAAAATCATATAATCTCTTCGAATTGTAGGTGAGTTTCTCTCATAAACAGAAAAAAAATTTAAATGCGCAATTTGCGCACAGGCCCCCTAGTATACCATAATCTTATAAAAAATAAACGTTTATTTCAGCAAAAGATTTAAAACTAGTGATTTTTACCTACTCTGTCAACTCAAGGTAATGTCAACTGTAAAGTAAATGTGGTTTTATTTTTAGGAGGACATTGCAGAGAGGAGGGCAATGACACATCAATCACAACTGCCGACAACACACCTAAAACAGGAAACGGATCCTCCTCGAAAATTGACGAAGAAGAGGAAAGCTTCAATTGTGGATGAAGCTTATCAAGTAATGAAAAAAGTGTCTAGCCAGTTAAATCAGCCAGGAATATTGAAGACGAGTTTGATATCTTTGGAAAAAACGTTGCGTGGTCAATTACGAAAACTTAAAAACTCTCGGGACCAAGCACTTGCAAAACAACAGGATTAATACCATTTTGTTCGAAATGGAACTTAAACAGTTACCGATGGGTCCAGAGCCATCAAGATCAACCAGTGCATCTTCCTACATTCAGTCATACGATCCATTAACATCTAATGAAATCCAATCATCCATCAACGCTGCAAGTCCCATTTCTGCTGAGTGGGCTCCTCAACATGACGAGTACAATGATGCTTATTGTGATAAAATTATTCAATCTATAGGTTTATCATCAAAAAGTAACTAAATTTCTATGGAAATAAAGCTGTTTTGATTTTATTTGTATTATTTATGTATGTAATTAAACTTTGAGTGAAATATTTCACTAAGTTTCTTTAAACCAACCCATTTCCAAAACAACTATTATTACTAACAGCATAATATAACCAATCACATATGTATTTGATTTTTGGATATGGAAGGAGGCAATCATGGGACACTTGGTTATATACAAGTATTCACTTACCTTTATATTATCCTTCAACTCATCAATCAAAGCTGCACAAACTTCAGGTATTATTCCAGAAATTGTAGATTTTGACACTTTAAACAGGTAACTGAGACTAGAGTAAGAGTCTCCACTGGCCAAGTATCTCAAGGTCACTGCAAGTCTTTCTCGTGCAGGTATTGCTAGCCTGTAATTGGTGTCTTGTCTCGCAATTTTAGGTCCAATAGCTGTGAGAAGGTTTTCAAAGTCGTTACTTGTCATCCTCAAGAAGTTTTTAACGCTGCCGTCACACCTCAACTCTCTTGACAATGGATTTAATATCGTCCTGATTTAAATCTGAAAGTAAGTCACTTCCACTATACACAGATCTGGCCCTAAGGGAAGGCCTTACCCAATTTCTCTTTGGTCTTTTCTTTTTACCTATGATGACGCACGCTGCTGCTACCGCCGCAAGTTGCTCGAGTGTTGACATCTCGGAATGCAGAATGCAACTAAACGCACCAAAGCGCAAAAATGTTGTCAACACATGTTGATCAGTTTCGGAATTCGCCAACATTTGCTGCCAGCATTTTGTTGATAGCAATGCTGCCAACAAAAGCTGGCCAACATTTGCTGACAGCATTTGGTGTAAGTTGTTTTAAAATTGTTATGTTTCTAAAAGAAACATGTATTTCTTTATGCTGTAAAATACCCTATGTAAAAATCTCTCAAATTCGAATGGCCATCATCTTGAAACTATGCATTGGTTGAGATTGACTATCGAACTAATACATTCCAGGTAAGTACTATCATTGTAGTAAGATTATTTTGATTCTATAGACACTAGTTGTTATCCACGGCTTCACACGCAATTTTCTAAATAAGTCTGCAACTTCCTCAGTAAAAGAACTTTTAATGTAGTATGTTGGAGCCCTATGATATTTTTCCAATGTAAAGTAGGTATACCCATGTACACAGTATTTCAGTTTTCATTGTTAAGCGACATTTCTATTGGCTCTTGTGTTTTGGGCGTGTTGGAACATTTCTAACTGGTTTGAATGAATCATATTTCCAACTCCACTGCAGAGTTTGCCTTCTAGGACCGATCAACATGTAGTCCTCCTAAACCTACTTCAGTCAAAAAGAGTTTACTACCAGCCCTTGTAATCTCCTTTCCTTTCAATATATTTTCAGTACCATAGTCAAATTTTCCATGTTCTCCCCATAACGAATATATCAATAGAACTGAGAAGCCTAGCACAGCAAAAACGCTTAATTACGGAATAAGGAAGAAAATCCTTACTGCAGAATTTTCAAAATAATTTTATTGCTATCTTATAACAGGTTTTTGTGATGGAAGTCTTATAAGAAAGAATGGCTCGTTGAGGCATGATATAGTTCATTCCTGTTTTTTAAACTACTTTAAAATGCTATACCACAATGTCAAGGAAGCCAACCAGTTTTTGTGTACCTTATGTGCAATCACAGGTTTGTTCTTTTAAACAGCTTACTGTAAAAACGTTTTAATATTATTAACAACATAGAGTATACATATACATTAGATATTTTTAATTCGTCACTGGCTCAATCTGGAGTAAAAGTTCGATCGTAAACACGTTTTCCAAAATTTAAAATGAAAACAAAATGTGTTTATATTAAATATGATAATAAATGTTCATTATTCTTTTCGAATTCTAAAGTATTCGGGGAAACATTATCGATCTTTCTCTTTATAAAATCCTTCTTCAAACTTCAACTAACTTTTAAGTAAAGAATTAGCCCAATTGGTCCAGCCATGCTCAAGATTAGCGCTTAACGACACATTTAGCAATAAATTCCTTTTAATTTATAAGATTAGATTTTTACTAAATTCCATTTCTTTATTTACAACACATTTAGCAATTCCTTTTAATTTATAAGATTAGAATTTTACTAAATTCCATTTCTTTATTAGGTAATATTCTTTGCCTCAAAGGAAAAATGGTGAGAAAGGCCTAAATATTACTGATTTAATTATTCAGGTATGGTATAACTATTCTAGTTGATGCCTAACAGCTGATATATTCTTTATTTATTGTCACGATTAAGTTAACTCCTGTTTATTCATGAAAATGGGCAATTTAGAGTTACAAGCTATAGTAAGTGATGTACTGGATGAAGATGATGAATTAGAAGACTTTTGTGATAATTAAATACCTAAAAGTAGTTCTGAAGATTTGAATCTAAATAATGGCAACTTTACAATGCAAAAGTTCATGACATGAGTTTTTTATAGTTTAATAATTTCATTTACGTTGCCAATTTAAATATTTATTTTTTTAATCGTACAATTAAATCGATCCTTCGTAAACCAGTGAAATTGCTTCAAATTTAACCACATCTTATGAAACTCATGTCACAAGTTAGCGATATGCAATAGACAACTCCATTAAAACACATCACTGATTGTGTGAAATAAATCAATAACGGTTCTCAACATATTTTCAAACAACTTCATAATTCTTCATTTTAAGCCTCAGCGTTAACTATGCCGGCTTCGATGTTCACTGTTTATTGGCATAATAAACTAATTATCGTGTCTGTACCAAGAGCCGAGACTATATCCATTAGTCTACGGATGAGGACAACGATAAGGTTTGTCTCAGATTATATTCAGCCTGAATTCCAATGCCACAGCAAATTTTGAGCTGAGAGGGCCATTCGTACTTCCTTATGCAGGCTGCAGTCAGCTAAGAAACGTCATACTACGAGCTTAGCCTCGTTGTATCATTTGGCCACTTCGCTCCTGTAGGAATTCATAAATTTTTATATATTTTATCATTCACGAAATTCATTTACCTACAATATTAAATATTATTATTAATACATATTTCAAACAATTACCCGTTCTATTAAGGATGTAAGTAGAATAGTTACAGAAACTAGCAGAAAGACAGCTTTACACTCTTAGGAGCTATAAATTCCTCATTAGATGTTAGTAAAAGGTACATAAGTACAGTAGAGTCCCGCTAATCCGAACACGTGTAATCCGAACGTCGGTTAATCCGAACAGGTCCAGGAGGAATTATTTATAACGATAATGAACAGTTATAGGAACTCAGTTACATAAAAAATGAAAATGGGTGCATCATTTCGTACGTAAACAAAGAAAACTTTAATTAAATAGACATACAGTATTTTATTAAGACAAATTGTGTACGGTACAGTACATAAATAATGAAGTTAAATACAGTACCAAATTGAAACTTATAGGTTAAGTATGAGTTAAATTACTGTATTAAGAAGTGAAATCAAACAAAACTTGGGACGTACAGTACTGATATTATTATTGAGTACAATATTAATTGTTAAAAGACATAAATTCAGTTAATTGTCTTCTGTCGCATTAACACGTTAGATGCCAAGCCTAAATATTCTGTTTTTAGCGTTAGAGTGCCAAAATTATCCGTGGCTAAAACTAGGAACTATTCATGTTTTTTCTGTTAGTTGGTCACTTACCATTGTGAATTTGATAATTTTTTTGTATATAAACGTTTTTACATCGTCGGTCATTCCTGGCCGACACGATCATTTACAGTTTACATAGTACACTATAAAATATGCCGTCGGTCGTACATGACCGACACAATATTAGGTGTGGGATATTACGTTTTTGTGGTTGGTAGTGCAGAATAGCTCACTGGATTGTACTGCAGCTGTAGTCAGCTGTGTATTACATCACTCTCGGACGACACACCTCACTGTACTTTTCGCGCCTTTTCCTCAATCAACCTGCTATTGTTTTGAAGCTTTAGCCTAGAAAAGTGGAAGTGCGTTCGTAAAATGGGCGATCCTTTGCGACAATCGGAAATTGACAGAATAATTGACCTTCCCTCATCTCAAGGTGATTTATTTGCGGGATTAAGTGAAGATGAAAGTGTTGAGGACATGGACTATAGTGTGGTTGACGACACGGATTCAGACCCTGACTTTCAAACCAAGTGATGGCTCGGACGAAGCTGCTGATAAATGAGTTTATGGTTGCAAACGAAACACAGACGCCGATGTTGATAATACCATACGACAGTTAACAGTACTCCTGACGAAGGTGACAATTGGCATAGTTTTGAAGGTAAACAGCAGATCTTTGAGTTTAACTCTAGGCCTACATTCAAATTTATTACCACTAATGATTCAAAACCGATCGACTTCTTTGAACAGTGTCTTAATGCCGATGTCATTGATCTGATGGTCACAGAAACAAATCGGAATGCTCACGATGTAATTTCTAAATTACGATTGAGCCGTAAGAGTAGGCTTAAAGATTGGCGAGACACCAATCCAGAAGAAATGAAAAAGTTTATAGGCCTACTTTTGTACATGGGCCTAGTAACACTTCCCCGAATAAGTGATTATTGGTCCACAAATGCTTTATACAGCTTCTCAGGTGCCCTCAAAAGTAATGAGCCGAAATAGATTCCAATTAATTTTACGCTTTTGGCA
This sequence comes from Homalodisca vitripennis, assembly GCF_021130785.1. NCBI lineage: Eukaryota > Metazoa > Arthropoda > Insecta > Hemiptera > Cicadellidae > Homalodisca > Homalodisca vitripennis. The sequence goes on from NC_060210.1 coordinate 23,009,987, forward strand.
CTTCAATGATAACAACAATCTGCAAAGAGATGGGCGTATCGGCAAAATAAAAACCCTTGCTTTCTATTATAAATGGTATGTTTTTTAACCTAAAAAGAAGCCGAACAAGACCTTGTCATCGATGAGACAATGATACCATTCCGTGGTAGGTTACTTTTTCCGCCAGTACATACCTGGCAAAGCTCATAAGTACGGTATTAAAATATTTAAACTTTGTGACAAAACTGGCTATACTTATGGTATAAAAGTTTATATGGGGAAAGGTACCGTTGCTGCAACAGACAACTCAGTAGCTACCTCTGTAGTAATGGAGCTCATGGCAAACCATTTGAACAGTGGCCACAACCTATATGTTGACAATTATTATACCTCTGTTCAACTAGCAAACTCTTTGTTATCGAGACAAACTCATCTTTGTGGAACCTTAAGACGAAACCGAAAGGGGCATTCCAAAAGACTTGACAAAAGAAAAAATCCAGAAAGGAGAAATGATTTGTTTAGAAAATGATGATTGAAGGGGTCCTTATAACTAAGTGGCAGGATAAACGAGAAGTTTTTAATGTTGTCAACTGTGCACAAACCGGAATATGTAGAAATTCCATCCAAAAAACCCAGACAAGCCGTCTGTACTAAAGCCACTTGTTGTCACAGCCTACAACAAGGCTAAAGTAGGCATAGATCTTTCTGATCAGATGTCTTCATACAGCACCGCTGTGAGAAAGACTATGAGATGGTACCACAAAGTAGGTGAAGAACTCGTTCTTGGTACTTCTGTGGTTAACAGCTGGTTGGCATACAATACATTTTTGAAAACAAAAAAACCTCCCAATGCTAAAAAGAAGCACTTAATTTCGATTACAAAATTCAAAGAACAGCTAGCTTGCTCCTTAATGTGTTTGCAGGAAACGCCACGCATTCCTGAAGTATCAAGGACTGGGCATCACTATCTAACATCATCTGCTATGGTTGGAGAAGGTGCAAAAAAAAAACAGAGTTAGGAAAGTTTGCAAAATGTGTTATCAAAAACTGTCCGAACAGAGAGGCCGCAGTGTAGCAAGACAATATGACAAAAGTCACTACATTTTGTAGCGTGTGTCCTGACAAACCATTTTTATGTGAAACATGTTTCAAGGACATTCACAAATGAAAAAATCTATGTAATACAGAAATGACATTAAAATTAGATCATTCATTTGTGGTAAGTTAACAAAAACCTTATGTCACAAAAGTGTTAATTATATTTGTAATTTAGGTATAAGGAAGCCAAACTTTACAAAGAAGCTATAAGAAAGCTTGTAGTAATGTTCTGAATTATGTATGAATATTTTATTCCTGACAAGTATAATTCTAAATAATACTGTACATTATGATATTCATGTAAGTAACCTTCTCGGTTACAGGATTAATAATTAATTAACACTTTTTGTGTGTGGTAATAATAAAACGTATATTTTATTACAGCATAATACGTATATTATTTTACAAACAACATCTTTAAATCTTAAAAAACAAGAAAAGCACCATACAAATTGCTGATTTCCTTTAAAATTTTATAATGCAACACAGGGTAATAGTATTTTGCTATAATCACTACTATTTTTACAATAAAATAACAAAAATTATTGTTACACCAAAATTACAAAAACATCTGTCGGTCATCTTTGGCCGACGAGATGCTAAAGAAATACTCTATCTTTCGAGCCATATAACAGCACTTTATTGTAGCGTATCTGAACTGAAACAGTGTTCTGTAAATAGCCAAATGTCATTCTAGGTCACGTAGTTTTGATAATTTCCGCTAGAGTGTAGTGCATTATACAGGACGGGCATAATGGTTGTCTGTTGCGTAGCAACGCTGTCGGTCAGGTATGGCCGACAGTTATCTGTACAAACATCATAGGCGTCGGTCAACTCTGACCGACTTGGCATTTAAAGTGTTAAAGAGAGTTATTGGATGACGCGTAGTTTCGTACAACTATTGAACGCGTGGACCCGTACAATATCCAGTACGCTCACATTGCTTAACAATAGAACTCTCACACTAAATACGGTAAATGTGCTTAGTATTCGCAAACACGTTTATTTGTCAAGAAATACAATGCAACAGTCAGAAAACATATTTTAATAAAAATGTTGATAATTCTATAACAAAATAGACCCATTCTCAAGTTTAAAACCGTATTTTTCTGTAATTCTGGCTAATCCGAACAATCACATAATCCGAATAGGGCTCGGTCCCAATTAGGTCGGATTAACGGGACTCTACTGTAATGTTAAGAATGTTTTTGGAACTTTCAAAAACTTTATTAGCACCAAACGGGATGATTCGATGATATCGAAAAGTGATAAACAAAACGTTCATCCCCATGACGGAATTGTATATCAAAATAATGACGGGGAGATACAGAAAATAGAATCCCTAAATTTACATCCAGGATTAAGGATTAGAGGAATGAACATTATTTTAATGAAAGAACAGCAGTTTACAATGGTGGTATTATAGGTCAATGGGAACTAATGGACTAGGCTGCGGACTGTTGGGAGTTCCAGGGCCGGATGATTTCTGGTTACAATTCCTCGGTCCCGAATCCAATAAAACCTTGCAGAATTTTTAGTAATGAAAATAATTTAGTATTATATAAACTCAGAAGTATTATCACAAAAATATAGTTTCTCACAGTGTATTATTCACTTTAGAGGTCAACTTTAATGACTTGAGAATTGTAATGTTAAAAATAAAACCTAAATTTTCCCCCCTAACAATTTTACTTTATGAGCTTTAAGAGTATCAAAAGAACGAATGAGTAGTTGAGTTATCACAGACAGACATGCGGACTTCTACTTGAGCCCAAAATGTAATCGTTAAAAATTTTAGATTTATTTTTTTTCTTAGACACGAAGGGGAAACTATATATTAATTTCTGATTGTTTCTGATTTTATTATTCAATTGGTTCAAACGAACAGACAGATCATTAATTCATAAGTTATAACTATTTTTAATTGTAGGAACCATTGTTACATTTGTTAGCTCCTTATCAATTTGAAACCAGTTAAATATAGTCATAGAAGAATTTGAAGATTCATAACAAGTTATGTTGAGGCCACACATTGTATTACCGGATTGGTGGAAACAATCTTGGTGCTCTGAATAATTTACTATGTTATAAGTAAATAGTACTCTTAGTAAGTAAATAAACTTAGCAATACAATTAGGTATTTCTTTTTTCTAAAAGGGATATGTGATAAAAATACTTTTAAAATGCTTTATTATTCGTTAGTTCAAAGCAGAATAGAGTATGGTTTGGTCTTTTGGTGCGGTACCTATGATTCAAATATTTATCCAATTAACATGATACAAAAGTTCTTTATACGCCTGATTTCAAATAAGAGTAAATATGAAACAACACGTCCAATATTTAGTTCTCTTAATATTTTACCTCTAAAAAATTTGTTTATATATAAGGTTTTAAAGCTATTTTATAACAGAAGTGGACACATACAACAATACAATAATTACAAATGCATATTAAGAAATCCAAATCAAGCATTGTTACTGAAACCATATACCACTTTTTTTACAAAAACTTTCAACTTTTTAGCTCCAAGAATTTATCATAAAATCCCCCCATTCTTAAAGCAATCAAAAGGTAAGAATGCCTTCTTAAAACGTCTGAAACAGTGGCTTTTGAAATTTGAAGATGTAAACTTTCTTTTAAATATTCAAACTTAGTATTTAGTTTTTTTCTGAATAAGTTAAATTTTTTATTTAACTGTTAATTAGATTCTTTTATATATTGCTGTATATAAGTTGTATAAGCTATCTCTAATTTATAAACTTTTTAGACTCATGAAATCTTTTGTTTTAGCACAAGAAGATTACTTTTTATTATATGTCTAATGTCTCTGAGAGCTGATATTTATTTTTGTTATTTCTATTTTAGCAATGGAGCCTCTAAACAGGTTTTTTTACCATAGAGGTCCTAAATTTTCACTTTTGATTTAATATAAATACTTGTATGTAATATGTAATAATTTCTCTGGTACTTATTAATATTTTTTTGTTGTTGTTTAGTTCCTAGATTAAATGTAAATGTGACTAAGATTTTTTTGTAGTCATTCCTGGCATGATGATCTATTATTCTTAGTGCTAGCTAGTGCTCTCTTTTATTGTTTTCATTTTGTAATTTTTTTCTAAGAATCTTTTTATTGTACAAGTATTATTTTTGTAAAAAAAATTATGTACAAAAGAAGTGAAAATAAATTATTCTTATTCTTATTTATAGTATTACTAACAAATGGTCGTCCTCAATTTTTATAAAACTCCTGTATTTGTTTAAACAGCTTCCAAGATTATAGTAACACCAATGTAGAGGATCTCCAAAATCAAATTTCATCTTTCTTAATAAAGCACTTGTGATATAATACAGCAGAGTCCTATGATATTTTAAAATGGAACTACTCATATATCATGCATCGGGTACCCATTTTCAGTTTTCATGGTTAAGCAAAATTGTGAGTAATTTTTATTTAATGTTTTTCTCTTCTAGATCTAATTAATTATATTTTCAACGCAAAACTGGAGTTTGCTATTTTGTCCCAAGAAACAATATAAATAGACCTATATATAACTATGTGATTAGGTTGGATTCAAAACAGTACAATTTTACAAATTGGATTTTATGCTGCTTTAGGGACCTGTGGAGCGTAGCCCGGAGGGATTTTTGAAATAAGAATAGGCCTATATTCATCTGAGGGGCCCTAAAAATGCTCATGTAAAATTTCAGTAAAATCGGTGGAATAGTTTGTGCCCGAAAGCAAAACAAAGACACTTTTGCATTTATAATAGTATTAAGATATAGCATTTGGAAAAGAATGCAATGATGTTCATAAAAGTAATGTAAGGCTTCACATTATTAATACACTTAATAGTTGTTTAAGTTCACTACTGGGAGCAGCATGCTTAAATAATGTAAACAAAAATGGCCGATTGTTGTGCCAAAAGCTAGCTCAGATTTCTGTGCGTTATTAAGTATAGAATTTAAATTCTAGATCTTTAGCTTCAAATAAAAAGAGTTTGGATGTATATTAATTATATCTTTAAAATGAGATCTCCTATAACATAAAAAATAAGGGCATGCAATTTTTATTATTATTCTTATGGGAAAAAACTCAAGGTCATTTCACTATGCCAGCTCTTAAAATTTACTCGTAATAAAATCACTGAGTTTTAACCTTTATACATTTTTGGTTGAAAATTTTAAAGGCTGTCTCATCCTAAAGATATAATAAATTTATATATATATATATATATATATATATATATATATATATATATATATATATATATAAACACTTTTAACTTAGTTTAGTATTATTATTAATTATTCAGGAAAAAATAGTTTCACTTAAAACTAAAAAGTAATTGGATATGTGTATATGTATTATTCATATTTTAAAATGAGATATGTCCGATAATCCCCAATGTTAGATATTATTTTACATTACTAATTGCAGTACATTACTGATCAAGAACTCTGTACTTCAACATTTGCCAAACTTTAAATTTTTGTATCTGAGTAAACTCTGAACAACAATATTACGGAATGGGTTAAAATGAAGTATTAAAATTACTTTCATGAATTAAAATGTTAACAAATGTTTCAGCCTCTCCCACTGTTTTATAACATTCATTCATACAGAAAATTCACAAAGGGTAAGACTTAACAGACTCTAGAGAGTAGGAAGATTCTCCAGGGAAATTGTTGAGTTTTAAGACCTCATAAATATGTTCTAGCTTAAAAAAAACTGCTGGGTGCAAATTTAATGTTTGTCTTTTAAAATTTGGAGTAGCTTGAGCCTCCACCTCTTTATACACCCATGAATCAAATGTTTACAATCAAATTGAAGAATAACAAGACCTCTTAATTAACAAAAATAAATATTTAATTACTTTTGACTCTCTTTTCCCTTGTATAAAAGTACATAATGCAAAAATAATAAAGAATGAATACCCACTCTATAATTAATTAACCTTGTTATTAAGATTTATAATTTACAATATTACCATTGAGTACATATTCAACATATATAATTGAAGTGACAATTCTCTTCACCTTGAGTAAAAAGGCACATGTAAAATCTTAACTTAGATTATACAGGGTGATTCGGTTAGTGTTACCGGCACTTTCTGAGCTGATTGTACTATAAAAAATAAAGAAAAAAGTTCATATAAACATGGGTCCGGAAATGCTTCCTTACTGGGTTATGGCCAATTGAAGATTTTACCAAAAATTGTGTGCAGGAGGTCAAATGATGATTTGCCGCGTGTTTATGAAGAGATATTTATAGGCGAATGCAACTTTTTCTAACGGATTTTTAGATGAGAAATTGAATAAAGTTCATCTCATAGCTGTATCTCATTTAGTTTTTTTGTTATACTACAAAAAACAGAAATAAAATAATTTTGAAAACACTTTTTTAAGGTTTAACGGACAATTATTTTGTTAAATAGGCATTGAAGACCCACATTTTTCAAAGAAACTTGCAGAAAATTTAATTCTGAATAAAATTATGTGCCACACGGCTATTAACAGTGAAGTATTAGTTTCTGGAATGTTGACGGTTTCTAATTAACCAGTTGCAAAATTCCAATCGAAGAGGAGGATCTGTTGGTTGAATACTTTGAACTTGTTGTTTATGGTAAGGGAACATGCTATTTTTGCGCAAAGTTCTCCATACTTCAGACTGAGACACTGCGAATCGCCTAGAAAGACGCCGTGTACTGACACCAGGACTGCGTTCAGTAGCCATGATTATAGCCTCTTCCATATCTACATTATTCTGGGCAGGGCGATCCCGATAATTATTAATACTAGGAAGTTTACCTGTTACTCTTAGGGTACGAAATGATCCACTGATCGTTTTTGGGTTTGGAACTCTGCGATTAGGAAATCGTCTTCGGTATTCTGCAGTAGCAGCGGTTGCATTTCCGTCACAAACGCCTAAGACAAATACCATGTCGGCATATTCTTCCGTTGTAAATAACAAAGGCATTGCAATTGTGATAGTAAGTTACTTTAAAATACACTTCACTAACAAACGAGTAGTAAATTAATTGTATTAAATTGCACTCATTAAACTAGTACAGAATTGGTAACAAATAATTTGGATTCCTCAATAAATTGCAGTGTATTGTTGAACAGCTGATTTGTGATACCAACTTATAAAAACATAATTTACCTTCTATAAAGCTAACGTGACAAAGATATGTAGGTACATGATGTAACCATTTGGATAGTCTAAAAAGTAATAGTATTATTGTTTTTTAGTTGAGCATTAATCTATTAAAATCGTATTTACAATTGTATGCTAATCAATTATTTGTGTACCTTATATCATTACATTACGGTGTTTATTTACTAAATACGTATTTCTTGCTTGGTAGAATGTTTGTTGTAAAATTAAATTCCAGAAACTAATACTTCGCTGTTAATAGCCGTGTGGCACATAATTTTATTCAGAATTAAATTTTCTGCAAGTTTCTTTGTAAAAAATGTGGGTCTTCAATGCCTATTTAACAAAATAATTGTCCGTTAAACCTTAAAAAAGTGTTTTCAAAATTATTTTATTTCTGTTTTTTGTAGTATAACAAAAAAACTAAATGAGATACAGCTATGAGATGAACTTTATTCAATTTCTCATCTAAAAATCCGTTAGAAAAAGTTGCATTCGCCTATAAATATCTCTTCATAAACACGCGGCAAATCATCATTTGACCTCCTGCACACAATTTTTTGTGAAATCTTCAATTGGCCATAACCCAGTAAGGAAGCATTTCCGGACCCATGTTTATATGAACTTTTTTTCTTTATTTTTTTATAGTACAATCAGCTCAGAAAGTGCCGGTAACACTAACCGAATCACCCTGTATATGATATATATTACAATATGTAATCTTATGATCACAGTATAAAAATATGTTACTGGATCATCTGTTTTCTTGAGACCAAACTAGGTTACTAACTTTTATCATATCCTCCACTAAATCTGAGTTTGTAATCAATAAAGATGAATCAGCATCAGATGTTCCCATGGTCACACTGTTCCCTTGTTCCCCTTCACCAACAATAATGGGAGTCCTGGCAGAAGCATGGAATTCCCTTACTCCAGTTTCTCTTAAGATATACTCCAGATTTTTGTCTGTTATTCCTGCTCCTGCCATAATTGATACCCTTTCTCTTGAACATTTCACTAGGTTCTTAATCATTTTCACACCTTTAACCGCGGTTTCTTCTTGACCACTGGTCAGAATACGTACAAACCCTAACGATATAATCGTTTCTAACTCTACTAATGGATTTTCGATAACATCAAATGCACGATGAAATGTACAAGGCAGAGGGGATGCGGCCAATATAAGTCTTTTACAGACACTCTCATTAACACTTTTAGACGGAGTCAGGGCTCCAAATACAAAACCGTCTGCTCCCGCTGTTTTGAGATTATTCAAATCAAGCTCCATCACGTTAATTTCTTCAGGAGAGTAGACAAAGTCCAAGCCTCTTCTTGGCCGTATCATGACAAATACGGGGATCTTGACTAGTGATTTGACCACATGCAGGAAACCAACTGTAGGCGTCAGTCCACCCTCACTGAGGGCACTGCATAATTCTAGCCTTGCTGCTCCTCCAACTGCAGCATTCACAGCAGATGCAATACTGTCAACACATACCTCCATCTATCTAAAAAACAACAACAGTGGTCAGCTTAGATTTATTGTACACACTTTTGTGATATTATATAAATATACATACACAAGTTAGCATTTTAAATAAACGTTATAAAAGCATCATAAAGTATTAAAAATTTAAAGAAAATTATAAATAAGGGATATTATCCTAACTTTAACAAAAAATACAAAATCAGTTAACTTATAATTTGAAAAAATAAAAACACTGCCATTGCTTATCTTCCCCGTTTGCTAGTGATTTTACACAGACTGATGTTTTACGCATGACTGTAGAACTTTGGTACCTACTATCTCAAGGGATGTTTAACTTTTTCAGGACTAACAAAGATTGCACTGGTGGTCACAAGCATTTTGATACTGTCCTGATCTCAGATTACGTTAGACGATTTATAAGTATTATTTCTATCAATAATACATACATACTTGTCTCCCTTAGCATTATAACAAATAGTATATGGAAAGAGGATTACTGCGTTGGGGCTGCCGAAATAACTGAACGATTACTGCTTTGGGGTTAAGTACGGTAAGCAGATCCGGTTTTTATATCGATTGGTATAATCATCGGTACTTAATATTCATATATTGAATATGTGTTTAAAAATCATATTCACATATCTATAGTTATAATAACAAACACATTTGAAAATAAAACAATTAATATAAAACATGTAGTGACAATTTTATAAATAATAAATTATAACATAACAAACATTTATGACAGGAAATATGCATAAGTATTTATGTTTTCTTCTGGGTAGCAATGATTAACCGCTTTGGAGAAGATGTTGAAGCATCTTTTCTAGAAAACCATACTTCTCTTCTGTACAAATAATCACAAAGAGGATCTGCGAGCAGGTCAGCTGATATGCCGCTTTTTAAACTTTGTTTCATGGTCCTCCCACGAGCTTTATTGTCTGTTATTATCTATGAAATAAATATGTTTATGATATCAAAAAAATGTTTATAGTTGATACAAGTTAGTTATTGTTCAAAAATCAGTATTATTGGTTGGTTATATCAAAAGTTATATATAAAGTTATAATTAAGTTAATATTATTTATCAATATCGATATAAAAATACGGGTCTGCTTATCATATTCTACCCTGCTTTGTGACAAAGAAAAACACACTCCTTGACATAGCAGCTTATCTATGAGTAAAACATAACAATTCAACATGTCTGATCAAAACTGCTAACAGAGTGCTGAGAATATTACAAGATCACCGAGCCATATTATTATTGATATGTACAGGGCAATAACCATCGTACAGGCAAATTATCACCAATGCTGTAAAATATAAAACAATTTAGTCACAATGCACCTAGGCAAAATGTTCACATGTTTCTCTGTGCAATAAAATATTATAACCAATCAGGAAACAGAAAAATATTTAAATGACACAATGCGCAATTAAGATGTACCGTGCCAAACAAGACCTAGAAAACAGAGGAAAAACAGCAATCAAACTTCACCAAAGAAAAAAAGGTTGAAAAATAGTAAAACACAAGAGAAAGTAACAAAGAAAATTAAGTAGGTTGCTTTTGTCCCATATACATTGAAAACACTGTAGGCTTACTTCTGTTATGTATATTATTGCCCTTTAGCTTGTTAAATTAGTTTTGTTGCAATATATGGCTTATGACCACCTAAAATTATTTTGGATGTGAAACTAAACTATTTGAAGAAATAGTTAAAAGTGGTTTTAGATCACTTTATGTAACATGGCTAAAGTAAATACTCAAAAGTATAAAGAGTAAAACCTCAGATGATGTTAATTTTTGTCACGTTACATAAAATTATCTAAAACTACTTTTAACAATTTCTTAAAATAATGTAGGCTGCAGTATAATAAGTGTCCAACACTAACAACATAATTAAAATATAATGTAAGTAGTTATAGTTAGGATTCTTTACTCATGAATATTGATGATTTGATATTATCAATCACTTATTTCAAAATACAGTTTAAACAGTAATAATGTAGTATTTAAAAAACTATCTAGGATACGGTCCTATTTATAAAATATAACAAACAAAACAGTATAACATTCACTTAATACCCCTGAGATGGTACCAAAATACAAGTTCAGATCACATGAGCGCTTGTTTAAGGTATCATTAACTTTTTATATTTATAATACATATGTATAGCCTAATAATATATAGGTAAGGATTTCTTAGTACCCAATAATATTGTCTTGTAGAGTCAAATTTGAATTAACCCGTTTATAAATTTATTAGTTTACCAGTCTATGTTACATTATAGTCAGTTGGTTAAATTTTTGTATACTAACATGCTACCATGGTAACAGGTCACATGAACGTAATAACTCAATACGTTATTTTATAGTAGGTATTGACTAACAACAGTATGCTACCATGGTAACAGGTTACAGAAACGTAATAACTCAAAACAATAGGTATTTACAAATAACATTATATTCTGTCTCTAGCACTAGCGGCCATTACTCAAATGGTTTAACTTTGTTTCAATTAGGCTACTTTGGAACAATAATGTCAAACTGAATTACATAATAGACTTTTAACATTGTATTATAGTGAAGCTATAGGTTAAACATGTTTGATTGCATTTAAATCCTTCTAATTGACGACTATCATCACTGAAATGTTGGACACTCATAGTGCAGCTATATTGCACTTTCCAGAAAGAATTTATAGGCCACATAACACCATATAATACACTATAATTATTAGTGTTTTAATTTTAGGTTATATCTCAATAAATTATTGTTAAGTATAAAAAGATACCATTAATTTAGTACAACACCACGCAAACGCTCCAAAAAGAACCAGCACATCTACAACAATGTTGTGACACTAAAAGGGTTAACTATAATCCAATGCTACATAAATAGTAATAAAAGTGAAACAGCTCATAGAGTGGGAATCTTTATAACCCTTTCTGGGACAAACGTATTAAACAATAATACATCGCTTAAATAGAGTATGTTTTAACGTTACTATCACACTTACTAATGGTTTTCTACAATATTATTGAAAATAAATAAATAGTTACTATCTTTAATAGTGGATATTTACATAATACTCGTTACACTCTTAAGTCTTCAGTCCCACTCCTTAGAGTCTTCTTCAGTTTTCGTTCTGCTACAGTGCTACTTTTACAGCCATTTGGGCATAGAGTAAGAACTAGGATACAGTAATCATAATACAACATATTATTCTAGTTCTATAAACCAGGACAACGTCTTTGATTATATTAGTTGTGTAGCTAATATAATAAAAGATAGCACTAATAAATTAATAAATAATCGTGTAATTAATCTACAAATTATTCATAGGTTTGAATAATTCTAGTACAATCAAGTCAACAGAAAGAGAAAATTACTAAATAAATATTAAATCCAAACTATAATATAATTGTTATTCTACTGTCTTCGAACAAGGAATTTATTCATGACATCGAGGCAAATTTTAAAGAATAACTTTGGTTATAATTAAATATCAATTCATATGAAAATATTTTTCCATATTGGGGTGCTGTTGAAAAATGTAAAAGCCGGTCATAAAATGTTCGTGACATAATATGTCGGAAGTCATGTAATAGTTTCTTCTTAATTTGTATATGCGTTCAAAATATTTGTTTCTTCTACTTGAAGGCCTTTTTGAAAAGGGCGAACGTCAGTTTTAGCAAATTTGACAGTCGTTTTAATTTATTTTTAACGGACCAACACATTGAATATCAGTGCCAGTTGTGCCACTTGAAGCACGGCAACGTGCTGCGTGGTCTATTTATGGGATTTACGAAATGTATATTTGACAAGCACGTGGAGTTTAAGTTCACACTGCTTAAAGAAACAAAACAGGTTGGTGTAGTTTTGAATGGTTAGGGGCTTGAAACATATCACAGCTATGGCCAAAATAGAAACATTTATGTGATGTTTGTATTATTACCCACCAATGTCAGTAGCAGTTTAATCCTAATGATGACAGGGTTTGATAAAAACAATTTTGTATGAAACTATTTTCCTCACTCAAGCGCTCGGCTATAAGGCCAATTCTATATGGACCGAAAATCCGAAAACGTAAGTCAACAGCACCGAACAGAAATTTCCATGCTGACACGCGTTAACAAACCGAGAGGTGGAATTTACGCCAAGCGACGCGTAAAATTTTGCGAGTCGAAAGTCCATTGAATATACGAGCCGAATTCTAGCAGAATGTTGGTGCGCAACTCTCCATTGAATATTCAAGCGCTTTATGATTGAGCCTAACCAATAGTCTAAACATAATAGACCGAAGATTATAGATTTTTGTCTAGTTGTGTTGTAGTTTATTCATAACATATTATTTTTTGATTACGAGAAGTTTATTGTAGAAGTGAAGCAACGTCCAGCTTTGTATGATGTAAGAAATATAGTAAACAAAATGAAAGATAGAATGTCGGCCTGAAGTTATGCAGTTAAAAACTTCACCACGTCACATACAACTCAGCAAATTAATGCAAAACACTGACACAAACAACTTCTTCCTCGTCCATTGTGATACTGACTTGAAAAATGGATGAGTGTTCCGTTCTGACACGCCGAAATTCTGCATATGTAGTCACATTAAATTCGGCCAGGCAGAATCGCGGTTTTTTAGTCAGTATAGAATTATTGCCTTAACAGTTCGGCTAGTTCCATGTGTAATTGTGTAGTGATTGTCTTATTACGTTATTGCTAAAAAACGTTAGTTACGTTAGTTAAAATGTCTGAAAAATCACACAGGGAAAAACTGTTTGAATCATTAAAAATAAATTGCAAAGATCCACATACAAAAAACAGCAAACAATTGAAAAACTATGTTCTATAATTGAGGAATGCTAGTTGAGGAATGTTATATATTTCAAGTTTTATTGTAATGCTACTACGTTAAATAAGATATTAAGTTTAGGTATCCAACCTAAAAGGTAGACAAGCTTCACAAAAATGAACGATATCCATATAAAGATTTATTGTAATGTTTTGTTTTTGGTTTCTTAATTAATGCTATCAATAAAATGTAGCATTGTTTTATTATCGTTATTTACTTATAAAGTACTCTTACAAACACTTCAATGTATTACACAACTATTAATACAACAACGCTGTAAATTATTTATTAATATTAATATTAAAAGAGGTCAAACTACGTTTTAGGCGCGATCCCAAAGCACGGCGGAGCAACCGATATTTCTACACATCACACAGGTATGTTGGGATGGTTTATTCAATGCGAATGTTGAGTATAGCTCCGTTTCATTGTAATGCCATCAAATTGTGCACCTGAAACAATTATAACACCGCTTCATATACAGGGCCGCATTTACAAATTCGGCGCCCCTAGGCCTACAGACCAAAGAGCGCCCCCCCCCCAGAGGACTCTGATTACACTGACGTAGAAATCCAGTAAATTTCTTAATTACGTAATTTTGATGAACGATAATTACAATAGTATATATATAGAGGAGTGTTTTGAATAAATAAAAGCAATGATGAACCAATGAATGAGTCAACGTCGCACCCCGGACGTAGTTGACCTTGGCCACCCGCCCCGCCGAGCGCCAACACCACCCGCCGCCGCAACTTTTTTCTTTTATGTACTTTAAAATTTATGCGCCCCCTAAAATTTTGCGCCCTAGGCCTGGGCCTAGTGGGCCTATAGGGAAATGCGGCACTGTTCATATACATTTCACTGGATTCCTGCTGGGTGTGTGGTTCTATAGGTGTCCGGTGTCACTATGTCGAAACGTTGCAACGTGAAAACAGCCAAAAATAACATCCTGTTGCCAAGAGTACTGGAATCATGGCAATTATTAAGTAGTATTTCCCATGTACTCTACTGTTTCAGTATTGCGTGGATTCCAGATTCCAAGTTTGCGACAGTGTCAGAAATTAGACACAGCACTAAAGTAAGATAAAATGGAGCTAATACCAACATTGGCATTGAATGAATCCTTAACACCATAGCTTTTTTATTTAAAGAAATATTTTATATTTATCTTCTTGAGAGCATGAGACAGGTATGCATAGTAACATTTTCTCGTTTGAATAGGTGAAAGCTGCCTAGTATATTCAACTTAACTGGCTTCGCCTAATTTCTTTATCTCACGGACTGCATTATAACGTTCCATACTACGTCTACTACGACAGTTTCAAGTATGTTTTTAAAATATTTTTTCAAAAAGAATTTTGGTCAAAAGCATATCAAATTATTAAATATCTCCACTAATAAAAATTATTATTAATTACACAATTGTACAAATTTGGTCTTTATTGAATATTTTAAATCATATATTCCAGTAATATTAAATAGTGGTTACGTATGAAAAAGCAACTAACAACTTACGTATAATTTTACCCTGTATAAAAGATTTTGAACATAAGCTTGCTATCTAATCGGAATTCTGACAGCTTTATATCTGTTTGGGAGGAAAATGTTGGGTACATTTAAAACCTTCTTGTACTGTGAGTTTAAAAAGCGCAATCACAGACTAATTGATCACAGAATCGCAATCAAAAGCGCGATCACAGAACAGTTTTCCATGGAGTTTATATATAAGAACAATCTTATTGGTAGCCTGAAAATTCAATGTACACCTTTTTTTAATAGATTTGTCCCTGACTTATTTTGTGTAACTTTTCCTCATGCAAGGGATTTCCCCCTACGCAATCGCCAACCTTCTCCCTCCTCAGTTACTACATTTCCCTCCCTCCCTTCTTTCCTTTCCGCGAAAGACTGACTGTCTACTCCTGTCTAAATTTCAGTTGTCATTTCGGTTTAAATTTCTTTTGAAACGAGTTAGCTCTCAAGTGCTGTAAATTGTTAAATTGGTAAGTAATTTTATTGTGTTATTAGAAACCCAACCATGAATTGTAGTGTCGTATTTTTCTCAATTTTCAAATATGATGTAATTATGATCATAACCTTTCATTATGACCCTTAGACTAGGCCTATTCAAATTTAGTATGATAGGTCATTTTAAATAAAAGTTTAGAATTGTAGCTAGTTAATATTAATTGGTCGGACTGTATATATTGGATTTAGAACTGTACTAATCTGGCAAGCAATTTAAATGTTTTTCTTTTCAATTTTATAATATTCCTTCAAGAGGAAAATAAGTTAGTTGTAAACTGTAGTCATAGCCTGCATGGGTGCACTGGTTAGTTGCAATGCTTATTCACATGTTTAAAATATCTCTGCTTTATTCAGTAATAACAATTTTTATACATAATTGATTTGAAGTAGACAACAAAAACTGAAAAAGATAAAATTAGCCTTTCTTAACCCTTTATTCGTAACCAGAATGCAATTTGACTTCAGATATTCACAACAATTAGTCTACAATACTACTCCAGGGGGATACTTTAAGACAAATTTCATTGATAGACATGTTTTGAATTAAACTACAGAACCTATTACAATTTAAAAACTAAACTTGTATTTAAAAACAATAGTAACCAGGCCTACTTCATTTTCCTTGCCAATTTGAAACATATAGGCCTAGAATAGATACTGAGGTGATATTGGGTCTATCTTAACGCCTGTTTAACCTCACACAATAATGAGCTGAAATAAATACAAACAGGATAATCTGTTTAAAAATTAATTATAAAAGAACATTCATATAAATTATTGTATTGTTATTGAAATTTATAAAATGCATTTACCGTTACAATAATAATTTGTACTTGCAATAAAAATACTAAAATTTAGTTTTACTATTGCAAACTTTATTCATTATACTACAATTTACAGGAGCAAAAATGCAACTAGTGATCACGGCAACCAGGAGCAAATTACTTAAAGGAGGACATTAAGTAAACAGGAGGAGAGCAAAAAGTATTCATATAACCACGCGTATTTGTACTTCATTTAAAACCAAACACATCATAAATAAAATTAGTGTTTGAGGATAGTAGGCTATAATGCTAATTAAAAAAAATACTAAAATTTGATTTGGTTTGACATACAAATTGAAAAATGAAAGGAATTCATACTATTAAATGTATATTGATGAATAAAAGTATTATTTGAGCCTTATAATTTTGTATGTAACATTCAATTAATTGTTGTTAGAATTTTTCCTTAACAATTACAACTTATTTTAACACAAATTTATTAGAAAGATAATAAAATTATTGTTGTGAAATTATTGGAATCAATGAAAATAAACAGCTGGTATTTATTTATTACAATATTAGTAAGCTACACCAACAGACGTATATCATAATAAAAAATATGTAATGTATTTTAATAAAATTAACCTATCATAATACATAAATAGAAAATCAGAATATGACTCAATGCAGTGAGGCTACATTATATAGCTCTGTTTGCATATCTTGAATGAAAGCAAAAATGATTTTTTTTAAAGTGGTTATTAATACTTTACCAATTGTTAAACTCATGACTCACAACTTTTAAATACTGCCAGCCAACACGTCGTTCTCCAACTACTTTTTACTAAAAAATTTATTAAGCTGGGAAAAAAGGCTGTGGTTTTAAGGTGCTAAATCAGGTCTGAATGGTTGAGTAATATGATGGCTGTATTGTTTCAACCTCCTATCTCACACTTTGACGGCCAGACACGTGGCAGGTTCGTGGTGTGGGCAATAGTCGATTGCACGTATTTCCCACTGCAACATTTTTCACATGGCCGCCTCTTTTGATTCTTTCACCAAATGTGAATTTAGTGTTATTCGTTTCCTGTAAGCCGAAGGGAATAGTGCAAAATAAATTCATCGGAGGATGTGCTGTGTGTACGGAGTGATGGTGTTGTGCGTGAATTGCATCAAAAGTATAAAGGTAGCCGAACTGATGACATGCATAATGAAGGAGGTCAAGGACTCAAGTATGTCGCTACAGATGGCTTTGTTGAACAAATTGACAACTTGCTTAGAGAAAGTTCTAGATTCACAATAAGTGCTTTGGCTTTGAAATTTCCAGAGGTGTCCAGATCTTCTCTTTGCACTGTTGTTACACAACGTTTAGGCTACATAAAGATTTATGTTCGCTGGGTGCCAAAGACGTTGACTGACATCCACAAAGCTTTGACATTCCTTGGAATTGATTCATGAGTGTGGCATTCGGTCATCTTAAAACTTTTGACACGATACCCGCACAACACCATGCCTCATGATGTTTTCTCTGTAAACACGGCTCATTTTCCGATAAATTTCTGCTGCATTATTCCCTTCTGCTTGCAGGAAACGAATAACACTCTTCAATTTAAATTTGGTGGGAGAATCAATAGAAGTGGACAAATTTATACGACTGCACCTCAGTGCAAACTGACTACTTGAACTCGGCAGTGACAAATGTTGTAGCGGGGAAGACGCCTGATCGACTACTGCGCACACCGCGGACCTGCCACGTGTCTAGCCGTCATGGCGTGAGATCGGAAGTTGAAAATAAAAATCACCAAATCACCAAAATATGCGTTGTTTGTTGATGAGTTTAGGTCAATAAGTATTATCAATGAACCAATCATTATAAATAGGATAAAAAATAATTGTTACGCCTTTTTGTTTTTTTTATTGGTATCAATGTTAAAAGAATTATAATCACTGTTACCTCTTCTACAAACTCAAATGATCGTGTCACTTATTCTGTTGTTTCACAGAGTTATTTTTGTTTTATAGGTTATACAATCTGCACAACATGGATGAATCACAGGGAGATAGACTGTCAAGAAAAATGAAGGAGGCTCCTTTATTGCCAATTGGTGAGTTGGATCTTATTTATTTTACTAATTTATTTTAAACTTTGTTTGAAAAGTAAATATACATTGTGTATGCATCCAAGAAAATAACCCTTTTTTGACCAATGGAAATTTTTGTAATTTTTCTGGTACAAGCTTTTGACATGACTATTATTTTTGGATGTGGTACTAAAAATTAAAAAAAAGTTAAGAATAGGAAAAATTCTAATTTTATATAAATATGTTATAGTATAGCATTAAAAAAAGATATTCTTTATTATATTATTCACAATTAAATCATCTGCAATACAGCATTATTTAATAATCGACTAGATGAAAAATTTGCTTTTTAAAGTTTTTTTCTTTACTCTTAGTTTACTATTAGAAACATTTCTGCCGGAAACAACATCTTTAAGTTTTTTACTTTACTTTATTTAGTAACTAGCGGGCCCGGCGCGCTTTGCTGCGCATTTCAATAATTTTTTGCAAAAGTTGCCCGCGGCTTCGCACGCAATTTCCCGTTGAAAACAGTACACTATATTCACTTATTCTTTTTCTATCACATTCTAAACATTGCTGAGATAATTGATAGTCGTTCCATCGTGAGCCTCTTGGGCGTATTATGAAGGTATGTACCATATTCCTGCCTCTATCTAGCTGTTACCCACGGCTTCGCACGCAAATCTTAAGAACCGAAGTCCTTATATTACTTAGTAAATTTTTTTTTTTTACTATAATAAATTTTAGATTAAATTAGTTATATCTCCGATGCCACGATTGAGCTTGCTTTGTTGTCTCGATCGAGAGAATATGTACACACGGAGTTTTGAGAACCATACTTCTGTCAAAAAAAAACAACTAAGGTTGATTTTATAACATTCTTTATATTTGTAGCCAACGTAAGATAGTAATTATGATATCTGCATTACTCTTCTGATCAAGCATGAGCATGGTTTATATTAAATAAATATTGCAGTTAAAGGTGAATTTTTACGTCAAATTTGAATTGTATTATCTGGATAGTAAAGTCTATGTTTAACAGTGATTGCAAAAACAGTTTTAAACAAAATTTGTCGTTTCTCTTAAGCTTACTCTATGCTTTAAAACTATAAGTGTAATATATGTTTACAAAGAACAGCTGATTAAAAATTTGAAAAGACGTTAACATATGTTTGCTGCAATGCATTTCTTATGGGTATTTCTGTAACCAGTGGGGCGGAATCCTGAATCGGGAAAGGGATGGGCATAGCTTATAAACCTTCTCCGTGGAAAAATACATATACGTACAAATTTTCATCATGATCGGTCCAATAGTTCACGATTCCATAAAGGACAAACATACAAACATTCATTTTTATATATATAGATAAAACAACTATCGCTGGCATAAAGTCAAGTCCAACACATGAAAAGCAAATGAAAAATAATTGTTTGAGTACTGTACAGGAAACGGTCAAATGAGTCTCTATAGAGAGGCTCATTACCATTTCCATTTTTGTTTTGTTTTTATTTTAGGCCTCTTTTACCCTTATTCTGCCTTCCCTCATGGTCAATTGACCTGTTCTTATCAAACAGAATAAGAGGGAGAGTTATACAATACAAGGTTGACAGTGATAAGATAAAAAGTGCAGACAGGCGTTTTCTCTAACAGAGACTCAGGTATGCCACTGTAGATTACTAACCATGGGTTCAACCATCACTTTTATATGGGTAAATGATAACTATATTTTGCATGCTAAGTAAAACCAAAATCCTTGAGCCGCTGGAATTCAATGAAAAACTATCACCATGTAGCTGGGATATAGAGCTACAATGTGGTGGTATACAGGGCTCAAGTTGTGTTGGAACACCTTGTAAAATGAACAGATCGGTAGAACACAAGATCTTATAAGTATTCAGCCTCATCAAAAGCTCCTTATGCCTTATATTGGAAGGGACATATTCTGGATACTAGGAGCCCTCATTCTGTGGGACCAGTCATAAGCACGCCCGTAATCAGACCGGTTTTTTCTGATAATTTTACTGGAGTCCGGGCCCTCAGAGAGCCCTGACAAACGTCTATTTGAAGTGATCATGACAAGATCTAATCTAATAACTGAACCTTACTATCATTAACAAAATAATAAGATGTTGTCAATGGGATGACAGTGGTTGTGGGGGTAATGAAGTGGTGTGACTGGGGCACGGTGGTGGGACATGACTGGGTCCGGCCATATATTTTTCTGGAGCCCACCAAAGTTGAGTATGGCCCTTGCC
This sequence comes from Homalodisca vitripennis, assembly GCF_021130785.1. Classification (NCBI taxonomy): domain Eukaryota; kingdom Metazoa; phylum Arthropoda; class Insecta; order Hemiptera; family Cicadellidae; genus Homalodisca; species Homalodisca vitripennis. Next base: position 23,030,698 of record NC_060210.1, read on the forward strand.
ACAAGGTTGCCAGTCATCTCCCTCAATGTTATGTGTAGTTTTTATTACATTTCTCTCAAATGCAACACTGTGTTTTAACTAATCCTAATCCTTAGATGTTCTCTTTTAACTAGATAGGAGCAAGGAATTACCCTACAGTAGACTCGAGGCAGAGTAACTTTCTCACGACTTAAGCACTTATTTCCCAAACTGATAATGGTTGTAAGATATTTGTCCCTGTCTACTTTGCTTGCTGCCTTTCGATTTGCTCTGGAAAGACAACTAGATGGACTCCCAGATAGCCTGGTTGTTCATTGTGATTTGATTAAACTACAAAGACAAGTATGTAGGCTACCTGCCGTGTAGGTTACCCATCCTGTAGGTTACTCATTCTGTTCATGAAATGTAACCAGGCTACTGAACTGTTTTAGAATTATTAGAGGTACTTTGATATTATCCAGAGGCCACTATTTTTGGAAGAGTTTTTGATACCGGAAACCTCAAAAATTACATTATTAGAAATAACAGACTTTGACTTACTGTGAGAATTATGGTGATCAGTTTATGTTTTCTGACTCCCAAAAGGAAGTGATGTCAACGAGAAGGATGCCACTCTGTCCATATCTACTACTTGTTATACCGGGATATAAGTAGGTTTAGATCAGGTTGTCATAAATATGTTACTAGTGGTACCAAAGTTAAATATAACCTTTAAGAGCAATGACATGATCTGAGCTTGTATTTTGGTACTAACTTAAGGGATGTTTTTCCTTTTTTGCCAGAAGTGTGAGGTGGTGTCACCTCACACCCACACAGTGAAGCCCATACTGATGGTCAGGGGCATTTCCGATCGGTACTTTCCTGACCTCAGATAACTTCCCAGACCATCCAATTTTTCCAACATTGGATCACATTAAACAAACCGCCACCTGGTGTAAAAAGAAAAACATCCCTTAAGATAGTACCTAAATTCTAGCTCAGATATGAGCACTTGTTAACTTTTTATATTTATAATACGTATGTATATATTTATCTACTTATTTAGTCTAATACAAAATAGTAGATGGGACATAGTGGCCTCAGAATACAAGAACCGATAGTCACAATGACATGTAATTTTCACAGTAAGTCAAATAAAGTCTGTTCTTTCTAATAATTTACCGTAGTTGTTTTTGGTCCCCGTTATGAAAAGCCTTCCAAAAATAGTAGCCTCCGGATAATACCAAAGTACCATTTTAGATAACAGGTTAAATACTGATGACAGTCAAGTCATATGTGAGTGAAGTTTCCATCCCATGGACATATCTGTGGTGTAACACTTGAGCAAATATTATTGAAGTTGTTAAAATTCCAATTCAGGGAAAAAGGAATACGCCTTTGCCAGTTTGGATTGGTGCATTTGGATGTAAAAGCTACATCTATTTTTTGGGCCTTTACTTTATTTGATAACATAAATGTATAATGTGATAAATCATATTCAAAATTTTTTACATTAACCCTCACCCAGTTGACTTACGGTAATGTGCTTAAATACATACTAATAATATTTGTGCTCATTGAAATTCAATCGTTTTAAACTGTTAAATAACTTCTATGCCCCTGTGCTTATTTTTTCACTTCACAAAAGCATGTCAATGGGGAAAAGAAGTAGTATATAAAATAAAGCCAGTTTTAACTGCCAATAAAAATCAGACAAGTTGTAGGATTGTATTAGATGATGAAAAAGTTTTTAATTGACCCAGTGAAGAAAATGAATGTAAAGTGTAAGAAAAAGAAAAGTGTAATTGTTGATAATTGTGGAGCAAAGTGAAGCAGAGTCTAATTGTAGACATCTGTGAAGTACTTATCAGAAATCTTGTGTTGCCAGAGTTGCCCATTAGCTATAAATAACACAAGCTGACCACAATCTTCTTTGATTTATCTCGGTTAATAATGTTTCAGTTCCAGCCAGATAGAAATGTTTGTGATGGATCTTTTTTGACCTTGAATATACACTGTATTATTATAATAGGTTCTTCCTCTCCAACAATCTTCAATTTAATCTGACTCCACTTTAAATAAGATTAGTTTTTCTCATCAGATGAATGTAGTAGAACTAAATTATCTGAAAATTTGAAAAAAATGTACAATACTTTACAATAAAGTAATGTTTCTAATTATACATTAAGGAGTAAAAGTATATAGTAATCAGAAATTATTATTTTAACATACATTATTTTGCATTAGTAATTTTAGTCAATACAATTCTTGTATATGAATTATAATCAAGATTCCATGAGAATTAGAGGATTAACATAGTAATGAAATTGTAATGTAATATACAAACTTTTGAGGAATATTTTCTCTGTAATCTCTTATGACAAATATTTGTGAATATTATGTGTATGTATACATACAATACACACATATATATATATATATATATATATATATATATATATATATATGATGAATGATTTTGAAATATGAATAGGTATTTAAGGAAATATACCTATTCAAATAGATGATAGGCGTTAAACTCTTCCCCTACAGCGAACTAACAGCTTATTCTGTTTGATAAGATTCTCACACAGGCCAGTGGCCCATGAGGACAGGCAGAATAAGGCTTAAAGGGGATCGGCTTCGCCTTTAAAAAAAAGTTGTATTCATTTATTTCTCATGAAATTTACAACTGTTCAATATCTCCAAAACTGTACAAGTTAAAAAAAAATGTATAACAAAAAGTTAAGGAAATGTTATATGCATTTGAAAACACCTTTTTATTTTGTGTAGGTCAATAAATAACAGTGTTATGAATTTCCTTTTAATATGAAAGGTTGCCATATTGGAACCAGATGGTGTATCAACTGCCCAATGACATTAGTAATTTATAAGATCAGTTATTGAACTTGTTTCATTACTCCTTTTACTAGTTCGTGTACATACACATACACATGTAATCTATATATATATCGCAATTTGTATTTCTCTGTGTCCATAAATAACTGAGTTGTGAATATTTTTAAAGTTTTAAACTGCTATATTGAAACAAATTGGCATGTCAAGCTAGTAAACATACTTAGCTGAGATATTTATAAGACCAATTTATGTACCTAGTTTCAACTTCTTTGGCCCTTTTTTTGGGACAGTTATAATTTTTGTAAGTGACTTCATAATATAATATATATATATATATATATATATATATATATATATATATATAAAGGGTGTAACAAAAAGGTTTGGCTGGCTATGTATTTGTAAATTTTGTGTGCGATTCTAAGCTAAAAATTAAGAGTATTTTTTGTTCTAATTTCCACTTCGTTTAGCCTCTAGCCGCCATTTTGTAATTTTTATTAACAAATTGGCCAAAGAAACCAAATTTGGTACATATGTTTGAATAGGTAAGAGGGGAAAAAATTGTGTTATTTTCTTTAATATTAAAAAATGGCATCTGTTGAAAATTTTTAAGGTTAAATAACAAAAAAGCAGTATAGTTATAAAAATTGTACTAATCACCAACTATTTGGAGAATTTTACTGCAATTCCAACGGTACCAGTTTAAACGGAATCCGTCAAGACATAAACGAGCAAGACCAATTTAAAGGTACGCTGGCATAAGCTGTGAGCAGCAAACATTTTGTCTTTTGATAGGTATCACCGGTTTTATATGTTATAAAAGTTTTGAAAGATACTAACTATTTTACAATTTTTATAAAAATTCCAATGGTGCATGAATTTTTTTTAAAACATTTTCAACAGACTCCATTTTGTTAATATTAAAGAAAAATAACAGATTTTAAATATATTTTCCTCTTACTTATTGAAACCTATGTGCCAAGTTGTAGAGATAATTTGTTAATAAAATATACAAAATGGCGGCTAGCGGCTAAACAAAGTGGAAATTGGAAAAAGGTTAAAGTAATCATCGTCTGGAATAGGCTAAGTTAAACATTGTCTAGTAACCATGCGAGGCAGACTAGAGTAATCATTGTTTAGCAACCATTACTTGGACAATTGCTCTCTGTATTGAATTTAAATAAGAAGGAAAAATAAGATGACTTATTATAAGATGAAAGAAATGGCAGGCAACCAAAATTATTATACACTTAGAATATAATAATATATTTAAATAAACTAAATGTTAATGTTGTATATTATTGAGAAGAAAAACTAATTCTTCATTAGAATTCACTTTGGTTAATACCACATATGCCAAATGTGAATAATTGTTAGTTACAGCTTCTCTAACTGGTCTGATGTTCTACTGGCAGAAGAATACAGATTTCGGTGACTCTATTGTCCGATACTTCGAGCGAATCAATGAAAATCCCATTGGGCAGTAAAAGAGTGATCGTCTCTTAAGGTGTTCGAAGCAAAACATGCCTGTAATCTGTTAATACAAGAGAAAAAAAAGATAGTTGAATGTTTCAGGTCTTTTGGGATTCGTGGGAGCTCTTGGCTACGGAGCGTACAAATACAAACATAGAGGCGAGATGTCTCGGTCCCTGTTCTTTGTTCAACTGAGAGTTGGAGCCCAAAGTATGGTAAGTCATTCAACTTGTTATCAAACTCCTTTGTAACACTATCTTTCCATTAACTATTCACATATTTCATGAATACTACCATTTTATCTCTGTGTTATCAGCTAATAAAGACACACTTCCTTTTTATGAAGTATCAGATAATTTTGACATTGAAAAAGATGAGCTCTTCTTATAACCTGGGATAACTTAATCAGCAATACTTTTTTTAATAATACTACAATTAAACTGTATACATGTATGTATATGCTTACATAATAATTGTTGTTGTGAACAAATTGAAAAAGTTTATAGTTTCAAATATTTTGGATTGAGTCCGGATGAAATTATTGTGATGAAAATTGACTCAGAATGTTATATTTTGCGTTAATCCATTCACATTTGCAATATGCAATAGTGTGTTGGGGGAACTTTTAAATTTCACATTGACAAATTGAGAACAACTCAATATTTTTATATGAGAATTGTATTAGAGAAAAGTAAAAATAAGAGCTTTTTTCTCTGTTTAGATTGTTGAAAATATTACCAATACAGAATTTGTTTGGTACTAAAACTTTATTTTACAAGACAAGAAAGGCATGTAATAATTTGTTTATAACACCAAAAGTTATGTTATATCAGTTTTTGTGTTCTTTGGCATTACAGTTTTAAAAATTAGTATACTGGACTTTCTCTAGTCCAGCCACTTTGTATTGTACTGTGTATTGATTATTTAATAAGAAAGTTTAAGAAATGCCTTATGATTCCTGTACAAAGCAAAAAGCGCTGGTAAAGCAGATCAAGGCAATTAGACTTCTAGCACCAGGGAGATTTGCTGGTAGAAGATTAATGTTTTATAATTTTAAACAGTTTTCATTTTTACAAACCTTTAGTACAGTAAAATTATGTTTGTAATTTAACATTTTTTTTAGTGAAGACTTTATAAAATTGAAAACTTGAATGTGCTAGCAATCATAGGTTATGAATTTTGGTTGAAGGAGGAGCTCTTCTATATTGGAGTTTGCTGCGGTGGTAGAGAAATTGCAAATGTGCACTCAAGGTCAACAGACTAATGGTGGTCTGTGCGTGTTTCTCAACAAGAATGTAATTACTGTACACGCCCATTGCTGGCGGACGGCTACATAATTAATTGGTTCAATATCCTAAGTCCACATAAAAAAAACTGGTACATCAAGTAATGCTTCCAATTTTTTAATGTTTTTACTAAATGAAATATTACATTTTAGTTAGTTTTTCTGTAAGAAAAGTTTGAACATCTATGTCAAAATTTTTAATTGCATTTTAGTTAAAGAGCTGGTAGTAGTAAAATGACCTTGAGTTTGTCCTCAGAAGAACAAATTAAACCTCATGCACATTTGCGCCCTTATTTTTTATTGTAGCATTTTGGAAAATGTCACGTTTAAAACATATAATCAATATGCATAGAAACACTTTTTAGTTTCTTTTTTTTATTGTTTACTTTTTGAATATTTAAATCAAAAAGTTCTAAAAAGTTTGAGATGAAAAACTAAAAACCCGTATGGTGCGTATTTGTTTTTTATTTAAAATGAGACATCTCCCAAAGTTCTATGCTTGAAAATAAGTTTGTAAACTTGGTCTTGGTCTTGTTCTCTGCCACTACAGCCGGTTCTTGAGAAAATTTTCTCACTGTCCTTGAATTAGCTATATAAAACTGGATATAAATTCAATTCTTTCACTAGATCCAGAACCCATACAAAATATTATGAGCTTTTTAATAAAAATTTGGTATTTTTTTATTCTGTTGTATTTAGTGATTAAATACTTGTAACAAAGGTTCAAGAATTTCCCAAAAGGAAGTGTTTAATGCACTTGCTTCTTGTCGTAGATCTTCCGTGTTGTTCTGCCTGTTGTAGATTGTTGCATTTTTACAGGTAGTTGGAGCCCTGGTCATTAGCATAGCGCTTTCGCTAGGCAAGCGCTTGCTGAACCAAACGTCTAGGGAGCATTGAGATTGCACAACTATTACGTAATATCGCTATGTGTGTGTTTTACTGTGGGATTGTGAAGTCTACTTGCAAACCATTTGTAGAAGTAGATTCAAAGTGGGAACATCGCTTTTGTGCAGTCCTTTGGATTAATCAGCTTAATCTGCTCGGTAGTTAGCTAAATGTTTTATTAACCTTGTTTGTTGACTAGTTTGATCTAAAATTTGACTCATCTTATCATTTGGTATTTGACAATTTTGTCTTTAATCCATACAGGTTCTTTGGCAAGATTAAATTTTATAAATTCATCATAGTTTATAACACACAATATTATTAATAATTCAATGTTACAGCTACAAAGAGAGGTTATTTCCTCCCCCCCCCCCCCGCAACTGTTATCGAACTTAAATACTAAAGACATCTTGAAACACATCTTAACATGTATAGAAGTACATCATAATATTTGTAATAGGGTTTATATATCTCTTTTATCTCAAATCTCATTGGTTTCAGGAATCCATTTTGACCCAGATTGCAGATTGTTCATATAGAACTTTAACCCTAGAAGTGGCACGATGTTTCAGTGTACCCATTAATGTACTTTTCTGAGGGCTATGTTAACTACAACCAATAGTCCAAATGTAACAAGTTATACACAATGTCTCCCCAAAAAAGATAGAGAAAAATATTTTGTTGATTAATTTTTTACTTTCAACACAATTTCTAAAAAAAGTTTTTTTTTTATTCACCTCAGAAAGTTTTTTTTATACCTAACTTTGAAAACAACAAAATGTACATTTAACCCCAAGTTGTATGCTGTTTCCATATGTAATGTTGATATGACTTATACGTTATGTATACATGTCATATTTTTATGAAAATTTTGGTGTCTTGACGGAAGAAAATAAATAAACAATGCAAGTTAACAGATATTATCAGTCTAGTGGAGCTTCCAAAGAATACAGCATATGTCTACATTATTTGTTTTCATTGATTATTGATTTCTTATCATTGTTAGATTCAATTCATCTTTAATTACTCATTCACCCCCATAAAATAGTGTGTAAGTCTCACAACCCATGAAAATTTTAGAAATTATCCGATAGCAACCAGCATTAAGCTTTAGGAGGATATCCAGATTCGTTATTACATTCTCAACTTTTTTATTTAACAAATTTGTGAGACTTCTACCAAAGAAGATTCAAAAGCTAAATTCGGTTTTGTTCTACAATTCTTAATAGATTAAATAAAACTATTCTCTTTTGTTGCATATCATTTTGTTTCCTTTTAAAAATGTAGATTAGGATTATGTTAAAATAAAATAATAAATATGAACTTTAAAAAATGATCTATACAAGATAAATTAAGTTTGTTTTAAAATGTTACGTAAACATTCTTTTTTCCAGCATTATTATACTATCATACATGTTATGATGCAAATACGAATATGCAGAATTTGCCCAATTTCATAAGGAATAATAGAGATATAAATAATTTTGTGGAATAAAATTTAAAAAATAAATCAAATATGTGAAGAAAACTTCTTTGTGAATTATTTATGAATTATGTGTAGATTTGAATGTGCAAAATCCTTTCATTGTTTTATTTTATTAAATAAAAAAGTAATATTTCATTTAGGTGACTGAAATATCAGTAAGTTAGGGAACTTCCTTTTTCGATTAGTACAGAAAAAAAACATACTTTCATTTCAGAAAATGGATAACATGGATATGTTACATGTTGATGTGACACATTCCGGTACTGTAACCAATGACATGGGAGTATCAACACGACAGATCTAGGGTTAATATTTTTTTAAAGTGATTTCTATTTGGTCCATATTATGGAACAAAGACAAATTTTGCACCTTTGCTAAAAGTCATCATCTTCAGACTGTAATGCTTCTGGCACTTAAAAGCTAAATACCATTATCATACTAAGTTTGGGCTGAAACAATTAAAGATTATGGAGTTTATCATGTACATGTTTGTGTTATTTTGCATAACCCCATATTGTATATGAATATTAGAACAGGAATCTGGAAAAGTTTTCTGGAGAGTCTTTCACGGAGGTGATTGCATATGCAAATTTCTATTAAATCTGTAAAAAAATAAACAAATACAAAATTAACTTTCAACTATAAATTATTATTATAACACATACAAGATTAATTGAAGCACCACCAGAGTAATTGCTATTTTATGATGGCACATATTTTTTTTAAACTTTATTAAATGTTACAGAATGTTGATGTAAAAGAATTTGAAATAAAATACGTCTTTATAAGAAGAGTAGTTAGGACTATAAAGTCCTCTCTACCACTTAACCTCATAAAAAATTAAACTAACACACACGCGCGCACACACACACACACACACACACACACATTTATATATATATTGCTTGTTTTTTAAGCTAAGGTTCATTTAATATTAATGTAAAAATAGATTTAGATTATATATATATATATATATATATATATATATATATATATATATATATATATATATATACACACACATACACACACACACATTTATAACTAAAAACTAAATCTATTTTTTACATTATATATTAACCCTCTCCCGCTCATAATAATTCCAGGCGCCCGTGGTACTACTGAACCCTATTAATTCGCTACTCCGACACGGAACCCTCGACTCGCAGTGCCCGCGACTCACACGTTTTGCTATTGGTTTATTATTTTATTAGTCAACATTACAATGTAAATATTTTAAACAAATAAACTTACTTATTATTGAGAAATGTCCACTCCTTTTTGTTTGTGATATGTCATGTATAACACAATACTCAATGACTTTAGGAAGATCGTTAATTCACACATAAATTTCAATTCCTACGAATGCTTTTATTTCATCTGCAGTTACCGGTGTCCAATTTGAATCCTGTTTGTTGCTTTCATTTTGTTTATAGACAGCGTTTCCTACGCTGTACATGACACGAGATTCTCAAAAAAATCATTTCCTCCTAACAATAGATTTAAAAAATCGTTTTCAGATGACATGGCCCACAACTGCTATAGAATATATTAGGCTCAACATAGTTTATTACATGAGGCGAGGGAGGGGGCAGATGAAGGGGTGCAGGCAGAGTACAGCAGCGCCGAGCCCGAGCTGTTGGTTGGGCAGGAGCAGTTTCAAGGTCATCTACACCAAACTCACAATCACTAGCATCACTCCCAACATTAGCATCACTGTGATCACTCAGAACACTGTTGTCAACACAGATATCACTACTTTCACTTGAATCATCACTATCACCACAAATTACAAAATCATTCATTCACTGTCGCAAAGAGTACAACTAGGCCCGGTCATGTTTTCCGCAAAACTAATCAAAATTAAAACAATAAAAGCGTTATTGCACAATAAAATACGAAAGAATAACGGTCTCCTTATAGCAAAACAGTCATAATAATTTTGAATATTGCCGCTAGAGCGTAGAAGATGGTAAAGCAGTACAAGTCAATCTGAGTCTTGTGCTCTACAGTGGCTAAAAGCTGTCCAAGTCGATTCAAGTCTTGCGTGCGGGAGAGGGTTAAATGAACCTTAGCTTAAAAATAAGTATCAATAATTAATGTAACTTTATACATATTTACAATTTGGCACACAAGTCAGGTGTTCATCTCGTAAATAAACTTTTATGTCTTAAAATAGACACTAACAAATCACCATGGTGGTGTTTCAAAGGGTGTAAAAACTATTTTTGTTAGATGTTATTGATGTAGGTAATGTACTATTGCAGGTCGTTGGCGCCTTGGTTGCAGGCATCGCGTACACATTGGGAAAACGTCTGCTATTCCCAACACCCAAGGAGCAAGGACCACATTAATGTTTAGCAAAGATACTATAGCATTTTTTAATGTGAGATTTTCAATGCATACTGTTATTTTTCCAAGAGGTGCTTGCCTTATCTTTTTCAAGTCATGTAAAACAAGTAATTTATAGTCATATTTAGAAATTTGTAGTTTGCTTCAAGAAAACCTCTAAAACAGTTTTGCTTTCATTTAAATCATGATAAAACAAATATATTAGCATGTTTAAGTTCTTGGAAACAGCAAAACCCATTTGTCGAAAATAAACAAAAACGTTTTTCATATATTTTTCATTCATGTTCATTTCAGCTTTACTAATTTTCAGTTCTTATGAACCCCATCTAGTGAGTTTATTGTATTGTATTCATATGTACAAAATTAAATCTCTACAGTTTTTTAATAGATTCCAGATGGAGAGAAACTGCGCTTGTTAAAAATAATTAATTAGAACTTTTGTCCAAAGGCATTTTATTAAACACTGCCCATTTGATAACCAAAGATTTAATTTTGATTTCAAATGAATGCTAACCCACTCAGTTTGGCTGTCATGCCTCAATTAAGCGTAAATGTCACTAAATAGCAAATCAGTTTGGTGGAGTGCCATTTTTTCTTAAATTAAGAGGTGAATTAAAATAATAAAGTTACTCTATATTGGAGTTACAATAGCATAATAAATTCATATTATTATATTTAAGAGTGATGGTTTGATACGATATATCTTTTCTATACGAGTATGTGGTTGTAAAACTTTGTTTAGTTTGTTTTTTTTGAATTAATCGTCTGCAACAAGTGGAACAAGTGTATTTAGATATACCTCAAAATCTTGCAGGGTGACTACCATTTTGTTAATCCAGAAGTTGTTATGTGTTTATTATATTTAATATCTCCTTCCACTCATGTAATATAAAATACCAGATAATGTAGTGTTTTCTCTTTTTGGTAATAATTTGTATCGCTTGCCCATCCCTTTTTTAGGTTTTTGTGTTGCCAGATACCAAGATTTCAATAAGAACCAGTACAGTGGTTTTCACAAAAAGCAGATTTTTATGACAGTTTTTATTCTATTTAAATTTTAGTTCCGTATTAGCTATTTGATACAAATTTACATACATAGGATTTGTTTTAAATTTAATAAGGAATGGGGAAAAATGTACCAGTTAGTTGAGACTGTATAGTTGTGGCAATATCATGTATTTTTGGTGATCAAACATGTCAAATTGTACCACTACTTTCAATACCCATGTACTCAGTGTAGGCTATATTCTTTAGGTAGTATTATCTGATATCAACGATCATGAGGTTTATAATATTGTGTTTTTTTATTTAAGAGTTTTGGACAGGCCTAAAATTGGTAGCTATCCTGCTGTGATGTGTCTAATATGATAACACATAAAATCTTACTATAAATTAGATCTAAATTATTTAAGTCCAGCTAACACTTACTTCTATTGGAACTTTTGAAATTGCTGTTCAGACATTGATCATAGTTTTCAAGTGTAAACACTTTTTAATTGCTAACAATATTTCTGTGCCAAGAAAATATTTGTATTTATTAGATGGTTAAATTCATCCACATCATGTTATACAATTTTATTGATATTATCAAGAATATAAGCAATACAATTTGTTTGTTTTGTAAAATTGAGAAATGAAATTGTAATTTTTTTGTTACTTTTTGAACGGGAATGTACTGTGAAAAGTGTGTATGGAGTGTTGCAAAGCGATTGAAGACATGACAATAATTTGCTTGTTTCTCCTGTCACAAATAACACATGATCAGCAAAACCGTATTAAAAGATGTATTATTATTTGTTACTTATGAACTAATGTTTCATCTTATAGATGTGTAACTTTTATATTTATTATCTAGTATATAATTTAATATTTGCTTTATCTACAAATTCTCTAACTGTGATGTTAAACTGAAAATAAATCTATTTTATTTCAAATAACTTTGTTAAATTTTTATTCTGAAAAGTCCTAGATCCTCAAAATATGTATATTTTAATATAAACAAAAATATTTTGATATTGAACTTACCATGATGATTGTAATACATGTTGCAGCTATATATATATTCTAAATAATCCGTCAAAATTTGGAAGTTATAGCTCTGATAGTTTTTTTTTATTTATAACTCACAATATGAGATTTAAAAAATGACTGTTAAAATTGTTTATACAAACAAATTTTTATATTTCTCAGTATACTAAAAATAACGACTTATTTAAGGTTTATTATAAAATATTTTTTAAATTGGACTCCATTTAAATTTACAGTAAACATTAAAGTTTTAGTCTGCAAAATGGTTGCGAGTACTAGCCCCCTCCACAGAAGTGGGTCCAGTGGTAGGCTACCTGGTAATGTGGTCAGAATCAGAATCTCTTTATTAACATGAATATTGAGGACAGTGTTATGTGTCAGAATATACATATGATACATGGTAATAATACATGTTTGTCATTTATGGTTGATCAAGTTTTAGTCTAAAGTCTGGCTGGTCTCTTCGTTGAATATTTGAACAGTGTAGATAGGATGTTCCAATAACCACGAATCGAGTTTCCTCTTCATTGCCTTTCCAGTTTGTTGTTTGAAGGAAGCTGGGATCTGATTGTAAAGTCGTGCTCCCATTTTTGAGGGTTTCTTGTCATGAAGGGCAGTTCGATGTCTGACTGGCGGTATCAGAGACACATTCCGGGTATTGTAGCAATGTGGTCGTGTTACCTTGGGAAGTCCAAGCTTGTCCACATGTACAATGAATTGTTCGATGTATATCGCTGTGAATGTTTTATTTTTAGTTGGTTGAATGCTGATCTACAGCTGTCCCTGGAATCCAGATTGGCTAGAGATCATTCAGTCGATTTTTGTATTTTCAGCACTCGCTTCAGGTTTGTTGCTGAAGTGCTGCCTCATACAATGACTCCGTACCTCAAGTGCGTTTCCATAAGTGCATGGTATGCGATGTTTGCTATTTCCCAACTGCTTACACTTTTTATTACGTAGTGGCGATGTTTAGCTTCTTGAAGAGGCTGTCAACACCCTCAATATAAAAAAATAGTTAAAAAATAAATTTAAAAAATCATATTTCTTCAGACAGTGGTGTGTTGCACATCGGTTGTTATACATATTCAGCTCAAGCAAAGAACATACATTTGCTGTGTGATCCTGTTCAGTGGATGCATGGATTTTTGTGACCACATGTGATAACTTCAAGACCAACCCACCAAGGATGTTGAGCTCTTTGAACCTCTCTCCAAGAGACTCCATTTTTTTTCCTTCCTGAGGGAAAAGGACAGTTTGTCCTCGAGCTTAGTCCTAAAAGGACCTTTGCGCCTCCCTTACTTTAATTTTTTGTGCCCTCAAAGACCGAGGCTTTTGCAAAAACCAATCAGATTTAAGGGCTCCTGTTCTCTATCACTTAGCGTTCAAGTCACTTTAGATCTTAACCGTCACATCACTCTACATACTTGCAGTTGTCATCTACACCAATCAGCTGGACCTTCCAAGAAATGAAGACATACATTCATACAACACTAGGAGAGCAGCCGACTACAGTCTTCCTATTCACCACACAACAACATTTAGCAAAAAACCTTCATACATTGGCCGCAAAATCATCAACTCATTGCCACAAAACCTTAAGGACAAGAGAGGAAACCAGTTAAAAAATGAACTTCAGAACTGGCTAGTGGAGCGACCCTTATACTCGATCAAGGAGTTTTTTGACCTTTTATAAGATGACAAAACATTACACAAAATTAATAAACAAATAGATACATAAAATTGTAAAGCAAGATTATCACATGTTGACGCCATTGTATTTCTTAAAGAAATTGCAAATAAAGAATATTGTCTATTGTCTCTAATGTCCTTGGGGCTGAGGAGATATGCTCCCAGGTAACTTTTCCGAGTCTCTACGATGGCAGGACAGTCTAACCAAATGTGCTCTGCTGACTCCTCCTCTTCTCTACAGAGTCTACATTCGCTGCTCTGACTGAGGCCTACCTTCATAAGGTGCTTCCTCAGAGGGCCATGTCCTGTCAACATTCCTAATATCAGTCTTATATCCTCCTTATTCTGGTCTAGGAGAGCTGTCCACCCTTTAGCGTAAGGAGAGATAAACAATTTGGATAGTCTTAATTCTGAGGCTTTACTCCAATTATTGTGTCTTGTCCTCTTTTCCCAATCTTTGACCAGAGCTTTAATGTTGGAGAAGGCTATCCCACAACCTGGCTCCGGCCCCACCAATGTGGATTCTGCTCCCTTTTTGGCGAGGATGTCCGCTTTTTCATTCCCATGAATACCTTCATGACCCGGTACCCAGCCGAGTGTTACTCTCCAAGAGACTCCATAGTTAGGATCATTATAGCTCTCTTCTGCGAGTTTGCCTTGAATGGATTACCCCAGACTATTAGTGATATTTAAATTTCTTGTAAAGATTGTTTTTGTCCAGCTTAGATTAATTGTGATTCTAAGTCAACTGGTGTTGTTACCAATTTATAAATCTAAAATCTTGTAATTCTTTGATTTTTATTTTTTAAAACAGGGATTTTTTTTGTTTTTGACTGATTCACCACTAAATAAACCGTTCTGTTGATATTATGTGTTAAGAGTTACGTGGCTGTGGCTGCAATAATGGTTGGACCTGTATTGTCTATCCAATAGAACAGTAAGTGTTTTCCTACACATTCACATGTATGCTGGGAAACACAAAAAATGTATGTCGAGTTTATAATTATGTTATTAACTCGACTTATAGGGTTATCTATATATATTAATGTAATGAAAAGTAACTAAAACCCTTTTAACCCGGGAGCACTCGCGCTATTAGATTGAATCTAACATAATTTTTGTGTTATATAAAATTTTGTTTATTTGTTATCTTACAACAATGAACCCTTAATTTATGCTTCTATGGGTATGTCTGCTGCGTATTGCATCATGTTTAGACATTAGAAGTTGCTGGTGTGGGGCGACATGGTGGACATAACAGGGGTGGACGCTCCTCGCAGGTTATTAGTTTCAACCTAACAGCGCGAGTGATCGCGTCAGCCCAATGTTAGGAGCGATCTAACTGCGTAACTGCCTATTTAAATCCATATGTTTAGTGATTTTTCTGTTTGCTTTTGAGTTATATTTCGTAGATTGCTCTTTTATGACTTTACAATTATTGCAATGAATGAAGACCATGAAAAAGCCGTTCTTAGTTGGTTGGAGGATGTTAGATTCGATCTAACAACGCGAGTTCTTGCATAACTTCTTGTAGCGCGAGTTCTCGCGGGTTAAAAATCTTTTTATTGACGTACACGTTTTTCAGTTTTTAACCATCATCATTGTACATTAACCTCTAAATAAATAAATAAATAATAAACAATTAAATATACACATGTGGACCTTTTAAACATACGTTAAATTTAAATTACACAGTTGTAATTTTTAATTAGTAACCTGTATCTAATATTTTAATTTTTTTTAATTGGATTTGTCTTATTTTTCAGATTACTATTCAAAATGTTATGAGGATCTTTATTATAATTTAGATAGATGTGCAATTCTTCTTTTGTGTTTAATTTCTCTCCTTTCCTTTCGATATCTAAAATTTTCATGTTCTTTTCAATATTTGTGTAGTTATGGTCAGTTTTCAATAAGACAAAAACCGAAACACGTGCATGTCAATAAAAAAGATTTTTAAAAGGGTTTTAGTTACTTTTCATTACATTAATGTTATAATTAATTTAAAATTCTAAATAGAATGTTATCTAGTTTTTTACAACATAAAACTAATGCAATACAGTTATGCAAAAAATGATGATTCAATGAAAACATTAATTCTTAATTATTTTTTAATCTAGGGACAGAAAAAGTATTTTACTATAGTATTTGTACATATTTGTATAATTAATCTTGCGAGATTTAATTCAGTATGAAAATTGTTTATTCAAGATTAACACATTTTCATTTCCAAAATACTACTAAACAACTTTTAAAAGTATTTGCATATATTTTCAAAAAGTTGATTGTATTATAAATTTATTTTTGTTAAAATTCATTGTCCTTGGACAAGCACATTGGACTCCTTGCTCACACTTCTTACACCACATTATTTTTTCTATCTTGGCCTTACCTTAAAAATGCTGCTCTACATAGACCACAATTTTTCCCCAATAATTTGAAAACATGTTCATTTTAATGTGCATGTTTAAAATGGGCCTCTGAACATAAAATATTTACATTTACATTTACATTTATTCACACTAAAAAAATTAAGAAACATTTTACCAATTTAGATTACTGGTACCAAGCAAATTTAGATTACTGAAATTGCTTGGTAGGAGAGACACAGTCAAAAATGTTATTTAGGAAATTGACAGTTTTAAATCTCAAATCATAATCTTTATTTGTATTCATTGTGTCTGTTTTGTCTTCTTGTCCCATCAGGTTTTTTACAATGTGCTTTACAAAAAAATACTCTTTTGGCTTGACAAAAGTACAGGTTATATTAATTAATGCATTTGTTAGGATCTTTTAATCTTTCTTATATATTATTTACCATGGTGAATGTCCAATTGACACAGATAGTAATAAATCTGTATTTACAAAACACATATGTTCTATATTCTATGTCACATGTTATAAAGCTAAACAAAACTCTGAACTTTTGGTCTAAGTTGAGATTTGAGTATGCAAGATGATTTTAATTAGACTAACAAAATCACATTGGATTTTTGTTTTTACTTTCATTTGTGTTTTGAAGAAATCAAATGGTACTACCTATAATACTTGTCTGGGTCAATTTAAAATGGAGATTATCTGTGAAAAGTGCATTATTAAGTGATCTCATACCTTTAAGTCTTATTGATATTATTGAGTATTTAATAAGTGAGAAAATCTACATTCTTTTGAAAATTAATGATATAATGAGGGTTTTTCAAGACATTACCTGACTAGAATTCATTATAACCTTGACAAACTAAGTGCTGGTTTCATTGTGTACAACTTGAAACCAAATTCTAGATAGCCCAAGTGTTCCTTCTATTCTATAAGTGTTGGTTTTTTAGTCTACTCTTCATGGTATTCACATTTGTCATTCTTAATTTGCTATTTCAAGTTCAGATACACTTTTGTTCAATTGTAAATAAACCAGATGCATTAAAAGCGTGTGCCCACTGCGGAGCATATGCACTGTACTCACCACACAATGACACTGCTATATGGGATGGCCAACATTTAACAACTGAACATGTGCTATGTAATAACTACTCTAAATCTGACTGTGTTCTTGTAAACTTTTGTGAAAAGGCACCTGAGATCTGCAAAGGAGACGGTAACCGGTCCACAGGTGTATGTTACCCTTTGTTCGGAACATTCCAGTGCCAATGTAATCCTGGCTTTTTTGGCCAAAGGTGTGAACTCAAAGAAAAGCCTCTCTTCTACAATAGTAGTACAGGTGACAGTAGTTTGCTTGCTGTGGTCAACAATATCGTGTTCACTCCAACATTCAATTCGTCTGATGGCGCAAAAATTTATATTTCACTTTTGGCAAAAGGTACAAACTTGGAAGTTCTGTGTGATAATGGCAGAGGAGAAGAGTTAATTTATAGCGACAAAAAGTGCAGGTCAGAATTTATACAGGAAGATATTATTAAATTTTGTACAGATTTATTTACAAAAGCAGAAAATATTAGGCTTTGTGAAGGAATGTATAGTTATGAAAAAAGACCTTTCACGAAGGACAGCTGTTTGATAGTTCTCAATATTCCATATCCAAGTACTTACAATAGTCTGCCTAGCTCAAGTAAATTTGAAACATTCATGGTTAGTATTTATAATCGTATCGGTTCAGTGCACAATCATCCCATCCTACAACAGAAATTTAAAATGCTTAATATTTTTAACATTTTAGGGGCAAATAACAAATGTTTGCCACATATAAAACTTCTTAATTGTGGAAGCAGTATGAAGAATATGCCTAGAATTTCTCGTTTTCGACCATTAATCATTATAAGTTCATTTGAGTTAGTAAACCTTGACAATGATTGTAAGAGATTTGACAATATAAATAAAATATGGCGAGTCTGGCGAATTGATAAAAATCATGATGAGTTAAAAGATTTACCAATGTATGAATTTTATCAAAAAGATGTGTATCCAGTCGAGGAGGAATCACTTCAGTATGGCATCTACAAAATCAAACTGACTGTAACTGCTCTTTCACATGCTTACGTATTACCAAGTAGTGCTTACTGTTATTTTGAAGTGATTCATACACCTATTCAAACTTTTATACTCGGAGGATCAATACGTCATGTATACTATAAGCGGAATATTGAATTTAAAATTGTAACATCTATTGTTCCAGATAGGTATGAGCCTAGTAACAAATTAAGAATAATTTACACTTGGCGTTGCAATGATACTAATGAATACTTCTGCAGACCTTTACAATATTCTAAAATGAGTAGAGTTATAATTGGGCCTTTTAAGCCGACGAAAACATACAATTTTACTCTAAAAACTGTAATAATTGATAAATTCTCCAATATGATTATAGACCAGAATTTTGAGTACCAAGTAGTATCGATAATAAGTGTTCCTGAACCAGATCTTACTGTTATCTGTTTGGTAAATTGTGGATATCGGGTACTATCTATAGATCCAATCCTCAAGAAATCATCCACCTTCAAGTGTTACTTGATTTTAAAAATATTGAGTTAGAAGCCGAAAGTCAACAATTTCATTGGACTTTCAAACTTGAAGACTCAGAAACAGAGGAGATCGATGGTATCAGAGAAAGCAACACTAGTGGAAATATGTTGACAGTGAAAAAAGATGTGCTATTAGAGGGTAAAAAATACGATTTCATGGTAGCAGACCTCTTGAAATCATCATCTTCCAAACTGGTGTTGCAAACAAGCACCTTTCCAAGGAATGTTTCTTGTGTTGTTGTCCCTGATACTGGTACTGCTGGAGATACATTTTTCAACATTAACTGCACATATGAAGAAAGTTACGATGATTTCAGTGTCACATACGAATTTTACAACAGAGATGATGATGATATTCCTGGAAGACTGTTGGGGATCAGCGTAACAGGTTTACTAGAAGGAATCGTTTTGACAAGAAAGCAAATTTCTGTTCGCACTGTTAATTTCTTTGGTGCAACTTTTCCCCCCCACCCCCCCCCCCCCCCACCCCCCCCCCCCCCCACCCCCCCCCCCCCCCACCCCCCCCCCCCCCCACCCCCCCCCCCCCCCACCCCCCCCCCCACTTGGTAATAAGTATTCACTAGGCAATTCCAATGGAATCCGTGGAATCAAATTGAATATGATATAAAACAGTATATTAAGACAAATATCTTTTTCATTTTAGCTTTTTATGTTTATTCAGAACATTAAAAAATATAACTAAAACATAAAGTAGGTAAGAATAACGCTGTTCCAATTGTTGACTGATCAGAGTTACTGACTATTATTATATTATCCTTTTCTCATAAAAACATACAGTAATATTAACTAAATTCACTGTTTTAGTAAAAACAATATATTATTGATAAAACCCCAAGAATGTCAGGAACTAAATTGTTACCATACAGGGCTTTTTAATTTCGAAATTTTGTTACTGTAATCATTATAGATTTGTGTTTTATTGCTCACATTTAAATGATGTTTAAAATGCAGTAATCTAATTTAGAATTTAAAATGACATGTACCTTAAAACTGAGGAATGTTTTTACACACATAATTTACTGTGTTATACTAAAGCTATAAATATGATATCTATACTGTTTATATTTCCATTAACATATACCAAATTAAAGGTTTGTACCTAAAAATAACTGTGTATTAAGTTGCAGATTTACATGTACATATAGTAAAACATATGTACATAAAACAGTAACTAAAAGCATCTTGATAGTTTTAATGAAACTAAACACGAATAAATAAAGTACAGTATCTTTGACAATGATCAAGTGTTTGTGTACATTAGTAGTTATTTTTTGACAATGATGGCAAAAATTTAAATCCAAAGCCTTTGAATTACATTTATCTCCATTCCTTGCTTCTAAGTGAATGAAATGCCAAATATTTTGGGATTAAGACATAACAGAAATATTATTATTACCTCCATATACCTGACACCCGTATTAGTAAGAGAGCTGAAATAAAAAGGGTGAAGTCATATCCATAGCATCGATATAATACAGCATTTATTTTAAAACTCTGAATTGAATTGTTGTACAAAAAAAAAAATAAAGCAAGGAACCATACTTATTTTGGAATATCTAGCATTTTCTGATTCTGGTTCGATATTTTTGTAATAATTCAGACAATTTTTAAACGTATATACATCAGTAAATCTATTCTTTTTTTGGAGAAATGGAGGCCTCCTTTGCTGAAATTGCATGGGACCTAATTTACTATAAAAATATTTGGTATAGTTAACAATGTGAGAAAATTGTAATAATACAGTGGCTAAGAAATATCCAGCTGACAATTTCTTCTCATTTTATATTATCATTTACAATGTATTTTAAAGACGTATTAAGACTTCAAAGTCAATAACTGTGGCATAGTAAAATATTCAATATTCCAAAATAATTTTTTAGCTAAATAATTCCTTTAAATTATGTATTTATTACATTTTTTATACATTTTGGCATGTAATAAAATATTTTAGAATTATTATTGAAGTGTTTTCTCTACCAATTATGTATTATATCAGAGGGACTTTACTAACCCTGATTATGATTAGGTTCTATATAATTAGTAAATGTATCATTGTTCCTTATTCTGTTTTGATACAAGCATTAATTGATTATTTCTAGTGCAACTTTGTAAAGTGTTTGAAAATAATTTAGTGGCATAATGTTATTATTAACCTGTAATTTATATACATTTATAGAATTACTTTTTATTCATATAAAATTAATTATTGTATTAAATAACTGTATTTATCTATATTTTTTAAGTTAATTGCTAAGCCAATGTTAAAAGTACAATTTGTGTAAACTCAAAAAGTCAGTAGTGTGATGCACATTTTCTAATTTATGTTGATTGAAATTTGGTTTTTTTTAACGCTAAGTTATATAATATATATATTTTTATTGGTCCAAGATCTGATGCTGTGTTACAAGTTCAATGTAGTAATCCTGTTTTTGCAAGTTCTTATTTAAATTAAACCACAAAAAAGTGCAAGGCCAGCCTAAATTATAAAATATTGATTGTACCTTGGTTTTCTCATCAGTAAATAAAGTATGGAATACATTAAGTACAGAAAATATATTTCCAGAATTCCTTTTTGATAAAAAAATGAAAAAACATTGTAATTCATCATAAGTGCGAGGTGTGAAATAATTTGTATTACAAATTTAAATAAACTAAAGAAAACTGATTTTTGGTGTTATTTTTTATTTAAATTATTACTGTAGTCAGAAGCTAAAAAAAATATCAAATGCATATTAAAAGTACAATTATAAACAAAGAAATGTAGGCCTACTAAATTTCCCAAATTAAAATGTTTAACTATGAATGAGTATTACAATAAAATCCTTACTTGAGAAACCTTTCTTGGTTTTTAAAAATGTATATTTACAAAACAGGTTATATTTCTCTAAAGGAGAGAGATCGCCGGTCAATATTTAATGTGGAAGAAAATACAAAACATAAAAGATTCTCTATAAAATTAATGTATAAAATAATTTTTCCACTCACATTTTAGTTTTTGTCCTTTATATACATGCCTGCATCAGATCTAGAAGTAATAAAAAATGTATACTGAGCTGTAGTAAAAACACTGAAATTTTGGTATTTTGAATTAATGTGTTATAATATTGGCAGCAATGTGAACTATTTTCTATTTAAACATATAAATTCAATTTTGTGTCTTACTCGAGTATGTGACGATATACAGTCAGTCAGAACGTCATTGCATAAAGTGTTATGTAATCGATGTGAGCTCATTTTTACAACATATTTCTCTATTTACCGTTGGCTTATCAATCATGTGTGGGAATATAGACATTCTTAAGTAAACACGTGTTTACTTGTTCTAGTCATATATTTAGTTGTCAATTTAGTTTATTCTTGGCTGCTATAGTGTTAGAGTGATGTAACTGAACACATATAAAAAAAATTGAGTGATCGTTTGTGAGTAAAAATATCAGATAAGTGTGGTTTGAACTATTTTAAGAATCAGATGACATTTTCATTCTCTCCCTATGTTTTGTGGACTTTAAAATTATCATGAAGTATCCCCACATTTGTAAAGGCGGTAAAATAATAATTGATTATTATTTTGACATGTCTATAGAAAAGTTATTGCACTACTTATTGAAGATCTCTTAAGAAATCTATTACAAATCTAAAATTACTAAATTAAACAAAAATACCAGTAGATAAATTGAAGCTCGTGTGAAACAATAACAATACAAATTATTGTACAGTTTAAAACACCATGGTGCAAATTTTTTAGTTGGAACATTGTTATACGTCATTATAACTTGAAATTAAAGTTCAAAAATCATGTTGACAAGGATTCATATAATACTTTCTTTTATATTTAAAAAAGAGTAAATGTTTATATTATTTAGGTGCACTATTAAGTTAAAGTAAAATGAGCTTAGTAAAGTTTGTGATTGTCAAATGTTTTATCTAGATTAAGGAACTGATTTAGTATTTGTAGTTTATTGAACCTAAGTAAAATCTATGGCCAAAGCATACCAGTATTAAATTCCATGCTATAAAAATAAAAGAGAATAAACAAGAAACAAGTAAAGATTTAATATTACTCCTATAAACAAATTATCAGTGAGATATTTATATTTAAAACACTGGAGATTCTAGAACAAATTAGACTTGTTCACCTACATAAAATCAGTAATATTCCAGTAATTTTTCTAAAGTTTACAATTTTGTAAAAATATATATATGCTTTTTTTTAATTTTTATTTTTATACAGTTTTATTAATGTGGAAGAATAACATATTTTAAATGTAAAATACATAACATTTAAATAAGTTATGACTACTTAGTTTTTAATAATTGTATCTGTTTTAATTCAATATAAAAGTAACGATTATCTAATTTTTTTTTTTATTGTTCATATATTTTTAGTAGTCTTACAAATATATACTAACAAACTAAAAAATGAAAAGTAACAATCTTTACAATTGAAAACGTTCCATACATTACAAAATCAGTATTATTGAATAATTAAATTGGTAAACCGTGATTAACAACCTATATACTGTGTTTTACTAATATAATCTAAGCATCCAAAAGTATAAACCGTAGTCCTTTAAATATGTTGAATCCCTTGTTGAGAAGTATCTGAAGCTCGATTCTGGTCAAATGACAGGAGATAATGAGTTTGTCCACTGTAATAACTGACAATCTTCTGAGGCAAAAATACTTATATAATGTCTCTTGCTGGAATATGTTTGTTTACTCGTGTTAAAGGATAATTGTACAATAGCGATAGCATTTTTGTAATATTATACACTAACCATTTTGCCTGAACGAGCTTTTTATTTGCAAAGCATTATTATCAAGTAAATGCTGTAGATCATGTTGTACTCTGTAGGGTTTTAACTCTAGAATCTAGATAGAATATAACCATTTAGTAACACCTGGAAGCAGTAAAATATAAACTGTACAGTTTTGTTTATGAGCCTTGTGAATGTAGAATGAATTTTTGAATATCTTTTGTCTTCCATTGATGCAAGTAATATAGTTATATAAAACTGAAATAATTAATAAATAAAAAAAATTCAAACCAATATTTGTCTTTATTTATCCTTTATGTATTCTTCATAGTGAACCAGTGAGTTATTTATTACATTGATGAAAGTGTTGTAGTAGCAATATTGAAACTGTGTTGTTTTAATAACAACATTTGATAAGTAATTAAAAATCCATGAAATGCAACATAATGTAAGCCACACAAATACAAATCTCAGTAAATTTAATTTATTTTATTGTTTTGATAATTATTAATGTTATGTTTAATAGCAGAACACCTTAATCAATACTTCTCTCAAATAGCAGGGTAACCCTTAAGAATAATAGGAATCAACTTCAAAATTTAGTTTCAGCTGGCTCCCCAAACATCCAAAATCACACTGTTCCACCATTGCTCAACTTTGCATCAACCACAAGGGAAGAGATAATTAAAGTGATTGGCTCGCTTAAATCTAAGCTATCATGCGGTACGGATGAAATACCAGCAAAAGTAGTTAAACACTGTGAACACCAACTAGCCAATCCACTTACAAGCATAATTAATAAATCTTTCAGTACAGGTCAGTTTCCCTCTCTTCTAAAACTTTCAAAAATATACCCTAAACACAAAAAAGGCTCTACAACTAGAGCTGAAAACTATAAGACTTATGTCTCAGCTCTCTACTTTCTCCAAGATAATTGAGAAAATTGCACTTTCAAGAATGCTGAAACACTTAGAAGAATAAGATCTTACAACCACAAAACTACATGGTTTTTTAAAACGCAAATCAACAACTAGTGCCTTAACAAGCTTAGTCGAATCTACCCTGGATGAGCTAGGAGAAACTAATCATGTTGCAGCTGTGTTATTGGACTATAGTAAAGCTTATGACTGCTTGGGACATGATTTGATTATAAAAAAAAAACACATCCCTGGGTTTTAAAGTAAGATATAAAGACTGGATAAAAGACTATCTCAGAGGACATAGTCAGATTGTAGAGATTCAGAACACATCAAAATGCAATAGAACTACATTCAGATCCAAACCAAGACCAATAAATAGAGGAGACCCTCAGGGCTCAGTATTAGGACCCTTCCTTTTTGTGCTTTTTACGAACGACTTCCCTAATTTCATCAGTGACTGCAATATTGAAACTATTATGTTTTCTGATGACACTACTCTGCTTATCAAAAATATAACAGCAAATATAACTCTGAAATAACTAAAAACAACTAACAAAGCACTCCAGTACTGTCTTCAGAATGACTTGGCAATAAACCCATCCAAAACAACTCAATTAAATTTTAGCAGAAGACTTGAACCTATACCCAATATCAATGACATCACAGTGGAGGACAAATCCAAACTATTAGTTTTAACTGTTGACAAAGATCTATCCTGGAATGAGCATATTCAAATATTGAGTAAAAAGCTTGGATCTGGTATTTTTGCAGTGCATAGGATAAAATGGATAGGGGGGCAGGGCGCTACAAAAGTAGCCTACTATGCCCTAATACAATCCCACATTCGGTATGGTCTAATAGTTTGGGGTGGCACTTCTGAAAAAAACATTAACAAAATCCTAATACTTAAGAAGAAAGCAGTGAGGGTACTAGCAGACCTTAGTCCATTAGAGAGTTGCAAAAGTGCATATAAATCACTTAAGCTTCTGATGGTTGTGTCTTTGCATATACATGTAGTGGTCATGTACACAGACCAAATAGACCTTGCAAGAGGAAGTGATGTACACTACTACAACACTCGTAGAGCTAAAGATTATATTCTACCAGCACATCAAACCACTAAATACAGTAAGAAACCCTCTTACATTGGACGCAAGATCTACAACTCACTCCCTCTGGATCTGAAGAATCTTACTGGAAGACAACTCAAAGACTGGCTGATGCAGCAACCCTTCTACACTCTAAATGAATATTTTGACTTAGTAAAGGACTCAAACAAGACTTTGTAAAGCAAGACTCGACTTTGTAATGTACAATTTTACTTCTATAATGTATTGCATTTTAAGCTTGATGTCATGTTATTTCTTGAAGAAATGAACAATAAAGAATTATTTGATTTGATTAATCTCAATTTTAGCAAATGATATTCATTAAATTCTTATGGTGGAATTAAAAATCGCAATTACACAATTGTAATTTTTTTCTTTTGAGAAATTACTATACCTCAAAATTTAAATTCATTCAAAATATCCAAAATTTTATTGCAATGTAGAGCAAAATTATTGAAGTATTTAAGTGTAATTTTTTAGTTTATGATTTCTATAAATTTATTTTATTGTAAAATGTGGAAGGAAGGTTTGACATTATTCAAGCTTGTTACATTTGACACTAAAATACAAAAAATTAAAATAAAAGTAAATTAGTTTTAAAATGTATAGATTTAATTTTGAAATATAAATGGTTGATAACGCTTATTTAGTATTTTAAAAAGTTTTGTTACTTTTGTACGGTAATAAAAGTAATCTAAGTTTATAATTTAATCTAATCTAAGAATTTTCCTTACTAAGGAATATTATAAATATTTTGAATGAAAAACAGTAGTTAATTTACAATATTTAATACAAATTTTGGAAGCAATAATTTATTTCGAGTAAAGAAAAGTAAAGATGTTTTATTTTACCAGGTGAAGTTAGGGTTAAGAAGCCCTCTATAACACAACCTGGGGACCGACGGCTTAAAGGTGACGTCTTCCGAACCACCACCAATGGCCGGGCAGGCGGGCTACTTCTTGCAAGGACAGGATCGCTCAGCGGTCACCCATCCAAGCAGCAGCCGTGCTCAGTGGTGCTTGATCCGGTTAAGTTGCAATAACAGTTGTACCCACTACACTGCGCCATTGGCAATTGTTTAATCTTAATTTTGTAGTTTACAATTTTAGTTTTATGTAGTTATTTGAAATGATTATGAGAATTATCTTTTAAATTATATTTTTTATTCATAATTTTTTAATCTGGAAAGTCAATTTACAAATTTAAATATAAATTATATAAGATTAAATTTATAAAAATTGTACGCCTAAACAAACAATGTTAATTCTATATTTTAATACATTTCAATTCTACAATCAATTGTTTAATTATAATTTGAATTGTTGGCATGTGAGAGTAAGAAGTGTTTCTTTGTCAATGAATGTTTGGTAACTTCAGGTTTAAAAATTAATAAAACACAGTTGTTCTGTAACTTCAAATTTTATCAAATTATAGCTTGCTGTTTTGTACAGTGGTTTAATATGGTAGGAGGGGATGCAATGGGTATTGTACTGTCTTATTTCCCTCAAAAATCCCTTGCAGTGTAAAAAAGCACTTAATCCTCTTGAGTTTATAATGATATTAGTATATTAATAATCATTTTCCTCCCTTAGAAGTACATTCTATTTATACCATGGATACAGTGAGATACTAAAGAATAACAACAATAGTTTTGTCAGGACCTGAAGTTTTAGTACAGTGCATTATAATTAAATATTAGATCTATTTACAGAATATGCAGTTTCAGAACATGAACTCTTACAGGAGAGACAGCCCAGAATAAGATCCTACCAGTGCCTAATTTACAAGAACCTACATTTTGTCAGTTGGTTGTATAACTAAAGCCTCAAAATGTCAATTATTATTATTATATATATAGTTAGTAACAAAAGAGTACACATAGAAATCAAGTTTATGAATCTTATTCTTATGATCTATCTAAAATAAATACTGAATTTCGGGTTCAGTATTTAAAATTCTGTATATGTATGGTGTGTCCTTGCGGACATTCATCATTGTTAAGTATTAGTTTCTACGCCATTTCTCAACATTTTTGTTATCAAATAGATCATTTAAAGATCTTTTTATTTTTCTGTCGAAAATGTTTTGGCCATTAAATTTTAATAGGGAACAAATATACTGTATACCTAATAATATTTACCTTGGTATAAAATGTGTGTTCCTCAAATTATAAATAATGAAACATATAACAATTTTCAATTCATAATATAAATATTTTTATTCAGAACAACAGTTCATACAATTCTAGTCGAAAGTAGAGTACCACAAATGTGTTGGTCGTGTAGGTTTTAACGTCATCTTGCCCACAGATGAGCGCAAGGATGTACGCATCGCTTTCTTCTCCTCTTTCTTGTAGTAGTGTGTCAGAGACACTATAAAAGAGAACATTCCAATCTGGGATGTAAATATCAAACAGAAAGCTAATATTTTCCCCATAGTATTATGCATTTGGCCCATACTATTCTTGAATACTGAATGTAAAATAAGAACATCTTTGAGCCCACTGACGTTGGGAGGCACAAGGAGATACATTATAAATCTCCACTGAATAAGCATAAACAACATAATTACGATCAAGGTCCACAATATCTCCTTGCCTGCCGCACACAGATCGTGGATATACTGTCTCACGTCACTGTTCAATCGTATGATCCTTACAAATCTAAAAACTACGAGAAAAAACAGTAATGCCATTCCATTTTTTGCACTTGAAAAATGTGTGGTCAATATACCAACATCACAGTACATATTTTCCCTGTGCCTACTCAGATCCTCGTGGAGTTTTACAGCTTCAGCCACGTACATGACATAAAATACACAGGGTAACAACCACACAACAACAATAATCGTTTCGATCCAATTCCAAAAATATTTAAAGTAATTTCTCAATCCCATGATATTGATTAAAAATAACATTCTGGTACATTCAACTACAAAAAAGATAATGAGTATAGCTCCGCTCAGAGTGAAACCAGAGAATGTTATTGAGTAATTTTGAAAGCCGCTCGTGAATGTATCGACATGAAGGCTTTCTGTAATGAAACTAGTGAACGTGAAAATGTTTTGTGTTGCCATTGTAGGAGATGAATTCCATTATGACGACACGGGTGTAGTTATCGATCCAATGTGTGTCACTAAGAGTTCTGATTTTTTCCTGCGACTTAGACAGGTTCTGGTGTAGGGATACCGTGTAGCCCCCCAAAATGACAACGTTGACCGGATGGGGACACGACATCAGAACCTTTACCCTTAGTCGGATCTCTGTATATCCACGGTGTCTTGAAGATCTCATCAAATGAAGTACCAGTCCAGTCATCGCTTGCCCAGCCCGTGCTGTAGTCTGCACGGTCTTCCGTTTCTGGCGTCAGTGTCGTCATCTGACATACAGGTGATATATTTGACATAACATTCGGAATTTTGCAATAGCCCTTTTTCACTCTGAACTGAGGGATGCGGGGAACAGCTAGTAACCGAGATTCTCCATTTTTCAACAATTTAAATCTTTGAAAGGGTTCTTCTTGATGTGTAACACTTTTATTGTTGTACCATTTCTCGCGATACAGTGCGGGCAGAACGACTTTATCAAGATTTTCTAAAAACTGATGCATAAAATTCGATTTAATACTCTGAACGATCTTACAACTTTTGTACATCTTGATGTCATTACAGATCGCAGAGTTCAAGTGGAAGAATATTTTTAATTCCAATGTTTCTATGAACCATACAACAACTATTAACGATAGTAAATATGAAGCTCCATAAAAAAAAGACCAAGTCACTCTTTCTGATCTTTGTTTCATGAGCAAGGTCAGTTTCTCAGGTAGGAGAGGAGATTTATAGACTCGATGACTTCTTCTTTCAATCAGGTAGTCTTCAAATTCCACACTCAATTTCAGCTTAAGTTTTCCCAAGATATGATGTATTCCGATATTATGAGACATGAGTTGATAGTACCTAGTTTTTGTGATGCTGAGTAAAAAAGCAGTTAACATTATTGTTACTGGTAATAGAATAAAAACAGTTTGGATGATAGAAATCAGAAAACTTGTTAGCCAAAGAAGTGTTTTCACTTTACTAAATCTAAAACTGTATATAACAGTTGTGTGAATGGAAAGAACCATGACAATCAGACAAAACAGCCAAGAGTACCCTATCTGTCTCTTACTGATTCTGATTCCTGCTAAAACAGAGTCACTCTGCACAGGTATCAGTTTGCAAGGTCTGACATAGTGCGTGATATTCCTCCAAACTAGTTTTAGCCAAGTCGGCTGTTCCACTGTGACCATTGTGATTTGGCGTTTGAAATGATACATGTCTTCGCAGTCACTGTGTTCGTGATATCTTGAAGGACATCTACTAATTGTAAAACAACTTTTGAAGCAACCCATAAGGACACAACACGTCAGGATACCCACCAAACTGCCACTCAGGCCGATGACAACGGTCTCTGTCGTTATCGTGTACAGAGCAAAATCCTCTAGCAATGGTGAATAATCGCAGTAAAGCAAAATGGAAACTAACATTTGCACGAACAACCCGCACGTTACCACTGTCAGTCTTTGAGATCTTGTCACAAAACTACGGGGGTGTCTGAGGAAAATACTGGCGTAGACATGATTTTCTCTGAAGCCGTATAACATGTTTTCACTGAATATCCTGCTGATTTCATTGGTTTCTTTATAAGTAGCGCACTCTGTCATGTATTTGAGGAGGATGTTGTCCATGGTGACACCAAACTACTTTTCAATGATGAAAGTATCTGTTTCGTAGGTATTCATATCACAGACAAAAATCTTGCTGCAATACCAATTAGGCCTCTCGCCAGCATAGTAGAGCCAGAGTTTAATGTTCGTGAGAGCGCCAAGGTGGTGTGGAGAGAACAGTAAGAACCACTTGTCACTGTTTGCGTCTAAGGTCGGGCGATCTGTTGTACTAATCAGGTGTGTCCTACTGACGCCCTCCTCTCCAAACAACAAAAACCAACAAAATACTACCTAATCATAATACTACAGAAATTAAAAAATATATATGTGTACCATTCAATACTAAATTAAACAAAGCTGTTCAAAAAACCTTTCAAAATTCAAAATTCTCCATCAGTCACCAAACAAGAAATAATACATTTAAACTTATTGAAAACAAAGTGAACCAAAATGATGACAAACAGGAATTATACAAACAATCTGGAGTATACAAAATTAACTGTAGTGACTGTGAAAGCTATTATATTGGACAAACTGGAAGAAATTTTAATAAAAGGTTTAAAGAACACATACAAGCTTTAAAAACAAATAACATGTCTACAATAAAATCAAATTTTGCCGAACACCTATTGCAGACTGACCATAACTACACAAATATTGAAAAGAACATGGAAATTTTAGATATCGAAAGGAAAGGAGAGAAATTAAACACAAAAGAAGAATTACACATTTATCTAAATTATAATAAAGATCCTCATAACATTTTAAATAGTAATCTGAAAAATAAGACAAATCCAATTTTTGAAAAAAATTAAAATATTAAATACAGATTACTAATAAGAAAATTACAACTGTGTCATTTAAATTTAACATATGTTTAAAAGGTCCACATGTGTATATCTAATTGTTTATTATTTATTTATTTATTTAGAGGTTAATGTACACTGAAGATGGTTAAAAACCGAAACACGTGTATGTAATAAAGTTTTAATTTAAAGGGTTTTAGTTATTTTCATTACATTAATATAAATAGATAACCCTATAAGTGGAGTTAATAACATAACAAATATGACTAACAACCAATCCATTGTCCACAAATACAAATACCTCTCACTTAAGTTGGCAAAGGTAAGAGAAGATATACAGTTTAATAAGTTATGCCTGAGTGAAAATATTATTCCAAATTATGTTCAATTAAAAACTAAATCTACATCAAGAGCTGCGCTAAAAGCATTAAAAAGAGGGAAAATAATATGGATAAAAGAAGAAATTAACAGTTTATATGCAAAAATGAATATAATAGTCAGATCAATTGAAGATATTAGAACAGAAATCAAATTAACATTTCACCAAGAGACCATTGAAGAAATTGATATTAATACACAGCAATGGATCAAACCTATTATTTTAAAGAAAAAACAGGTTCATCTTAATAAGATTAATAAATTGATTAACTCACAAGAAGACAATAATTCAAAAAACTATACATTTGATGATAATGAAGATTTCTATCCAAGAATAAAAAACTTATCATCTATCCAATTTAATGCTGAGGAGTTGGCCCTATTGGACAAATCACTCAAATATAATATTAATCTGGACCATAAAATTCAAACAATCAAAGATGATCTAATCAATTTAGAAACAGCCATAAAGAAAACAGACACAGAACTCCAAGAACCTTTCCGATACAATCTTATCCATGAACTAAACAAAAGTAATTTAAAAGTACAAAATCCTAAATCAATAAAAACGTCAAACAATGATATGAAGTTAGTAACATCCATATCAAGAAAACTAAAAGAAAATAATTGTACAATATCAAAGGCTGACAAAGGCAATACTATAGTAGTTATCGACAGTCAAACATATCAAGAAAAAGTTAAAACATTCATTGACAGCAACAAAATTTAAAATTTAAAAAAGGATCCAACTCAAGAATACACAAAACTTATAAATGCCACAATAAGTAAATGCAAAAATTTATCAAAAGCAGAACAATACCAACTCAAAATGACAAATCCAAAAACTCCTACTCTAAAAGGTCAACCAAAGACACATAAACCAGATATTCCAATTAGACCAGTAGTAAACTTTCGTAACTCTCCTACTTACAAGGTATGTAAATTTTAAATAACAAAATAAAAACCCACATACATTTTGAAAATAATTACAGTATATCAAATTCAAGTAATCTGGCAAATCAAATTCGAGATATTCAAATTCCATTAAACTCTTTCTTCATTTCTTTTGATGTTAACAACATGTACTCAAACATTCCAAAACAAGAAACAATTCAAATCCTAAAAGATAATCTAATAAAATACAGTAAACTAGATATGAATGAAATTGACGATATCTTATCATTGACAAAAGCAACTGTTAATCAAAATTATTTTCAATACAATAAGGACTTTTACAAACAAGAAGATGGGTTGGCAATGGGATCTCCTCTTTCAGGCCTTCTTGCAAATGTATATATGCAACATTTAGAAAAGAACAAAATAATGAGTGACACTAATCCATTTAAAGACAAAATAATTTATTGGTTTTAGATATGTGGATGATATATTATGTCTTTTCAATGGAGATGAGAACCAGGCAGAACACTTTTTAACATTTCTCAATTCTATATCACCAACAATTAAGTTTTCTAAAGAAATCCAAAAAGTCAAAATTAACTTTCTTGATATAAGTATTTCTAATCTTAATGGAAAGCACTCATTTGAAATTTATAGAAAAACAACCCAAACAGATCTTCTAATACCATCATCCTCTAACAATCCTTGGAAATACAAATTAGCAGCATTTCACTCAATGGTAAACAGAATGTTAAATATACCAATGAGTGATGAAAATAAAAATAAAGAAATAAAAATAATAAAATACCTAGCTGTCAAAAATGGATATCAACCCCAAATTGTAGACAAAATGATTAAGAAGAAAACAAGAAAAATTAATAAAACCAACAAAATACTACCTAATCATAATACTACAGAAATTAAAAAATATATATGTGTACCATTCAATACTAAATTAAACAAAGCTGTTCAAAAAACCTTTCAAAATTCAAAATTCTCCATCAGTCACCAAACAAGAAAATAATACATTTAAACTTATTGAAAACAAAGTGAACCAAAATGATGACAAACAGGAATTATACAAACAATCTGGAGTATACAAAATTAACTGTAGTGACTGTGAAAGCTATTATATTGGACAAACTGGAAGAAATTTTTAATAAAAGGTTTAAAGAACACATACAAGCTTTAAAAACAAATAACATGTCTACAATAAAATCAAATTTTGCTGAACACCTATTGCAGACTGACCATAACTACACAAATATTGAAAAGAACATGGAAATTTTAGATATAGAAAGGAAAGGAGAGAAATTAAACACAAAAGAAGAATTGCACATCTATCTAAATTATAATAAAGATCCTCATAACATTTTAAATAGTAATCTGAAAAATAAGACAAATCCAATTTTTGAAAAAAATTAAAATATTAAATACAGATTACTAATAAGAAAATTACAACTGTGTCATTTAAATTTAACATATGTTTAAAAGGTCCACATGTGTATATCTAATTGTTTATTATTTATTTATTTATTTAGAGGTTAATGTACACTGAAGATGGTTAAAAAAAACCGAAACACGTGTATGTAATAAAGTTTTAATTTAAAGGGTTTTAGTTATTTTCATTACATTAATATAAATAGATAACCCTATAAGTGGAGTTAATAACATAATATATATATATATATATATATATATATATATATATATATATATATATATGTATAAAAATAAATATACTTTAATAATTGGCTTAGAGTTAGCAAGCCTATCACTGAAGGAGCTGGAAACATTTCATTTCTGTCTATCCGCACAATATCTTTAAAAACAAACTAACCTGTAGACTTGAAATTTTACATTAAGGTTTTAAAATTTCTTTATAGGAAAACACCAAGTTTGACATTGGTGCATGTCACTCCATGGGATTTGAGAGAGGGGGGGCGAGAGAGAGAGGGCGAGGGGAGAGTGATGGCGAGGGGAGAGGGATATAGCCTAACTATAGATATCTCGAGAAAGGTTCCATCTGCATGCGCAACATGTGGTATGGTGCACTCCTACCTTATCTAATTGGGTGAAATTAATGTATCTACAATTACAAAATATAAAAGAAGGAACACTTTTTTCTCTAATTAAAAATTTTAATTCTCACTCTTTTGTCTTTTCAGATACTTACCTACTTAAAACAACATTCGTAATGTTGTTGATATGGTTATCAACGCACTGAAAAATTAAAAGAATTATTATTAATAAAATTTATGTAGATTAAATTTTGTTTATTTTTCAGAATAAAGTACAACTCTTACGTGAGTCACAGACTGCAAGACTAGTCTGGACCGAGAAACCGAGGGATGGAACTTCGACAATAATCTTAGCATTCTGCTTCTATGTATTGTGGTTGGTTTGCTGACTAGAAATTGTGATTTATTCATAAGTTAAAACAGAAGTTTCTTTCTTTAGAGACATCTCTTTCCTCATATAATCAAATTAGCAAATCTTGTTTGCCCTATACCTTCCTGCAGAGTTGGTTAGTCAATCAGAATTTATGGACTTTTGTAAGATGATTAGCATTGTAATAATGCAGTGTGTCAACATTGTATTTGTTTAGTTGAATATTCACTGCATGAGGTATTTTCATGTTGCATGTGTAGGATTGAAAAGGCTCTTATAGGTACTTACTTAGGAAGCAGAAATTAACCTTTTTTAAGCAGTTCTTAGAACGGAAACTTAGTGAATTATTAAAGTGATGAATAACATATCCTATAATCAGTACAGTAAACGTATACTTACTTGTTTTATTTCCTAGTGTGTGGAAATCATGTTTGTTTATTGAATAAATAATAAAATTACTTATATGTAATCAGTGTAGAATCAGAATCTCTTAATAGTATTAATTTGTCAA
The DNA here is from genome assembly GCF_021130785.1 of Homalodisca vitripennis. Classification (NCBI taxonomy): domain Eukaryota; kingdom Metazoa; phylum Arthropoda; class Insecta; order Hemiptera; family Cicadellidae; genus Homalodisca; species Homalodisca vitripennis. Next base: position 23,066,179 of record NC_060210.1, read on the forward strand.
TTTACTCTGGTATAGATAATGTTAACAATAATAACGGAACACTAAGTAGTAATACCATATTGTATTTAACTTATACAGGAGCTGGTACATTCCTACCTTGTATTTGTTATTGTGTGCTGAGTTTATTCAAGTAAAACATTAATGTGGAAAATTAGAGGTTTTGTATTGTAACTGCTCATGTACATTTGACCCTAAATGGTTGTAAATACAAATTAAACAAAAATTGATTCTTTCTCAATTTTTTTATTCAAAATTTGTTTAGTTTTAAATTGTTGTTAAAATTAATCAATAACGAATACGTATATTTATTGTATATACACTGAGTGTTCCAATTAAATGGAACACCTTCTGACTCATATTCATGTAAAACTCAAATTGGGCGTCTTATTGGATTATTCGATTGATTATGCATTGTGATTTCTCGATTAAACTAAAGCCATATGATAATTAACGATCCAAAGAAAATTGCTTATTGTCTAATCTAGGTGTAGGATGGATGATCCATAATGTATCATATCACCTCATTGATTAGACTAAATTACTTTAGATTTAGCAGTTATTTACGTGCTGATATAAGCTTTGTCGTAAAATATTGATCCTCACATTTTTCTTATATTATAACGTTCTTATACTTCCATATAGTGTTATGTTCGACATTTCATGATTAAGAATAGTCATATTTGGGAAAATATTTTTCATTTAGTGTTGGTAACTAAATTTAACTAATAAATATTTTTGTTTTACACAATATCGCGTGCTTTACATGCGTTGTTGTGGAAAATATTGCAGGAAACAGCTTGTTTAGTTCTTTAAATTCCTTACACTGATTTATACATTTTTATAATTTATTTGATCAAGTTACCTAAATTTATAACATAAAACTGTTCTTTCTTTTGAGAGTTTTAAAATTAATTTTGGAATTTAATGGTTGAGTTTTGTTTATCTATATTAGTTGTTTTGTCAGTAGTAAAAATTTAAACAGCATGTGTATAACTTGTTAGGTTTCTAAATAATATTTTCAAGTAATGCTCATGCTAATAATTTCATTTAAAGTTATTTCATATACAATTGTGAACTAACTTATAGTAATTTCTCCTACTTTGAAATTTATATTTATGTACTTTAAATCTAAAACAATAACAATATCAGCTAATCGGTAATAACGTGAAAGTGATTAACCCCTCTTATTACACCTATCCTTTCCGATCATTCCTCTGTCAGTGTTCCTAGCGGATAAATAGTAGTTTGTTTTAAAATCATATTGATTTTTCACTGTTGTACATACTGAGAGATGAAAAAATTATGACACTTTTCATACTTATAAACTAACAAATGCACATTATACAAAGTGTCCCATAACAAGTGACCATATTTCAGAAATCGATTCAGAGCATTAAAACAAGGAAAATCCATGGAAATGTTTGAAAATGCTTAGTTTTTAAGAATTAAGATTTACACCTATCTTTCTGCATCTGTTTTATATAATAACGTTTTTTATTTTTAAAATGGTTTAAGCGGTTTTTAGTTTAAAAAAGATAATACCTCTGTAATTTTGTAACAGATTTTGTAAATCTTTGTATTATTGGTTTTGTGCACATTTGTTCTTTATTTAATGTGTATTAGTAAAAATCTTTAGTTTCCATGAAATTTGTTATTAAATGTTGACGCCATCTTGAAACTGTAATTGTCATAATTACATTATTTTACGATTTTATATTTGTGCCAAGTCCCAATTCTATAGTTTTAAACAATTGTTAAAATAAAAATATTTTGTATAAAAACATATACAGGTAGACAAAAGGAAGCCAAAGCAGTTTTGGACACCTTGCATTTGATTTTTTAAATTTTTGACACCTAAACCAATTTCTAAAATATGAGACACTCTGTGTATAGAAAAACTGTTTACATCTTTAAAGAATCTGTTAAATAGAAGATAAACTACGTACCAGTTTATATTATATACATTAAATGAAGTAAGTAAAATGTTCCTGAAATGAATGTACCCTCAAAAATCATAATAAATGTTCATTTTTATGTGATTTTATAGCTGACATTACAACTACAAATAAAAATGTTTTTGTATATGATTATCAATGAAGGTTTAATAAGTGCCATATATTGTTTTGAAATTTGTATTGCTGTAAACTAATACAATGTGTTTACTTAAAAGTGAGATAGAATTTGTTAGTTTTTTAACATTTTCTTCTTGCACAAGAGAGGAATAGGAATGTGTTCACATTGTTTTATGTGTTGTGTATATTGCCTCTAGTTCTCCAGTAGTACTATAGGCTGTTTTACAATGTATTTAATGTTTTAAACACTTCTACTAATAATATGTAGTCTTTTTTTCATAACTGAAAAACAACTGTAAGGGTTTTTTTTGGAAATAATATAAGTTAATTTTAAAACATAAAAAAGTCAAAGGCAATCACGTGTTTAGCTTCCCTTAAATCTCTATTTGGAGAAACTGAAATTCAGAAAAAGAAACGAAAATCAGACCAACAAAGCTACTTGGGTGTTAAGAGAGTACAGGAGTTAATAATAGTATTTTTCTTCAATAGTAACTATAGATTTAACCATCCTCCTAGTTCTTCCATGGAACTAGCTCTCTCACCCATTACTGTACCAATATAAATTCTTATTTATTTGTATTTTTTTAATTTTAATGGTAATTAAGTAATACTTCACACACATTCTTTCTTCTATATAAGAATCACCTGTCAATCTATAACATTGTCAAAATCGTGTCAGTTTAATGTTGCATCTTGTTGGAGCTCGTGAATCACAGTAAAACAATACTGCTTATTTTTTTGACTGTATTAGGAGTTCCAAAACATTTTCAAGGGTTCACTCCAAGGTACTGTGAGTTTTTAATTGAGATTGAGTCACTATGAGCAAGACAGAATGATTCGTGATTACATCTTGGATGTTTATAGGGGTTTCAATTGAGATTGAAAGATAATCCTTAATTTTTTTAACGATCCTAGTCAAATAGAGGCATCCAGGCAACTCGAGTGAAGTAGGCAGCATCAGCGCAAAGACTTGCTTTAATTTATCGCTTTGGTCGGCAAAATAAGAAAGTTCAAGATATTTGGAAATCCATGTTTACACCAAGTCTCTTCATCTGGGAAATGATGAATAAGGAATTCTTTGGAATTGGAGAAAATAATTGAAAACATTCACTTATTTTGATCAGATAACAAAGGAACTTTGTGAATTTTAAAAAAGTTTGAAATATTTCACTTCTTTCTCATCATTACTGTACTTTTGAAAATGTGGCCGACTCATCCATCATGGGTAGGAGAAGTCAACTAACTGTCTCTGAGTATTGTTCACAGCAGGTCTCCATCTTGAGTAATAAGTATTCACTAGGCATCCATCATGGGTAGTAGAAGTCAACTAACTGTCTCTGAGTATTGTTCACAGCAGGTCTCCATCTTGAGTAATAAGTATTCACTAGGCATCCATCATGGGTAGTAGAAGTCAACTAACTGTCTCTGAGTATTGTTCACAGCAGGTCTCCATCTTGAGTAAAAAGTATTCACTAGGCATCCATCATGGGTAGTAGAAGTCAACTAACTGTCTCTGAGTATTGTTCACAGCAGGTCTCCATCTTGAGTAATAAGTATTCACTAGGCATCCATCATGGGTAGGAGAAGTCAACTAACTGTCTCTGAGTATTGTTCACAGCAGGTCTCCATCTTGAGTAATAAGTATTCACTAGGCATCCATCATGGGTAGGAGAAGTCAACTAACTGTCTCTGAGTATTGTTCACAGCAGGTCTCCATCTTGAGTAATAAGTATTCACTAGGCATCCATCATGGGTAGTAGAAGTCAACTAACTGTCTCTGAGTATTGTTCACAGCAGGTCTCCATCTTGAGTAATAAGTATTCACTAGGCATCCATCATGGGTAGTAGAAGTCAACTAACTGTCTCTGAGTATTGTTCACAGCAGGTCTCCATCTTGAGTAATAAGTATTCACTAGGCATCCATCATGGGTAGTAGAAGTCAACTAACTGTCTCTGAGTATTGTTCACAGCAGGTCTCCATCTTGAGTAATAAGTATTCACTAGGCATCCATCATGGGTAGTAGAAGTCAACTAACTGTCTCTGAGTATTGTTCACAGCAGGTCTCCATCTTGAGTAATAAAGTATTCACTAGGCATCCATCATGGGTAGTAGAAGTCAACTAACTGTCTCTGAGTATTGTTCACAGCAGGTCTCCATCTTGAGTAATAAGTATTCACTAGGCATCCATCATGGGTAGTAGAAGTCAACTAACTGTCTCTGAGTATTGTTCACAGCAGGTCTCCATCTTGAGTAATAAGTATTCACTAGGCATCCATCATGGGTAGGAGAAGTCAACTAACTGTCTCTGAGTATTGTTCACAGCAGGTCTCCATCTTGAGTAATAAGTATTCACTAGGCATCCATCATGGGTAGTAGAAGTCAACTAACTGTCTCTGAGTATTGTTCACAGCAGGTCTCCATCTTGAGTAATAAGTATTCACTAGGCATCCATCATGGGTAGGAGAAGTCAACTAACTGTCTCTGAGTATTGTTCACAGCAGGTCTCCATCTTGAGTAATAAGTATTCACTAGGCATCCATCATGGGTAGTAGGAGAAGTCAACTAACTGTCTCTGAGTATTGTTCACTAGGCAGGTCCATCTCAACATCTTGAGTAATAAGTATTCACTAGGCATCCATCATGGGTAGTAGAAGTCAACTAACTGTCTCTGAGTATTGTTCACAGCAGGTCTCCATCTTGAGTAATAAGTATTCACTAGGCATCCATCATGGGTAGTAGAAGTCAACTAACTGTCTCTGAGTATTGTTCACAGCAGGTCTCCATCTTGAGTAATAAGTATTCACTAGGCATCCATCATGGGTAGGAGAAGTCAACTAACTGTCTCTGAGTATTGTTCACAGCAGGTCTCCATCTTGAGTAATAAGTATTCACTAGGCAATTCCAATGAATCCGTGGAATCAAATTGAATATGATATAAAACAGTATATTAAGACAAATATCTTTTTCATTTACCTTTTAGCTTTTTATGTTTATTCAGAACATTAAAAATATAACTAAAACATAAAGTAGGAAAGTAGGTAAGAATAACGCTGTTCCAATTGTTGACTGATCAGAGTTACTGACTATTATTATATTATCCTTTTCTCATAAAAACATACAGTAATATTAACTAAATTCACTGTTTTAGTAAAAACAATATATTATTGATAAAACCCCAAGAATGTCAGGAACTAAATTGTTACCATACAGGGCTTTTTAATTACGAAATTTTGTTACTGTAATCATTATAGATTTGTGTTTTATTGCTCACATTTAAATGATGTTTAAAATGCAGTAATCTAATTTAGAATTTAAAATGAGATGTACCTTAAAACTGAGGAATGTTTTTACACATATAATTTACTGTGTTATACTAAAGCTATAAATATGATATCTATACTGTTTATATTTCCATTAACATATACCAAATTAAAGGTTGTACCTAAAAATAACTGTGTATTAAGTTGCAGATTTACATGTGCATATAGTAAAACATATGTACATAAAACAGTAACTAAAAGCATCTTGATAGTTTTAATGAAACTAAACACGAATAAATAAAGTACAGTATCTTTGACAATGATCAAGTGTTTGTGTACATTAGTAGTATTTTTTGACAATGATGGCAAAAATTTAAATCCAAAGCCTTTGAATTACATTTATCTCCATTCCTTGCTTCTAAGTGAATGAAATGCCAAATATTTTGGGAATAAGACATAACAGAAATATTATTATTACCTCCATATACCTGACACCCGTATTAGTAAGAGAGCTGAAATAAAAAGGGTGAAGTCATATCCATAGCATCGATATAATACAGCATTTATTTTAAAACTCTGAATTGAATTGTGTACAAAAAAAATAAAGCAAGGAACCATACTTAATTTGGAATATCTAGCATTTTCTGATTCTGTTCGATATTTTTGTAATAATTCAGACAATTTTAAACGTTATACATCAGTAAATCTATTCTTTTTTTGGAGAAATGGAGGCCTCCTTTGCTGAAATTGCATGGACCTAATTTACTATAAAAATATTTGGTATAGTTAACAATGTGAGAAAATTGTAATAATACAGTGGCTAAGAAATATCCAGCTGACAATTTCTTCTCATTTTATATTATCATTTACAATGTATTTAAAGACGTATTAAGACTTCAAAGTCAATAACTGTGGCATAGTAAAATATTCAATATTCCAAAATAATTTTTTAGCTAAATAATTCCTTTAAATTATGTATTTATTACATTTTTTATACATTTTGGCATGTAATAACATATTTTAGAATTATTATTGAAGTGTTTTCTCTACCAATTATGTATTATATCAGAGGGACTTTACTAACCCTGATTATGATTAGGTTCTATATAATTAGTAAATGTATCATTGTTCCTTATTCTGTTTTGATACAAGCATTAATTGATTATTTCTAGTGCAACTTTGTAAAGTGTTTGAAAATAATTTAGTGGCATAATGTTATTATTAACCTGTAATTTATATACATTTATAGAATACTTTTATTCATATAAAATTAATTATTGTATTAAATAACTGTATTTATCTATATTTTTAAGTTAATTGCTAAGCCAATGTTAAAAGTACAATTTGTGTAAACTCAAAAAGTCAGTAGTGTGATGCACATTTTCTAATTTATGTTGATTGAAATTTGTTTTTTTTTAACGCTAAGTTATATAAATATATATTTTTATTGGTCCAAGATCTGATGCTGTGTTACAAGTTCAATGTAGTAATCCTGTTTTTGCAAGTTCTTATTTAAATTAAACCACAAAAAAGTGCAAGGCCAGCCTAAATTATAAAATATTGATGTACCTTGGTTTTCTCATCAGTAAATAAAGTATGGAATACATTAAGTACAGAACATATATTTCCAGAATTCCTTTTTGATAAAAAAATGAAAAACATTGTAATTCATCATAAGTGCGAGGTGTGAAATAATTTGTATTACAAATTTAAATAAACTAAAGAAAACTGATTTTTGGTGTTATTTTTTATTTAAATTATTACTGTAGTCAGAAGCTAAAAAAATATCAAATGCATATTAAAAGTACAATTATAAACAAAGAAATGTAGGCCTACTAAATTTCCCAAATTAAAATGTTTAACTATGAATGAGGTATTACAATAAAATCCTTACTTGAGAAACCTTTCTTGGTTTTTAAAAATGTATATTTACAAAACAGGTTATATTTCTCTAAAGGAGAGAGATCGCCGGTCAATATTTAATGTGGAAGAAAATACAAAACATAAAAGATTCTCTATAAAAATTAATGTATAAAATCATTTTTTCCACTCACATTTTAGTTTTTGTCCTTTATATACATGCCTGCATCAGATCTAGAAGTAATAAAAAATGTATACTGAGCTGTAGTAAAACACTGAAATTTTGGTATTTTGAATTAATGTGTTATAATATTGGCAGCAATGTGAACTATTTCTATTTAAACATATAAATTCAATTTTGTGTCTTACTCGAGTATGTGACGATATACAGTCAGTCAGAACATCATTGCATAAAGTGTTATGTAATCGATGTGAGCTCATTTTTACAACATATTTCTCTATTTACCGTTGGCTTATCAATCATGTGTGGGAATATAGACATTCTTAAGTAAACACGTGTTTACTTGTTCTAGTCATATATTTAGTTGTCAATTTAGTTTATTCTTGGCTGCTATAGTGTTAGAGTGATGTAACTGAACAAAAATAAAATAAATTGAGTGATCGTTTGTGAGTAAAAATATCAGATAAGTGTGGTTTGAACTATTTTAAGAATCAGATGACATTTTCATTCTCTCCCTATGTTTTGTGGACTTTAAAATTATCATGAAGTATCCCAACATTTGTAAAGGCGGTAAAATAATAATTGATTATTATTTTGACATGTCTATAGAAAAGTTATTGCACTACTTATTGAAGATCTCTTAAGAAATCTATTACAAATCTAAAATTACTAAATTAAACAAAAATACCAGTAGATAAATTGAAGCTCGTGTGAAACAATAACAATACAAATTATTGTACAGTTTAAAACACCATGGTGCAAATTTTTTAGTTGGAACATTGTTATACGTCATTATAACTTGAAATTAAAGTTCAAAAATCATGTTGACAAGGATTCATATAATACTTTCTTTTATATTTAAAAAAGAGTAAATGTTTATATTATTTAGGTGCACTATTAAGTTAAAGTAAAATGAGCTTAGTAAAGTTTGTGATTGTCAAATGTTTTATCTAGATTAAGGAACTGATTTAGTATTTGTAGTTTATTGAACCTAAGTAAAATCTATGGCCAAAGCATACCAGTATTAAATTCCATGCTATAAAAATAAAAGAGAATAAACAAGAAACAAGTAAAGATTTAATATTACTCCTATAAAACAAATTATCAGTGAGATATTTATATTTAAAACACTGGAGATTCTAGAACAAATTAGACTTGTTCACCTACATAAAATCAGTAATATTCCAGTAATTTTTCTAAAGTTTACAATTTTGTAAAAATATATATATGCTTTTTTTAATTTTTATTTTTATACAGTTTTATTAATGTGGAAGAATAACATATTTTAAATGTAAAATACATAACATTTAAATAAGTTATGACTACTTAGTTTTTAATAATTTTAACTGTTTTAATTCAATATAAAAGTAACGATTATCTAAAATTTTTTTTTTATTGTTCATATATTTTTAGTAGTCTTACAAATATATACTAACAAACTAAAAATGAAAAGTAACAATCTTTACAATTGAAAACGTTCCATACATTACAAAATCAGTATTATTGAATAATTAAATTGGTAAACCGTGATTAACAACCTATATACTGTGTTTTACTAATATAATCTAAGCATCCAAAAGTATAACCGTAGTCCTTTAAATATGTTGAATCCCTTGTTGAGAAGTATCTGAAGCTCGATTCTGGTCCAATGACAGGAGATAATGAGTTTGTCCACTGTAATAACTGACAATCTTCTGAGGCAAAAATACTTATATAATGTCTCTTGCTGGAATATGTTTGTTTACTCGTGTTAAAGGATAATTGTACAATAGCGATAGCATTTTTGTAATATTATACACTAACCATTTTGCCTGAACGAGCTTTTTATTTGCAAAGCATTATTATTAAGTAAATGCTGTAGATCATGTTGTACTCTGTAGGGTTTTAACTCTAGAATCTAGATAGAATATAACCATTTAGTAACACCTGGAAGCAGTAAAATATAAACTGTACAGTTTTGTTTATGAGCCTTGTGAATGTAGAATGAATTTTTGAATATCTTTTGTCTTCCATTGATGCAAGTAATATAGTTATATAAAACTGAAATAATTAATAAATAAAAAAAATTCAAACCAATATTTGTCTTTATTTATCCTTTATGTATTCTTCATAGTGAACCAGTGAGTTATTTATTACATTGATGAAAGTGTTGTAGCAATATTGAAACTGTGTTGTTTTAATAACAACATTTGATAAGTAATTAAAAATCCATGAAATGCAACATAATGTAAGCCACACAAATACAAATCTCAGTAAATTTAATTTATTTTATTGTTTTGATAATTATTAATGTTATGTTTAATAGCAGAACACCTTAATCAATACTTCTCTCTCAAATAGCAGGGTAACCCTTAAGAATAATAGGAATCAACTTCAAAATTTAGTTTCAGCTGGCTCCCCAAACATCCAAAATCACACTGTTCCACCAACCATTGCTCAACTTTGCATCAACCACAAGGGAAGAGATAATTAAAGTGATTGGCTCGCTTAAATCTAAGCTATCATGCGGTAACGGATGAAATACCAGCAAAAGTAGTTAAAAACACTGTGAACACCAACTAGCCAATCCACTTACAAGCATAATTAATAAATCTTTCAGTACAGGTCAGTTTCCCTTCTCTTCTAAAACTTTCAAAAATATACCCTAAACACAAAAAAGGCTCTACAACTAGAGCTGAAAAACTATAAGACTTATGTCTCAGCTCTCTACTTTCTCCAAGATAATTGAGAAAATTGCACTTTCAAGAATGCTGAAAACACTTAGAAGAATAAGATCTTACAACCACAAAACTACATGGTTTTTTAAAACGCAAATCAACAACTAGTGTCTTAACAAGCGTAGTCGAATCTACCCTGGATGAGCTAGGAGAAACTAATCATGTTACAGCTGTGTTATTGGACTATAGTAAAGCTTTATGACTGCTTGGGACATGATTTGATTATAAAAAAAAAACACATCCCTGGGTTTTAAAGTAAGATATAAAGACTGGATAAGAGACTATCTCAGAGGACATAGTCAGATTGTAGAGATTCAGAACACATCAAAATGCAATAGAACTACATTCAGATCCAAACCAAGACCAATAAATAGAGGAGTCCCTCAGGGCTCAGTATTAGGACCCTTCCTTTTTGTGCTTTTTACGAAACGACTTCCCTAATTTCATCAGTGACTGCAATATTGAAACTATTATGTTTTCTGATGACACTACTCTGCTTATCAAAAATATAACAGCAAATATAAACTCTGAAATAACTAAAACAACTAACAAAGCACTCCAGTACTGTCTTCAGAATGACTTGGCAATAAACCCATCCAAAACAACTCAATTAAATTTTAGCAGAAGACTTGAACCTATACCCAATATCAATGACATCACAGTGGAGGACAAATCCAAACTATTAGTTTTAACTATGGACAAAGATCTATCCTGGAATGAGCATATTCAAATATTGAGTAAAAAGCTTGGATCTGGTATTTTTGCAGAGCATAGGATAAAATGGATAGGGGGGCAGGGTGCTACAAAAGTAGCCTACTATGCCCTAATAGAATCCCACATTCGGTATTGGTCTAATAGTTTGGGGTGGCACTTCTGAACAAAACATTAACAAAATCCTAATACTTCAGAAGAAAGCAGTGAGGGTACTAGCAGACCTTAGTCCATTAGAGAGTTGCAAAAGTGCATATAAATCACTTAAGCTTCTGATGGTTGTGTCTTTGCATATACATGTAGTGGTCATGTACACAGACCAAATAGACTTTGCAAGAGGAAGTGATGTACACTACTACAACACTCGTAGAGCTAAAGATTATATTCTACCAGCACATCACACCACTAAATACAGTAAGAAACCCTCTTACATTGGACGCAAGATCTACAACTCACTCCCTCTGGATCTGAAGAATCTTACTGGAAGACAACTCAAAGACTGGCTGATGCAGCAACCCTTCTACACTCTAAATGAATATTTTGACTTAGTAAAGGACTCAAACAAGACTTTGTAAAGCAAGACTCGACTTTGTAATGTACAATTTTACTTCTATAATGTATTGCAATTTTAAGCTTGATGTCATGTTATTTCTTGAAGAAATGAACAATAAAGAATTATTTGATTTGATTAATCTCAATTTTAGCAAATGATATTCATTAAATTCTTATGGTGGAATTAAAAATCGCAATTCCACAATTTTAATTTTTTTCTTTTGAGAAAATTACTATACCTCAAAATTTAAATTCATTCAAAATATCCAAAATTTATTGCAATGTAGAGCAAAATTATTGAAGTATTTAAGTGTATTTTTTTAGTTTATAATTTCTATAAATTTATTTTATTGTAAAATGTGGAAGGAAGGTTTGACATTATTCAAGCTTGTTTACATTTGACACTAAAATACAAAAAATTAAAATAAAAGTAAATTAGTTTTAAAAATGTATAGATTTAATTTTGAAATATAAATGGTTGATAACGCTTATTTAGTATTTTAAAAAGTTTTGTTACTTTTGTACGGTAATAAAAGTAATCTAAGTTTATAATTTAATCTAATCTAAGAATTTTCCTTACTAGGGAATATTATAAATATTTTGAATGAAAAACAGTAGTTAATTTACAATAATTTAATACAAATTTTGGAAAGCAATAATTTTATTTAGAGTAAAGAAAAGTAAAGATGTTTTATTTTACCAGGTGAAGTTAGGGTTAAGAAGCCCTCTATAACAAAACCTGGGGACCGACGGCTTAAAGGTGACGTCTTCCGAACCACCACCAATGCCGGGCAGGCGGGCTACTTCTTGCAAGGACAGGATCGCTCAGCGGTCACCCATCCAAGCAGCAGCCGTGCTCAATGGTGCTTGATCCGGTTAAGTTGCAATAACAGTTGTACCCACTACACTGCGCCATTGGCAATTATTTAATCTTAATTTTGTAGTTTACTATTTTAGTTTTTATGTAGTTATTTGAAATGATTATGAGAATTATCTTTTAAATTATATTTTTTATTCATAATTTTTGAATCTGGAAAGTAAATTTACAAATTTAAATATAAATTATATAAGATTAAATTTATAAAAATTGTACATCTAAACCAAAAAATGTTAATTCTATATTTAAATACATTTCAATTCTACAATCGCTCAATTGTTTAATAATTATAATTTGAATTGTTGGCATGTGAGAGTAAGAAGTGTTTCTTTGTCAATGAATGTTGGTAACTTCAGGTTTAAAAATTAATAAAACACAGCTGTTCTGTAACTTCAAATTTTATCAAATTATAGCTTGCTGTTTTGTACAGTGGTTTAATATGGTAGGAGGGATGCAATGGGTATTGTACTGTCTTATTTCCCTCAAAAATCCCTTGCAAGTGTAAAAAAGCACTTAATCCTCTTGAGTTCATAATGATATTAGTATATTAATAATCATTTTCCTCCCTTAGAAGTACATTCTATTTATACCATGGATACAGTGAGATACTAAAGAATAACAACAATAGTTTTGTCAGGACCTGACGTTTTAGTACAGTGCATTATAATTAAATATTAGATCTATTTACAGAATATGCAGTTTCAGAACATTAATTCTTACAGGAGAGACAGCCCAGAATAAGATCCTACCAGTGCCTAATTTACAAGAACCTACATTTTGTCAGTTGGTTGTATAACTAAAGCCTCAAAATGTCAATTATTATTATTATATATATAGTTAGTAACAAAAGAGTACACATAGAAATCAAGTTTATGAATCTTATTCTTATGATCTATCTAAAATAAATACTGAATTTCGGGTTCAGTATTTAAAATTCTGTATATGTATGGTGTGTCCTTGCGGACATTCATCATTCGAATACCCCCCCCCCCCCCCACCCCCCCCCCCCCCCATCCAATAAGACGCCCAATTTGAGTTTTACATGAATATGAGTCAGGTGTTCCATTTAATTGGAACACTCAGTGTATATACAATAAATATACGTATTCGTTATTGATTAATTTTAACAACAATTTAAAACTAAACAAATTTTGAATAAAAAAATTGAGAAAGAATCAATTTTTGTTTAATTTGTATTTACAACCATTTAGGGTCAAATGTACATGAGCAGTTACAATACAAAACCTCTAATTTTCCACATTAATGTTTTACTTGAATAAACACAGCACACAATAACAAATACAAGGTAGGAATGTACCAGCTCCTGTATAAGTTTAAATACAATATGGTATTACTACTTAGTGTTCCGTTATTATTGTTAACATTATCTATACCAGAGTAAATTGACAAATTAATACTATTAAGAGATTCTGATTCTACACTGATTACATATAAGTAATTTTATTATTTATTCAATAAACAAACATGATTTCCACACACTAGGAAACAAAACAAGTAAGTATACGTTTACTGTACTGATTATAGGATATGTTATTCATCACTTTAATAATTCACTAAGTTTCCGTTCTAAGAACTGCTTAAAAAAGGCTAATTTCTGCTTCCTAAGTAAGTACCTATAAGAGCCTTTTCAATCCTACACATGCAACATGAAAATACATCATGCAGTGAATATTCAACTAAAACAAATACAATGTTGACACACTGCATTATTACAATGCTAATCATCTTACAAAAGTCCATAAATTCTGATTGACTAACCAACTCTGCAGGAAGGTATAGGGCAAACAAGATTTGCTAATTTGATTATATGAGGAAAGAGATGTCTCTAAAGAAAGAAACTTCTGTTTTAACTTATGAATAAATCACAATTTCTAGTCAGCAAACCAACCACAATACATAGAAGCAGAATGCTAAGATTATTGTCGAAGTTCCATCCCTCGGTTTCTCGGTTTCTCGTCCAGACTAGTCCTGCAGTCTGTGACTCACGTAAGAGTTGTACTTTATTCTGAAAAATAAACAAAATTTAATCTACATAAATTTTATTAATAATAATTCTTTTAATTTTTCAGTGCGTTTGATAACCATATCAACAACATTACGAATGTTGTTTTAAGTAGGTAAGTATCTGAAAAGACAAAAGAGTGAGAATTAAAATTTTTAATTAGAGAAAAAAGTGTTCCTTCTTTTTATATTTTGTAATTGTAGATACATTAATTTCACCCAATTAGATAAGGTAGGAGTGCACCACACCACATGTTGCGCATGCAGATGGAACCTTTCTCGAGATATCTATAGTTAGGCTATATCCCTCTCCCCTCGCCCTCACTCTCCCCTCGCCCTCACTCTCCCCTCGCCCTCTCTCTCTCGCCCCCCCTCTCTCAAATCCCATGGAGTGACATGCACCAATGTCAAACTTGGTGTTTTTCTATAAAGAAATTAACCTTAATGTAAAATTTCAAGTCTACAGGTTAGTTTGTTTTTAAAGATATTGTGCAGATAGACAGAAATGAAATGTTTCCAGCTACTTCAATGATAGGCTTGCTAACTCTAAGCCAATTATTAAAGTATATTTATTTTTATACATATATATATATATATATATATATATATATATATATATATATATTATGTTATTAACTCCACTTATAGGGTTATCTATTTATATTAATGTAATGAAAATAACTAAAACCCTTTAAATTAAAACTTTATTACATACACGTGTTTCGGTTTTTAACCATCTTCAGTGTACATTAACCTCTAAATAAATAAATAAATAATAAACAATTAGATATACACATGTGGACCTTTTAACCCTTTTACTGCCGACGTCCGACATATCGGACGTCGGCATTTTTGCCGAAAACGCCAACGTCCGATATGTCGGACGTCTGTTTTTTTTATCGTTACTGGCTACTGTTATGTTCAAATGCCAAAATATTCGGTATTTTGGTTGTTTAGGAGCAAAGGATAATGAAAAGAAGCCATTTGAAGAACTTTGGATTTCTATTTTTGTCGTCTTTGACTAGAATTGACGAACTACCTAGACAGCTGTCAAAACCAGATGATCGGATTATGTTACTGAAATCTTCGTTCATTGTTGTTGTTTACAATGTTATCGAAAGTTTTTTGAAGTGTTACTTTTGTTGATCAAGGATAAAATGAGTAAAAGAGTTACATCTAACTCTCCTGTGAGTGAGGGAACAATAAGAAAGTGCAAGACGAACTAAGTGACGATTTCCTTCTGAATTTGTCAGATTCAGATGCCGAGAACGAATCTGATATTATTGTTAGGGCTATTGATGACAATCAAAGTGATGTGGATGACACTGATGACGATCCTGACTGTATCTTACCATCAGATAATGAGGAGTTATTAGATAGTGAGGGGGATGTGGCACAGATAAGTTTACCTTCAAATTCCACTGGTAGGCCTAGAGGAGGTAGGCCTTCAATCCTCATAGTGCAGTTATGTGTCAAGGTAGCACCTTCAAATTTGGTATATGTTCTAAGCAATTGCTCTAGTTTATAATGATATCATGCTCATAATTTTAGTATAATTTTAAAATAAATTATCAGATGCCAAACACAATTTTTATTTTTTTATTTATTTTTTATTTATATCATTTTTAAAAATAAATAATGTGTTTTGTTTCAAATTAAAATGTCTTTTTATTATTTAAAAAACAGCATTTAAATACGAGTAAATAAAATAAAAATTCATGCAAATCTAATGAAAAATAAAAAAGATACAGCATTTTTTGTAAATGAATGCACAACAGTGATTTTCCTCCTTGGCAATTTTGACTGGTACAATAAAAAAATGGCCGGCAGTAAAAGGGTTAAACATATGTTAAATTTAAATGACATAGTTATAATTTTCTTATTAGTAATCTGTATTTAATATTTTAATTTTTTTCAAAAATTGGATTTGTCTTATTTTTCAGATTACTATTTAAAATGTTATGAGGATCTTTATTATAATTTAGATAAATGTGTAATTCTTCTTTTGTGTTTAATTTCTCTCCTTTCCTTTCGATATCTAAAATTTCCATGTTCTTTTCAATATTTGTGTAGTTATGGTCAGTCTGCAATAGGTGTTCAGCAAAATTTGATTTTATTGTAGACATGTTATTTGTTTTTAAAGCTTGTATGTGTTCTTTAAACCTTTTATTAAAATTTCTTCCAGTTTGTCCAATATAATAGCTTTCACAGTCACTACAGTTAATTTTGTATACTCCAGATTGTTTGTATAATTCCTGTTTGTCATCATTTTGGTTCACTTTGTTTTCAATAAGTTTAAATGTATTATTTCTTGTTTGGTGACTGATGGAGAATTTTGAATTTTGAAAGGTTTTTTGAACAGCTTTGTTTAATTTAGTATTGAATGGTACACATATATATTTTTGAATTTCTGTAGTATTATGATTAGGTAGTATTTTGTTGGTTTTATTAATTTTTCTTGTTTTCTTCTTAATCATTTTGTCTACAATTTGGGGTTGATATCCATTTTTGACAGCTAGGTATTTTATTATTTTTATTTCTTTATTTTTATTTTTCATCACTCATTGGTATATTTAACATTCTGTTTACCATTGAGTGAAATGCTGCTAATTTGTATTTCCAAGGATTGTTAGAGGATGATGGTATTAGAAGATCTGTTTGGGTTGTTTTTCTATAAATTTCAAATGAGTGCTTTCCATTAAGATTAGAAATACTTATATCAAGAAAGTTAATTTTGACTTTTTGGATTTCTTTAGAAAACTTAATTGTTGGTGATATAGAATTGAGAAATGTTAAAAAGTGTTCTGCCTGGTTCTCATCTCCATTGAAAAGACATAATATATCATCCACATATCTAAACCAATAAATTATTTTGTCTTTAAATGGATTAGTGTCACTCATTATTTTGTTCTTTTCTAAATGTTGCATATATACATTTGCAAGAAGGCCTGAAAGAGGAGATCCCATTGCCAACCCATCTTCTTGTTTGTAAAAGTCCTTATTGTATTGAAAATAATTTTGATTAACAGTTGCTTTTGTCAATGATAAGATATCGTCAATTTCATTCATATCTAGTTTACTGTATTTTATTAGATTATCTTTTAGGATTTGAATTGTTTCTTGTTTTGGAATGTTTGAGTACATGTTGTTAACATCAAAAGAAATGAAGAAAGAGTTTAATGGAATTTGAATATCTCGAATTTGATTTGCCAGATTACTTGAATTTGATATACTGTAATTATTTTCAAAATGTATGTGGGTTTTTATTTTGTTATTTAAAATTTACATACCTTGTAAGTAGGAGAGTTACGAAAGTTTACTACTGGTCTAATTGGAATATCTGGTTTATGTGTCTTTGGTTGACCTTTTAGAGTAGGAGTTTTTGGATTTGTCATTTTGAGTTGGTATTGTTCTGCTTTTGATAAATTTTTGCATTTACTTATTGTGGCATTTATAAGTTTTGTGTATTCTTGAGTTGGATCCTTTTTTAAATTTTTAATTTTGTTGCTGTCAATGAATGTTTTTAACTTTTTCTTGATATGTTTGACTGTCGATAACTACTATAGTATTGCCTTTGTCAGCCTTTGATATTGTACAATTATTTTCTTTTAGTTTTCTTGATATGGATGTTACTAACTTCATATCATTGTTTGACGTTTTTATTGATTTAGGATTTTGTACTTTTAAATTACTTTTGTTTAGTTCATGGATAAGATTGTATCGGAAAGGTTCTTGGAGTTCTGTGTCTGTTTTCTTTATGGCTGTTTCTAAATTGATTAGATCATCTTTGATTGTTTGAATTTTATGGTGCAGATTAATATTATATTTGAGTGATTTGTCCAATAGGGCCAACTCCTCAGCATTAAATTGGATAGATGATAAGTTTTTTATTCTTGGATAGAAATCTTCATTATCATCAAATGTATAGTTTTTTGAATTATTGTCTTCTTGTGAGTTAATCAATTTATTAATCTTATTAAGATGAACCTGTTTTTTTTTCTTTAAAATAATAGGTTTGATCCATTGCTGTGTATTAATATCAATTTTTTCAATGGTCTCTTGGTGAAATGTTAATTTGATTTCTGTTCTAATATCTTCAATTGATCTGACTATTATATTCATTTTTGCATATAAACTGTTAATTTCTTCTTTTATCCATATTATTTTCCCTCTTTTTAATGCTTTTAGCGCAGCTCTTGATGTAGATTTAGTTTTTAATTGAACATAATTTGGAATAATATTTTCACTCAGGCATAACTTATTAAACTGTATATCTTCTCTTACCTTTGCCAACTTAAGTGAGAGGTATTTGTATTTGTGGACAATGGATTGGTTGTTAGTCATATTTGTTATGTTATTAACTCCACTTATAGGGTTATCTATTTATATTAATGTAATGAAAATAACTAAAACCCTTTAAATTAAAACTTTAGGTACTTTGGGATTATACCGACCACACCCAGACATGAATCGTTATTTCACATTTCGTTTCTACTGATTACTAGATTAGCGTAGAACAATATTTCGTCAATATAAAACAGGAATTGTCTTATCGCAAACACCTCCCCATCCTCAGACAGAGGTCAAAGTCGAGCGTCTAGTAGATAACGTGATTGCAGAGTCTCGCCGCCCGTTCAGCTGGTGCATCGCTTTGTTGTACTTCCGTGTTTTACCTCTACATTTCTCCAAACACAAAAATTCAACAAAAACAAACATTTACCAACTAAACTTTTTATTAAAAAAACACTCAAAACTTGTTTTTATTCTTGATCACATTCCGCCACCCAAAATGCGAGTGCCTCCGGCCATCAGCGCGGGCTTCGGCAGCACCTTCGGTGCTGCCCCGCGCTGATGTCGACGAAAGAAAAACATCCCTCGAGATAGTACCTATCAGTAAAATATCAAATTCTAGAGGGGCTAATCAGAAATATAAATTGAATTGTAATGGAAAGGCAATGATGTACCGTGCAAATCACGTGATGCCGCGCGGCCTGCCGTAATCAGGATTCTCGAGAAAGATAAGATAACAGCGACAACAATACCGATCACAATACCTGGAAATGCTTGTAAGTTTGTAATTTTGTAATTGAAGAGTTGTTTTTTCGTTCTATCATGTTTGTTTCTATAAATTTCTATTTTTGTGTTCTTCATACTGGTGTGGTCGGTATAATCCCAAAGTACCAAACTTTATTACATACACGTGTTTCGGTTTTTAACCATCTTCAGTGTACATTAACCTCTAAATAAATAAATAAATAATAAACAATTAGATATACACATGTGGACCTTTTAAACATATGTTAAATTTAAATGACACAGTTATAATTTTCTTATTAGTAATCTGTATTTAATATTTTAATTTTTTCAAAAATTGGATTTGTCTTATTTTTCAGATTACTATTTAAAATGTTATGAGGATCTTTATTATAATTTAGATAAATGTGTAATTCTTCTTTTGTGTTTAATTTCTCTCCTTTCCTTTCGATATCTAAAATTTCCATGTTCTTTTCAATATTTGTGTAGTTATGGTCAGTCTGCAATAGGTGTTCAGCAAAATTTGATTTTATTGTAGACATGTTATTTGTTTTTAAAGCTTGTATGTGTTCTTTAAACCTTTTATTAAAATTTCTTCCAGTTTGTCCAATATAATAGCTTTCACAGTCACTACAGTTAATTTTGTATACTCCAGATTGTTTGTATAATTCCTGTTTGTCATCATTTTGGTTCACTTTGTTTTCAATAAGTTTAAATGTATTATTTCTTGTTTGGTGACTGATGGAGAATTTTGAATTTTGAAAGGTTTTTTGAACAGCTTTGTTTAATTTAGTATTGAATGGTACACATATATATTTTTGAATTTCTGTAGTATTATGATTAGGTAGTATTTTGTTGGTTTTATTAATTTTTCTTGTTTTCTTCTTAATCATTTTGTCTACAATTTGGGGTTGATATCCATTTTTGACAGCTAGGTATTTTATTATTTTTATTTCTTTATTTTTATTTTCATCACTCATTGGTATATTTAACATTCTGTTTACCATTGAGTGAAATGCTGCTAATTTGTATTTCCAAGGATGGTTAGAGGATGATGGTATTAGAAGATCTGTTTGGGTTGTTTTTCTATAAATTTCAAATGAGTGCTTTCCATTAAGATTAGAAATACTTATATCAAGAAAGTTAATTTTGACTTTTTGGATTTCTTTAGAAAACTTAATTGTTGGTGATATAGAATTGAGAAATGTTAAAAAGTGTTCTGCCTGGTTCTCATCTCCATTGAAAAGACATAATATATCATCCACATATCTAAACCAATAAATTATTTTGTCTTTAAATGGATTAGTGTCACTCATTATTTTGTTCTTTTCTAAATGTTGCATATATACATTTGCAAGAAGGCCTGAAAGAGGAGATCCCATTGCCAATCCATCTTCTTGTTTGTAAAAGTCCTTATTGTATTGAAAATAATTTTGATTAACAGTTGCTTTTGTCAATGATAAGATATCGTCAATTTCATTCATATCTAGTTAACTGTATTTTATTAGATTATCTTTTAGGTTATTATTATATATTAGTATATATATATATATAAATATATATATACTAGCAGTTACCTGCGGCTTCACACGCATTTTCCTGTTGAAAACTCGGACAATATATTCATTTATTCTTTATCTATGACATAATAAACACTCCTGAGATAATCGATAGTCACTCAAAGCTATTCCAATCTCCTGATCCATTTTAGATTTAAGTTTAAAGTACAGTGTTTTTGGGTCCTGAAGTCGTAAAGTGAAACAGGTTTTATAAGATTCGTATTCCCTCTAACATTCCATGATAATTTATTGAACTGCTCCACGATTTCAGTAACAATAAGATTAGCCTTTTTATCCCAATTTCGAAAGTGTATTGTCCAACTAAAAAGTTGCTGCGGTCAATATGAGTCTGTTCTAGTCGTTTAAATTCACCTCTGGTCTAATCTATTTACAGTTCCATAATTGATTTATGCTGTTGCACTAACCAAAACAATGGTCTCATATGTTGGTTTTGGAATTCAACTTAGATTAAATTT